>NC_046165.1:63900245-64220245 GCF_011064425.1 Rattus rattus
GGGCTGCTCAATGGGCGTGAGGACTGTGACCCCATTTGATAGAGTAAGAAAATGAAACTCAAGGGCTAGAGATGGTTCAGGGGTTCAAAGCTCTCCCAGAGGACCAGGCTTTGAGTCCCGGTATCCACATGGTGACTCACAACCATCTGTAACTCCAGTGTCAGAGACCTGACAGGCTCTTCTGGCCTCTGGGTACCAGGCATGCACGTGCTGCAGGACATACAGGCAGACCAAACATCCATACACACACACATACACTCAATCAAGAAATACTTTTTAAAAAACCCAAAACAAACAAACAAACAAACAAAAACAAAAACAAATGAAAGTGAGCCCAGCCTGGAATCCGTCTGCCCGAGCGTCTCCTGGCTCCGGTCTCTCTGACTAAAGGCAGCAGCCCTCAGCACCAGAACCGTGGGTTGTCTAAGGACCAGGGCCCACGGTTCCTGCTGGTGTCCCAAGTCACAGGGACCCTGTGGCTCTGCTTTTCATTTTTTTCTCCATGAAGTACAAAGATGATTTTCTCCCGTGACGTTTTACATGAATTGCTAAGAGAAACTCACATTAAGCCTCAATGTCCCTCCATCCAACCGTGAGCGCTCCTTGTTCCTTGGTTTAGTGTCTCTGCTCTGTGTCATAGCCTGGCACTGCCACCGTGTCATCTCACGGCCACGTTTCTTCTATAAGAACACTCACTCTGAGGCATTAGCACTCTCAGGGCTTACGGCAACAGTGACTTGTATGGTGTGGTCTACCCAGTTCAATTGTATGTGTGTGCCTGTGTGTGCATGCCTGTATGTGCATGCATTTGTGTGTGTGCATGTGTGTGTGTGCACATGCACATGTGGGTGTATTCTTATTTATTTGAGACAAGGTTTCATTCTGTGGCCCAGACTGACCTTGAACTCAGGACAATCTTCTTGCCTCAGCCTTCTGGGTGCTAGGATTACAGGTGTGTACCACCATACTTGGCTTTCAACGTAGCAATTTTATGGCTTTGTTTGGGGACATGACGGCCTGGGAAAGGGAGAGGAGGAACAACAGAGAGAGTTGGGGGTGTTAGATGAGCACAGGACGATGTTGTGTATGCATAAAATGCTCTAACAAAACCTAGAACTTTGTATGCTTTAAAAATTAATGAATAGAACACTTCTTCAAAGGACCATGCTTCCAAGGAGCTTTGGCTCAAAATCGAATGGAGCTGACGTGCACACTTTAGAACTTCATCATGGGAGGGGAAACATCTTTAGGGTGGTCCAGAGGCCATGGCTGAATGTTATATTCAGCTCTGGGTTTTCTGGAAGAGGGTTATAAATCTCCTTTCATAACAGGAAATAGGTCAGTTATTAAAAGGAGACAATTTTTCAGTTGCAGATTCCCAGAGAATATGCCAAGAAAGCCTTCTGCAGGTCCCGCAGGGAGGGCACCAGGTAGGTGCAATGAAACTGGAAATCCCACTGACAGGAGAAGCTCACACACTCAACAGCCTTGAGTTTTATTTTTAGAAGATATGTTCAAAGAGGAAAAAGATTCAAAGGGATAATGGAGAAAGGAGGGGTTTGGGGTTAGAAGAGAGGCCCAGGCAATGCGGGCAGCGGGCAGATCAGCCCCCAAACCTGCCCTGGTTCAAGGTGCCTGGAGTCACAGGCACAGGCAAACCATTCTCTCTGTCAGGGCTCCTACCATGAGAGGGAGTGGACAGGCCTGGGCTCTCCAGCTTCCTTCCCGTAAAGCAAAATGCACAACGACAATCTACCAACTTCTATCTACACTGCCACCCAAACAGCGAAGACGAAATGTCCACGCTTCGGTGTCCCTACAGCAGAGGTGGAGTTTAAATGTCCCCACTGTCTTCCCTGCCGCCCTGGTCTGGAGGGGGATCTCACTTTTCTGCATGGGGTCCTCAAGTCTGTGAGGAAGGCTATTTCTTGGAAGATCCCAGTGTGTTCTGAGCTAGAACAGAATTACGAAACTGGATTGCAAAGAATGTGACCTTTCACTGTGAGCTGCAGTCACACAGCACTTTGTCCTTTCTCTGTTTTGAAAGGACACTCACTTACCCATTAAAGTTATGAGGCACAAAACTCGAGGACAAATTCAAGGAGGACCCTATTTTTCAAATATTCGTTCTCTTTGGGGCTGTGGAGATGGTGTGTGTGTGTGTGTGTGTGTGTGTGTGTGTGTGTGTGAGAAAGAAGAGAGAGAGAGAGAGAGAGAGAGAGAGAGAGAGAGAGAGAGAGAGAGAGAGATTAAACTTGTGTTTCTGTATGCCTGTTCTCAAACCTTGTAAGCCTGAACCTCTCAGCCACCCTGCTGGCTAGCTGGGGGGCAGGTTCTCCAGGGATGTTCATTTTGATCAAGCTCCTCAAATTATATTATATGTAATTACATGCATGGTGCATTTAATGAATTTCTGTCCTTGCAGTTAACTCAGAAAGATAGTGAGTTAGGGGCCTGTGTAGAACCACACGTGTCTCTGACCAAAGTGGTCTATGGGCCTGCTTGCTTCATCCAGCAAGCTGCATTGCTGTGAGAATGGGAAGTGTCCACACGCACCTAGATAGCATCTGGAGGGTCCTCCCTCTCCACCACAGCCCTTCCCACAGTTTAAATTACTTTTCCTTCATTTCTCACTGTTAGAACTTGAAATTTCACCGAAACCAACGGCGTTTACCCATAAACCTTTGGGGCAAATACAACATCCCCAAGATGTGGGAGTAACAGCAGGAGTCGCGTGGCTGGTACCTCCTGAATGCTGCGTTGTCTTGTGATCCACACCCATGCTCTACCTGACACTCCCCCTTATGTACGCAGGCGTGCCGTGAACTGTCAGCACCTGTGCCTCTGTTCCTAGAGACAGTCAACCTGCCTGCTGTAGGACAGAGTCTGTCTCCGTGTTCCAGGTGGGACCCAGGAGCAAGGGGTCGCTACTGTATTCTCAGAAAAGGCTTTGTAAAGCAGCTCTTCTTGACAGGACAGTGAAAGGCTCTGGCTGTGGGCGGAGGACGGCAAGCCTGGCCTTTAGATCCTAGTACTGATGCTCTTATGAAGCAGCCCCTGGTCACAGATCCTCTCCGTCCTCTTCTCAGCCCAAAAGAAGCCCAGGGACTTCTCCTTTTGAGGCACAGTGTGATGTGACCTTTTTATTTGATGGGCTGGGAGTGAAGGCCGCACCTTAACCTGCCATGTGCTCTTCCTTTACCCCCTTTCTCCTCTATGCTTTGATGTATAATTTTCTACTCAAATTGGAGGCAAGAAAATTGGAGTAATGGAGCAAGGAGAGCAAGGAGAATAAGAACAGAGTACTATCACCACCATGATTCTTGATCTAAGTCAGTTTGTCAGTGTCTTAGTTAGGGTTTTACTGCTGTGAGCAACACCATGACCAAGGCAAGTCTTATAAGGACAACATTTAATTGGGGCTGGCTTACAGGTTCGGAGGTTCAGTCCAGTATCGTGAAGGTGGGAGCATGGCAGCATTCAGGTAGGCTTGGCGCAGAAGAAGCTGAGAGTTCTACATTTTCATCTGAAGGATGCTATGAGACTACTTATTTTTCCAGGCGTCTAGGATGAGGGTCTTAAAGCCTGTGCCCACAGTGACACACCTCCTCCAACAAGGCCACACCCACTCCAACAAGGCCAACCCACTCCAACAAGGCCACACCCACTCCAACAAGGCCACGCCTACTCCAACAAGGCCACACTTCCTAAATAGTGCCACTCCCTGGGACAAGCATATACAAACCATCACAGTCAGCATCTCCAACAACTTTATCTGATGAAGCTGTCATCGATTTGTTGGCTTAGCTTTATAGGACACTTCTGATACCAGGGCTATTTGCATGTGAGATTCTGAAGCTGAGGCATTGGCCTCAGATGTAGACATAGTATGTTCCCAGATGCTACGTTAGTCAACCAAGGTAACACCCAGCCACACAACCATAGCCACACACTTAAGTGTGCACTTATGTGTGTGAGTGTGTGTGTATGTGAGAGAGAGAGAGCGAGAGAGAGAGAGAGAGAGAGAGAGAGAGAGAGAGAGAGAGAGAGAGGGGGGGAGCCCCAGGGGGAGGGGAGGGAGGAAAGGGAGGGGAGAGGGAGGAGAGGAGAGAGGGGGCAGCAGGGAGAGAGAGGGGGAGGGGAGGGGAGGGAGAGGGAAGGAGAGGGGGGAAGAGGGAGAGGAAAGACTATCCCCAAAGTTCAGTTAAAGAATCCTATTTAAACAACCAATAGTAGTAACACATGTAATCTTGATTTGCCGGGCGAGTGTAAAAAGGCAGCGTGCTGCTTTCATTCCAATAAACAACCGTTGCAGAACCTGGAGCGTGGCTTGAGGAACTTTGTGGAATGGTTGGGGCTTGAATCAAGCTAAGTGGACAGACTTCAGACATTCTAACCCCGCTCCGCTGCTCCTTTAGAACAAGGCACAGGCCGAGGGCAGGGCACCTTTCTGTATCTTTGCTTCTGTCCACAGTGGCTTCCCGTGATTCTCCAGGACCCAGCCACCATCTCGCAGCACTGTCTCAAGGCTTCCTGGTGGACCACACTGCAGTACCTTCATTTATACTGCATTCTCTTCTGAAGAGTTGCGTCCGATTGGCCAGCCGTAGCTTAACCTCAAAAATAGGGGAAAATTCTGTAAAAGGAGTTGCTCTTGGGTGCTCTCCCGTGTGATAAAACACTGACCAAAAGAACTTGGAGAGGACAGGCTTTATTGAGTTTACACTTGCAGGTCTGTCCCTGAGGGAGGCCAGGGCTCAAGGAGGAACTAAAGCGGAACCACAACATAGCACTGTTCACTAGCTTACTCTCAGCAAGGTTTCTTATAGACCCTGGACTGCCTGCCCAGGTGCAGTGCAGCACACAGCAGGCTGGGCCCTCCATGCTAATCATGAATCAACACAGTCTCTTACAGACGTGTCTACCGGCCAGTCTGATCTGGTCAGCTCCTCAACTAGGTTCCTTCCTTCAGAGAGAAATGGTATAAACTACTGTGGGGTTTAAAGTTCAAAGCCCAGAGGCTCCATTCTCTCACTTGGTGTAATCCATATCCACAGTGGAGAAGCCCTGGTCGGAGTTCCTCCAGGCACTTCCACCTCACAGGGAGGGGACTTTACACAGTGGGTGCTCGGCTGTCTCTGTGTCTTCTTTCACTGGTCAGATGGCAGCATCCGTGCCTGTCTTCCAGAGGCCACAGTCTCACAAGGTTATCTGCCTTTCCAAATCTCACTGGGCCTTAGAACACAGCTGGGTTTACACCTGGCTTCGGGGTAGCAGGATCGGTTTCTCCATCCGATCTAATTACTACTCAATATGCTGTGATTAAGACTTGGACTCACCTCGGCTCAGCTACCTGCCACTTCCAGGACTTAACCTTCCATATTCTCAGAGGTTCAAGTCTTCTGAGTTGAAAAATAAAAGTTTGTGATATATACAATCCCTTATTTATAAGTCAATTTTTTGTTGCTAAAACAAAATACCAAAAACTGGGTACTTCATAAAAAATCTTTTTCTTGCTTGCTTGCCTGCTTTCCTCCTCCTCCTCCTCCTCCTCCTCCTCCTCCTCCTCCTCCTCTTCCTCCTCCTCCTCTTCTTCCTCCTCCTCCTCTTCCTCCTCCTTCCTCTTCATTTTCTTCCTCTTCTTTCTCTTCTTCTTCTCCCTCCTCCTCCTTTTCTTCTTCCTCCTCCTCCTCTTCCTCCTCCTTCTCCTCCTCCTCCTCCTCTTCCTCTTCCTCTTCCTCCTTTTTAAAAGATAGGATCTTTCTCAGTAGCTCTGGCCATCCTGGAGCTTACTGTGTAGAGCAGGCACAGAAATCCTCCTGCCTCTGCCTCCTGCATGGATCCACCATGCCCACCATGCCATGCCCAGCAAGGAAAGTGGTTTACTTTGTAGTCATGAGGGCCCAAAGCCAAGACTGTTCAGTCTGTGGAAAAGGCACCATGCTGTGTGGCACCATGAGAGAGCTTGTTCTCTCACAACTCACTCCTGTGGGAACCATCTGGGGCTCTCCCATGAGAACTATGCTAATCTCTCGGAGAGTGGAATCACCAATGACTTTCCAGTGGCTCCACCTCACAGAACTTCACGGGCCACATAAGGATCAAGCTTTCAGCAATGAAAGCAAATATATCCTACCATGACACTTGCTGGTAGGAGGACAGCAATGCTGTGTCCTTCCAGGCTGCCTCTCCAAGATTGGAGCCTTGCTGCAGTTCAACTGTGTGAGCTACAGGCACCTGCACTGGCCATCTGGTCTACCTAATCAGCATCTCGCGCCTGTCTGGAAGATTTCCTGTTGGATGGGTTTTAGCAAAGGGCTAGAGAAAACTGTAACTGAGACATCCATTGAATATGCTCCTGTAGCCCACACGGTCCTGGGGCTGGCTCCATATGGCTACGTCCTAAGTCTCCTTGTTTCTTCCCTCCGTCTTCTCTTGGTGTTGGACCATGATGGTGACCAGAAGACTGTGTTTCTTGGAAAGCTGCACTGATAAAATGCATGGCTGCCTTAAAGCTAAGTTCTGGGGCACAGAGCTCAGGACCCAGGCCATCTCTCTGATTTCCTCTTAATGGCAGGCAAGACCGAGACAGCAAATGACAAATCAGAAAAGGCAAGAAGATGGGTGCCTATAGTTAATGACAAACGGAGAGAGGAAAGGAAGAGGCACAAAGCAAAGACATATGGGATTCTTGGGGCCCAGAGCCTCCTACTGAGAGAGCGTGTTAAGAGCCTTAGAGGAAAGTGGGTGATAACGGAGAACTGAGCAAGTCAAGGCTTAGAACACCTTTCAGATGTGACGTGCTGGTTGGCCTGCCTCAGGCTCTTCGGTCTCTGGATGACTTTGGTTGGGTGATGCGTCAGTGCCCTCTCTCAGGAATCACACCAGGCTTTCTCCTACCAGGAAAGGGCTGCCGCAGCTCTCCACATTGGTTTGGTACTAGTAACTGATCCTGGGGGAATGGCTACCAGTTCAGGCTCCTGCCTGTGCAGGGTCAGAGTTGAAGGTGAAGTATCACGAGACTGTTTTAAGATCTCTGTTGACATCACACACTAACCAGTCTTTTATTTATTGTTTGCAGGAGACAGAGGAGGAAATGGCCCCAAACTATAGAAAGACAGAGCAGAACAGAGTTTCCATGCCTTCTCCTTGTTCCTGTGCTGTAGACAATAATACTTGTTATTGTCTCTCATAAAGGGTGTGTGGAAACTGAGGCAGGGCCATAAACTTCACCCCCATTTTTCTTCTAGTATCAGTGGGCCACCTTGTTTGAACCATTACCTATGAGAGCTACTGCCTCTGAATTTTAGGGCCCAGTCCTTAACCAAGGGTCTCATTACATGGTGTGGGTGAAAGGTAGAGGCCCGGGTTTTACCCAACTTGTTAGTACTGTGTTCCTTGATCATAAAGTGGGGATTTGTGTGTCCTTATTTGCTATGGGTGAAGTGAGAAGCCAGCATGCTCCTACCAGGGACTCCTGTACATTCCAAATAGGCTGAGGCTATACAGAATACACCAATGAACCGTAGATTCCAGATCACAGCACACTGGAGATGCCCAGCCATGCACCCTCAGGGTCCTGGTGCTGCCTGGAGCTGCCACTACCACAGTGTCCTGGAATAAAGAGAGGGGATCAGACTGCATATGTGCAACCCAGGAAAAGATCCAGATTCAAATTCCAGCATTTTCTACTGTGTCAGTAGTAGTACTGTGTGTCACTTCTGCAGATGAGAAAGTTGTCTCATCTTAAGTTGGGTGCCGCCTGTCAGACATTTGTCCAGCTTCCCTTATAGAAAGTTAGCCAGCTATTCTCACAGGATGGAGAAGACGAGAGGTTGTCTCCCAAGCAGACACCTTTGCTGAAGTGACCAGGTAGTTGGAATTCCAAGGTGAACACAGAGCAGAGGATAGGAGAGCCCTCGGCTCAACTGAGGAAAGTCAGATGGGCCCTTAGGTCAGCGGGCCGGAGCGTCCATCTGGTGGCTTTTCTGGTCACATCTAGCAAATCTGCTTTATAATTCCCAAAGACCAGCATGAATAGAGCTGTCAGGAATGTGGCTTGGTTGTTTTTAGTTCTGAGAGGGAAATAAGAGAATTATTAACAGAGGAAAAACACTTTACCCACAGATAGCCATAATTTTATTTACAGGTTCTGGGTGTGCACGCACCCCGAAAAATTTATCCATGAACCCTAGATTGGTAAACATAATTTTTGCTTTTGCTTCTTATGGGGAAACCAAAATTTTATTTAAGAAACCCTTCAAGGATCTGAACTAATCCTTAGACACTTTTTTTTTCCCCCGGAGCTGGGGACCGAACCCAGGGCCTTGCGCTCGCTAGGCAAGCGCTCTACTGCTGAGCTAAATCCCCAACCCCTAGACACTTTTTTTTAACAATTAATCTAAAATGGACAGCAACTGCAATTTAGCTACTTCTGAGGCTTAAGGAGGTGAGAGAAACATTCGTGGAAGAGGTGGGATTTGCCTATGACCAGAGCGCCAAGGGTGGAGACACCCAGGGAGGAGTGGGTGTGGTTAGGTTGCGAAGGTCCTGGTACTTCAGTCATCACCGTAACCTCCTGGAGTGAGCCTCAAGCAGGGCAGACTCAAAACCTGCCTAAAACTGCCACCACCAACTAACATCCCATTGATCAGATTTCCCATGGCAGTCAACTTTTAGAAATGTATGTACATCTATGTCTATGTGTTTGCATATGCCTCTGGGTGTCTGAGGAAACCAGAAGAGGGCATCGGGTCACGTGGGGACAGTTACAAGCAGTTGTGAGCCACCATTCGAGTTCTGGGAACCCAACTCCGTTCCTCTACAAGAGCAGCCAGTGTTCTAGGTTGCTGAACCATCTCTCAGACCCTTTCAAAGATCTTAAACTCCACTTAGGAAAGGGCTCAGACAAAGCTACCATTATCTAACGGACTGCTCAAGTGCGCCTCCTTTCCCACTTACATATCTGGGTGAGGCCAGATTTTCTTCATCCGCTACAACCAAGACAACGTATTTCAACAGATTCCAATTACGCCTAGAGCAGATAGGAGACTCAGCTGTCTTCTGTTACGGTCTACACCGAAAGGGTCTGCGGAATTCCAAAACAGCGCCCTTCTTATGCAATGCCCTTGGCTCTGGAAAATGCAGTTATTTTTATAAAAGTATGTACGTTGTATAATGGGATTACTATTTTTTTAAGGAATTAAAAAGAACGCATTAAGCCTCTCAGGTATAATATCTAATGCTGGAAACGTTCGAGCTAGTTCTTGCCAACCTGAAGCTCTTCACAATCTCAGTTTCCAAAACAGTCAGCAGGTAGGGCAATGGCTTCTGTTCACTGAGTTCGTGTTGTGGAAGCAGTTTCCTGTCCTCTTGCTCTAGGGTGGTCCCTACTCTACTGCTTGTGTTTCTATGTCACATTCGTCTACGGCCTCCAAGACAAGGCTGCACTCATGGCTTTTGGAAGCTCGTGTCATTCTGCCCACTGTTCCCCAATCACAGCTCAAGCTGGTGGGTTGGCAGTTCACCAGGAAGTGCACAGTTGCCTGTGAAGGAAAGCAAAGGCAGGTTTGCCTCACGCTTTGGTTATGGATGTGCTTTTGCCTGACGACTGTGGACACTTATATCCCCCAAGCGCACTGCTTAATGGAAAGGAAGTTTCCGTGACGTGAAGGCCACCTCTGACATCCTCATAACAACATCAGTGTGGAGGAACTGGCTGCTGCACACCTCTCTGCTTGGCTGTCTTTATCTGTCTGACTGTTGTCTGTCTGTCTGTTGTAGATACCTATCTATCTGTTATTTTTACTGCACCTGGCTTTCGTTTTTATCGCATTTTAGGTCTATATTCTGAGCACTTTCATTGCGTTTGGTGGTGCCAAGCAGTGTGGTGGTGATTTTGACATTCTCCTCCTCATGGGTTTCTCAGGCTCTAAAAATTCTAATGCCTTAGTTTTTATAGGTTTTACGGTGCTGGGAATGGGACCAGGGCCTTGCTAACAGGCTACATGTCCGCCAAGAAGCGTCTTACTCGGCGCTGCTATAAAAAGGCAAGAGGAAAATCTCTTCTTCCACTCAGCCATGTGAATGACTATATGAGGGCAACTCCCGCCCCAGCCAAAATCGACTCCCCTGACTCCTCCGCAGACAGGTGCCGATCTGGACCAACTCCCAAAGGACCCATTTCCGGAACAGCTACACGTATGCTCTGAGCACAACTGTGCGAACAAAGTCCTAACGCTGGGTGGAGGCAATAGTGTCTCCAAAGGAACAGCTCACCTGCGGGAATACAGAGTCTGTAAACACTGGGAAGAAAAGCTCTCGGACCTGAAGGCCAACCGAAGATGTGAGATCCACTGACGGCATCGCTCGCGCTTATAGAAAAGAGCTTTCTAAATCAGTAAGCCTAGGGGTCCAAGATTACGGACTTCCCAAGGCTGGGTCACGACCACGTGCACCTTCTTAAATGCTACCCACTCCTCTCTTCTAACACCTTGCTTCTCTTTTTGGACACAGCACACATTTATTTTAATGGTTCTTAGAATTTCTAGGCCATATCGTTTGAATAATTTACTCCAAGATTTAGTACTCAAAAGCGTAAACATTTCGTTTAAGGTTAAATAGCTCCCTCGTGTGGCCGCTGGAGGAAATACGGTTTGTGGGTCTAGAGATCTGTGAAGCCAAACTTTGAATTCATTTTCAGAACTTAAAATTTGAAGTGGTTCTTAAGCAACTTCCGTTTTGAGATTTTAGATCAATTACAACTGGTTGGAAGTTCTATTTAAGAAAAGGCCTTATTTCCATGCCTAGAATAACTATCAGTTGTTTCAATATATATAGTTTCCATCTCATATTTTTAAATGTGCTTATAAATACTTATTACTTAACATTGTAAAATGTTTATTAGGTTAAAGTGAAAACCTTTCAGGAAGTGGCATATACATTCCCAGCACATGGGACAGAAGGGATTCAGGAATTCCGTGGCAGTGCATAGCACTGGTATGTTTTTAAATGAACGGTGACTTTGAACAAGTTAAAAGTCTGAGCATTAGAAAGAGAGAGCCAAACCCTCCCAAGTAGGCGCGTTTCATGTTGAGAGGGAGAAGCTGATGCAGGTCAGGCCTGGCTGTTGGTGGGCGTCAGTGCTCTTGGGTGGATTTCCCACAGAGTAAACTGGAGTCCACACATCACACAATGCAGGGAAACGTGTCTGATCGTTGACTCTGCTTGGCTGGAAAAACCTCAGAAAACTGAAAAGCAAAGTGGCCATGCCTGCTTCCAGTCCCCACCAACGTGGATATCGATTGATGCCGGCGTTGCTAATGTGATAAGGTTAAAGTCACAGGCTTTGCCTGCACACAGGGAGCTTCCTGCTAGCTTCCTTTGCTGTAAGGAACCGCAAATCTGCCGGGGTTTCTAGAAACTCTCTCCAAACAATAGAACACGTTAGTCCCATTCTATAAGGCTTTTCCACTACAATTTTATTTTTTAAGAAAAAACCTTTATTAATGATATTTATTCTAATTATAAAGTGATATTCAGTCTAACTATAGGAGAAAACAAGAGAGACTATATCTTGTGATGTTCTCTTAAAGAAGAGTTAATAACCATGCTGCTTATGACACTTAAAACTGTTCTATAACAGAGCCATCTGTGGTGGCTTATGCCTTTAGTCCCAGCATTCAAGGAAAAGCAGGCAGATCTCTATGACTGAGAGGCCAACCTCGTCTACCTAGGGAGATCCAGGCCAGCCATGGATCGAGACCTTGACTCAAAACCCCAAAACAACAATAAATTAAACATAACCTACAGCTACGTCTCTTAGAAATGAAATGCAAAACAAAACAAAGCAGCAGCAACAGCAATAAAAAAACAAAACCAAACAAGTACAAACCCACAGACAGCATGAACGAGTTGTAACTGGTCCCATTTGCAGTTCTCGTAGTTTGCATGAAAGCGTGGGTGTCCCCTGTTTCCAGTAGTATTCAGGGGCCATCAAGATGGCTTAGCAAGTAAACAGATGGTGAGACTTACACTTTATTAGTTACCATATGAGTGCTGGGGCTCAAACCTGGCTCCCCTGGAAGAGCAGCCAGTGTTCTTAACCTCTGAGCCATCTCTTCAGGCCCCATGGTTTGGATCACCAACGCCCATGAGTCGAAACTTGCTTATCAGCTTGCGACAATGTTGCCAGGCAGTGGATACTTCAGGAGGCAGGACAGGGAGAAGTCAGGTATTCCCTCGAAGTTGACTGTAGTGAGAATTTTGGTTTCTTTGAAAACCACAGAAAAATTATGGGGCTATGTTTTCATTTTAATCCCAGGTGTGGGTTGTGGGGCTGCTTCAGACCGTCCACAGCAGATGACCGTGGTTTGCCTCGTGCTGTAGCAGGGGCACGATTTTGCCAGCTGCAGATAGTTTCTGTGACTGTGTGACATTTGGGATTCTGAGAAGTCTTCAGAGGGTCTACAAATGCTAGGGCCCCGAGAGAGGGGGTGGGTTGTTTGTTGGTTGTGGCTTGCTAAGTAGTCGTGCACAAAGAAGAAACAACACGAAAAAATTAGATATCCTGACAGCAAAGATTAAACTCACTCCAAGAAACTCAATGCCTCTAATCGGCAGGAAGTAGTCTAAGGATAGCATCAACCCCTTTCCCCTCCTCCTTTGTTCTCCTATGTAGTTAGTATTAGGGGGTTGAAAGGGCAGAAAAGAGGTGGGGAAGGGTGGAAGAAAAAAAGAATCCACAAAGTAGCTTAAGCCCGGCGCTAGAAACACTAGTCTGTCTGCCACCCCCAACCCACGACCGTGTGTGTGTGTGTCTGTCTGTCTGTCTGTCTGTCTGTCTGTCTGTGCATTTCTGATTGTCTCTGTTCTGTTTCCTGTACCCCCAACCCCCATGCGTGTCTCCTCTCTTTCTCACACATACATCCTCACCTTCCTAGCTTCGATTAACACAAAGGGCCTCGTTGCACCATTTGCTCATACCACAATGTCTGCCTTAACTACAGGCTCAAAGCAACAGAACAGAGTGTACAGGGATCGACACTGATACAACCCAAGAGAGATCTCCCCTCCTTCCAATCACTGATGACTCCTCACTGCAACGGAAGGGTAACAGACAACTTTGCTGCTAACACAAAGATTTCCATTTCTTCTCTATGGCCTACCAGGGGACATCTATGAGGCCTGCTTAGCTGCTGAGGGCTAAACTGTATCTGCTACACAACATGTGTTGAAGTCCTAAGCCCCGGGAAATTAAGGGTTGTCTTCATTTGGAAATCGGGATGCCACAGAGGGAATTCATTAGGATGAGGTTAGGAGGGAGAGCCCTAAGTCAGTAACTGTAACTGGTCTCCTTATATGAATTCGGACAGAGGGCAACCCATAGTGACAAGCCACAGGACTGGTGATCAGGAGGAAAGGACTGCTTGTTTCTGCTGCTACAGAATCATTCCCCTGGCTCTACAGCCTAGTCTTATGGGGAGCCCTCTTTGCTACCACATAAGAAGTTCCTGCTCATCTTCAGTGTTTGAATCACAAGACATTTTTGCTCTTTCTGGGATTACAAGTGTCTCCCAATAACGAGCCTAAGATTGCTGTCTGGGAAGTCTTCCTAGGACCCACGTACATGTTCACGAGTTAGTGATTACAAGTCCCATAATAAATCGAGTGTAACAACTTCCATGTGTCATAGGACTAGGAAAAAAGTCCTTCCTTTGGGGTAAGGGAGACAAGGAATCAGGCTTTGCTCTGTTGTCACGGCGGGTCTTAAACTCCAAGGTTCAAGGGAATCCCCTGCCTCAGCCTTCACAGTAGCTAGGACTACTACAAGCATACAATACTAAGCCCAGCTTAAGAAAAAAAATTAATTCAAGGAAATAAGTTCTAATGTGTACGCATTAGTCTTGCCTTCTGTATGACTCCTGCTCCCACTTCTTACCCCCCCTGCTGCTACCACTCGTGTCCCCTGCCCTTGCCTCCCCCCAACCCAACCCCATGCACTTCAATATGTCCATTATTACACTGATGGAAACCAATATTACTCTAGATCTTAGTAAAGGCCAGGACATGACAAGAACATGCATATCACTAATCTGTCATCTGATAACAGAATCACGGCTACTCACGAAACCGCTGCTGTTCTCTGGAGTTGTCGCTGGAAACTGAAGAAACGTCACTGGCACCTTTGATTGATAGCCTCCCACCCAACTGCCCCCTTCCTGAGATTTCACGGAAGGATGTTCAAGTGGGCCACCATGGAGGCAAACAGGTGATAAGTGTGTAAGAAACAGCGCAGTGTCTATTCAAAGGTCAGCTGAAAAGGTCAAGGGGGTGGAAGCCTTAAGGAAGGAAAAATGTCAGCTATGCTGTTATGAGTGAGAGCAAAAATCCACTCCTCCATTGTCAAAAATGTTCAGACAGCCGCTTGCTCTGCCCCGGATCCGAGTTTTAAGGCTGGCTTGCAAGTGGAAAGCAATGTGGGTTGCTTGAGAAATGGCCCTCTATGTTTTGAGTGGCCTCGGAGCCACTAAAATGATTTTTTTTCAAGCTGTTCTTCATCGTTTTGATTTTCTGAAGTTTTGTGAGCAAAATATCTTTTCTATGCCTCTCCCACACCTGATTTTCAATCCCAAGTGGTCGTGATTGAAACACATGAATTTATTCCCTTATTGGATAGTCATGGGGTTGGAACTGTCACAGGCCAATCTATATTCCCCCAAACATCCTTAAGATGATTTCTTTCTCTTTATTTTAATAGAGAATCTCATGTAGACCAGGCTGGCCTCAACTCACAAGGTAGCAACAGATGACCTGGGATTCCTGCTGCTTCCTGCTTCTTCCTCCCATGTAGTGGAATAGTGGGTATGTGCCAGCACACCCAGTTACTGTCTTTGTTTGATATCTGCACACACATTCCATGTTTCATACTTAAATAGGAGCTCATGCCCTGTAGCCATCGGCACCAACTGAACACTAAGTGTATGTATATTAATCTATGGTAAAGATACAAGACAATTCTCCCATGCATTGAAGATCCCCTCTTCTTGTATTTTTTTAAAAAACATGGTTCCATCCATCTGTCAGTCACTTCAGACATCTACCAAACATTATGAGGATTAAAATCATTTAGAAATGTGAGCATTATATATCAGGTTCCCAAGGGGAAATACTAGTTTGCAATTAAACCCTGATGCAGTTTCCTGGAGTCTGACCCTCTTCCCCCTACCCGAAGTCAGAGAAGTGGGGTTCTTTCAGATTTCAGATTCTCAGAGAACTATTCACATGGAGAAACTTTTCAAGCTTTCAAAAATAGAAGCAAGTTGACAAGCATTTCATATCTGCCATGAGAAGACATTGAGGTGAGGATGAGCTCACTTGAGTCATCCCCACACCTGGGAGATTGTAGAATATCAGAAACCCCCAAATCCAGGGCCAGGATTTACACATTTACTGCAAATCTGATGCTGGGAAGGAGCTCTCTGTCTAGCTCGGGGTTCGGGGGCAGCTGGCCTTTTGGGTTACTATGACTGATTCAGACCGTTTTGGATTTGGGACCATCTCAAGTTTCAGGTGTTTGGATGAGGAATGTTCATCCTAGTTTGCTCTATACTGGTGCAGTGATGAACAAGAGCAAAGCAACCTGGGGAGGAAAGGGTGATTTCACCCAAAGCTTAGTCACCATTGAGAGAAGTCAGAGCAGGGACTCAAGACAGGAACCTGCAGGCAGGAACTGAAACAGAGGCTGTGAAGGATACTTGATGTTAGCCTCTGTCCGTGGCTCTCTGAGCTTGCTTTTTTATACAATCAGCACCACCTGCCCAGAGAACAAGAACAAATACTGCCCTTGTGATCTGCTTAAGCCAGATTCCAAAGCTGCTTCCCTGTGTGCATCCACTTACTGTTTGAACAGTCGATCTTCTTAAAAGTCTCATTTGTCCAGCTCTTTTCCCTTATAAACCTGGTTATCTTGAAGCCTAGAAATGAAGCAGTTTCTGGTTCCAAAGAAGCTACCTTCAGGGTTTCCATCACTGAGACATCAAGGTAAGTACTTCCCTTGATATGGTACACACACACACACACACACACACACACACACACACACACACACACCCCACAGCCACACAGTTGTATTTCTAGACCACTGTGGGAGAAAATGTTCCAAACAGAACAATCAGACAGGTATTTCATGGTGGTGACACAGTTGACTAACACAGAGCCTCATGCCCAGTGTGGGTGGCCAGTGCACCACTGCCTGTCGCTTTAGGCATTTACTGGAGAGCTAGGCAGGATGCCAGTGCAATAAGGCATACAGGACAGCCTAACAGCACTTGTAACAGGTCCCCAGACCTTAGCACCACTGAGGCCATGATAGAAGTAGCATTCAAGTCTTGGAATCCAGCATTTAGGCAGCAACACCTGCCAAGACCAGAACAAAGACCTATTCCATCAAAGTCCATAGTTCTGGGAAATCCCCTAGATGTGCTAATCTTGCTTTTTAGCTTCTGTAGTTCTGCTCCTGGCTAACCGTTCTTGCTAGCTGACGTATGTGAACTTAGGATGTGGTTTTTAAACTTAAAGTTCACTCCGAGAAAGACTTAGGACTGCACTCCAGTCCCAAACACCCAGTGTAGTTACAGGCAGGCTAATAAAGACATTCTATTGGCTTTAACGCATGTCCAGGTGGTCTTCTATGGTGGATACCTCACAACACACCAAAGGGCAGCCGATTTCCATCAGTGCCCAAGCAGGCTCTGAGGGATGGCCAGTGGACCTCATACCTTGCTGCTCATTTTCATCAGCACTTAGCCAGGCCCTGAAGGATGATCCAGTGTGCTCCATACTCTCTATCCTAAGGGCAGACAAGACACGAGGACAGTCTTCCATCACAGGGATTCTAGAGTCTGCGGTGGAAGCTTCTTGCTACTTCCTATCCTTGTAGCCTCATTAGCAACATGGAGGGGTGAGGATATCCCAAAGAGCAATATAGGGGCCTCATCTGTCTACAATTCAAGCTGTATAGACATTTTGTATTTTCCCAAGCTACAAAATTTGCCTGAAAGCCCATCAAAAGTTCCCCACAAACCTCTTCCCAACTGAGCTTTTTCTGCTCTGTGGTGAATCTTATCCATTTTAGGGAGTGTGAAATATAATCTTTTTGTGGTTCTAATGAAAAAATTAAGTCAATAGCAGAGAGCTATGTAAGCATTTAGTCCTAGCACTCATGAGGCAGAGGCAGGCAGATCTCAGAGGGTTCAAGGCCAGCCTGATCTAAAAACAACCCTGTCTCAAAACAAACTAAGGAACAAAGGCTGAACAGATATCTGACTTATTCTCTCACTGTAAAATAACAAACAAACCTAAAACAAATTCAAATGTATGAACTATGGCCTCCTGAGAGATGACACAAAGAGGGAAACACTTTTGTTGTCAGAATCACTGACCAGAGAGGATCCAGCAGCAGCTCAAGGGGAAAGAGAGGGAAGAGTTGGGTGTCTGGGAGGACAGGGGCTATCCTACTGAAGACTGGGTGGGGTTCAGTATTGTCTGCAGCATGCTTCAGGTCTCCTCAGCTCCAGCTACACACCCTATATAATAGAAGCCAATAGCCCGACACACATTTTCTTTCTTGGATGAAAATAAGAATCTATTCCAACAGTGCATGAAACGTAAAGTACCTAAAATAGTCCAAATGTGGGGCATCTGGTCTGAGGACTTAAAAAGCTACAGCTATTTAAATAAGTTGGTACTGTTGGAAAGATGGGAAACTGGACATTGCACAGAACAGCATCTAACAATAGATCAGATATGTGGTTGATTGATTTTTCAGCAAAAGCACACAGACAATTCCATGGAAAAACAGATTATTTTGTCAGAAAATGGCGGTAGACCAGATGGACATTCTTATGCGGAAAGATGAAGCGCAATCACGTCTGTGCCATATGTGAAAATCAGCTCAGGCATTGCAGGCTCGCAGGCAAAGTCTAGCTGTGTAATTGGTACCAAGGAAACTGGGATCCCCTCGTGGAGTCTTACTCTCACAGTAAAAGAATTTAAGAATGATCTCAAATAGGAGCTTGAAGAAAGCGTTGTTAGACTTGGTTTTGAATACCAGGGCTGCAAGCCTCCACCTGGAGGAGGAGAAAGAAGAGGGGAAAGGTCATGTCATTTGAGTTAAGCTGGGGTAATCTACTATGTGATGCCAGGCAGCCACACGGCAGGGATTGGGAGGGAGGGTGCTTTAAAGAACGATCAAGGAAGCCCAAAGTATTAGGGAAAGTATGTTCAGAACAGAGACAGAAGGAAATTACAACCACTTATGCCTTTATGAGCAATTCTGAAAAGCCAGCAGACTTACCGTCCTTAGCACGGCTTGAGATGAACCCACCTTCCTAAAGTAGTCCCTTGGCTAGGTGACTGAGGGGCAGCTGAAATGTCTGGTCTTTATGCTAGCCAGAGAGATTGCATTCTCTTGACCACAGGAGATTTCCCTTAATGGCCTCTACTGCTCTGTGTCAGAGCACGGAGGGACACATGCTGGGTTGTCTACAGAAACACCTAACAGCACAAAGTTTCATCAAGCGTTTCAGCTGTTCCTGAGGGAATGGCCAACCAATAAGCAGCCCAACTCGAGACCCATCCCACGGGTAAGCACCAATCCCTGACACTATTAAGGATACTCTGTTTTGCTTACAGACAGGAGTCTAGAATGGCTGTGCTCTGAGAGGTACCACCCAGCAGCTGACTCAGACAGATGAAGGCATCCCTGCCAAACAGTGGCTGGAGCTGGGGGACTCTTATGAAGGAATAGGAGGAAGGATTGAGGGGCCCAAAGGGGATAGGAACTCCACAGGAAGACCAACAGAATCAACTAACCTGGACCCATGGGGCTCTCAGAGACTGAACCACCAACCAAGGAATATATACAGACTGGATCTAGGCCCCCGCCCCACATATGTGCAGGTGTGGGTCCTGAACAGTTGGAGCGGGGGCTCTCCCAAAAGCTGTTGTGTGTACATGGGAATATGTTCTTCTCACTGGGCTGCCTTGTCTGGCCTCAGTGGGAGAGGATGCACCTAGCCTGGCAAAGAGTTGGTGCGCAAGGGCGGGGAGATACCCTGGGTTTATTTGGCTCACAGGTCACATCACCATTCCTTATCAGAAAGTCAGGACAGGAACTCAGACAGGGCAGGAACCTGGAGGCAGGAACCCGGAGGCAGGAGCTGATGCAGAGGCCATGGAGGGTGCTGCTGACTGGCTTGCTCCTCATGGCTTGCTCAGCCTGCTTTCTTATAGAATAGAACCTAAGACCACCAGCCCAGGCATGGCCCCATCTACCATGAACTGGGCCCTTCCCCATCAACCACTTACTAAAAAATGCCTTACAGCTACACTTTATGGAGACATTTTCTCAATTGAAGTTCCTTCCTTTGAAATGACTCTATCTTGTGTCAAGTTGACATAAAACTAGCCAGGACACCTGCTTTTAGGTATGACAGAAAAAATGCTCAGATAAAAGTTCAACAATATGGTTACCTGAACGCTGACAACATCAACTGACGCATTACTTATATGGCATTATAATTATTTAATTACTTATTATATGACTATTTAATCATTATGCTGTAATGATCTAATTAATAACAAATATAACTATTATATTGTAATATATTATAATGACATATATAATAATAATAGTTGAAGAATTAGAGATTTCAAATTTGGGAAGGAATAGTGGGGCACTAGAGAACTGAGAGATGAGAGAGAAGGTTGGGAGTGATTACAGGATAAGCAAATCAAGAAACACACACATAAAACTTCAATTCATGCAAAGTCACTGGGACACAGTGTCAGTGGAGGCAGTGGAGAGTGAAATGACATTGAAGTCTTTGAAAGTTAGTTTGTCGGTCTCTTAAAAATCTGAACACGTCTACCCAGCAACCAATCCTTGTGTATGTAGGTAGCATACAAGGAGGAGAGCCTGTGTCCACTGGGTAAATGATGGGACACTACCAAGCACTAAAAAAGGCTTGAATGAGTGACGTGAGGTCCAGCATGACTATATCTCAAAGGAACAGAAGCCAGACAGAAAGGGGGGAAAAAGTGGAGTTTATCTTGTATGATTCTCCTGTATTAGTCCTAGAAAATGTCAACTTCTGTTTGGTGTTGGGAAAGAGGTCGATGTTCCCCAGGACCAAAGAGCATCAATACTCTCCTTTTAGTAGTGATGGTTACCGTCATTCTCTTGGATGAGATGCTCATTTCCTGGGTGGAAACATAACATTAAAACTTACAAACTGGCTTCTGGTTTCCATCTGCACCTGGAGCCAACCCTGAGCTACAGCTCTCTGTGCCCGGATCCCGCTGGGAGAGAGCTGGTCTCCTAGGAGTGCTGACACACCTGAAAGCACAGGTAGAATTACCACTTCTGCTCTGTGGGACCCGCCTGGAGACCTATGGACACAGAAGCCAAGGAGCAGTCTGGGACAGGATCCCTCCAGTTTCCATCTGTGCCTGGAGCTGACACTGTGCCACAACTCTCTGTGCCCGGATCCCGCTGGCAGAAAGCTGATCTCCCAGGAGTGCTGACACACAGACTTACAGTAGGATTAAGCCACTATCAGAGACAGCAAGACCAGCTAAGACCAGAGACAACCTGATGGTGAGAGGCAAGTGCAAGAAGCGAAGCAACAGAAACCAAGGACACTTGGCATCTTCAGAGCCCAGTTCGCCCACCACCGCAAGTCCTAAATACCCCAACACACCCGAAAAGCAAGATTCTGATTTAAAATTACATTTCATGATGATAACACAGGACTTGGAAGAAAGACATAAATAACTCCCTTAGAGAAATACAGGATAATGAAGGTAAACAGATAGAAGCCCTTAAAGAGGAAATGCAAAAGTCCCTTAAAAAAATTACAGGAAAACACAACCAAACAGGTGAAAGAATTGAACAAAACAATTGGGATCTGAAAATGAAAATAGAAACAATAAAGAAATCACAAAGGGAGACAACCTTGGACATAGAAAACCTAGGAAAGAGATCAGGAGTCATAGACGCAAGCATCACCAACAGAATAAAGAGAAGAGAGAATCTCAGGGGCAGAAGATACCATAGAAAACATTGACAAAACATCAAAGAAAATGCAAAACACACACACACACACACACACACACACACACACACACACACACACAAATTGTAGCCCAAAACATCGAGGAAATCCAGGGCACAATGAGAAGACCAAACCTAAGGATAATAGATATAGAAGATTTACAAATTAAAAGGCCAGGAAATATCTTCAACAAAATCATAGAAAACAACTTCCCTAACCTAAAGAAAGAGATGCCCATAAGCATACAAGAAGTCTACAGAACTCCAAATAGATTGAACCAGAAAAGAGATTCCTCCCATTGCATAATAGTCAGAACACCAAATGCACTAAACAATGGAAGATATTAAAAGCAGTAAGGGAGAAGTCAAGTAACATATAAAGGCAGATCTATGAGAATTACACCAGACTTCTCAACAGAGACTATGAAAGCCAGAAGATCCTGGGCAGATGTCATACAGACCCTAAGAGAACACAAATGCCAGCCCAGACTACTATATTCAGCAAAACTCTCCATTCCCATAGATGGAGTAACCAAGATATTCCATGACAAAACCAAATTTACACAATATCTTCCCACAAATCCAGCCCTACAAAGGATAAAATAGATGGAAAACTCAAACACAAGGAGGGAAACTACAGCCTAGCAAAAGCAAGCAATCTAATGTCAACAAACCCAAAAGAAGAGAGCCAAACAAACATAACTCCACCCCTAACAACAAAAGTAATAGGGAACAACAATCATTGGTCCCTGATATCTTTCAACATCAATGGACTCAATTCCCCAATAAAAAGACATAGACTGACAGACTGGACACATAAACAGGACCCAGCATTTTGTTGCATACAGGAAATATACCACAAAGACAAATATTTCCTCAGAGTAAAAGGCTGGGAAAAAAAGTTTCCAAGCAAATGGTCCCAAGAAACAAGCAGGAGTAGCCATTTTAATATCAAATAAAATTGACTTTCAATCAAAAGTTATCAAAAAAGATAAGGCAGGACACTTCATACTCATCAAAGGAAAAATACATCAAGATGAACTCTCAATTCTGAATATCTATGCTCCAAATGCAAGGGCACCTACATTCATAAAAGAAACTTTACTAAAACTCAAAGCACCTCACACAATATTGCACCTCATAAAATAATAGTGGGAGACTTCAACACCCAACCCTCACCAATGGACAGATCATGGAAACAGAAACTAAACAGAGAGTCAGTGAAACTAACAGAAGTTATAAAGCAAATGGATTTAACAGATATCTATAGAACATTTTAACCCAAAACAAAAGAATATACCTTCTTCTCAGTACCTCATGGTACTTACTGACTCTATAATCAGTCACAAAACAGGCCTCAACAAATATAAGAAGATAGAAATAAACCCATGCATCCTATCAGATCACCATGGACTAAGGCTGGTCTTCTATAACAAAAATGACAGAAAGCCCACATACACATGGAAGCTGAACAATGCTCTACTCAATGATAACTTGGTCAAAGAAGGAATAAAGAAAGAAATTAAAGATTTTTTTGAATTGAATGAAAATGAAGGCACAACATACCCAAAATTATGTGACACAGGGAAAGCAGTGCTAAGAGAAAAACTCATGGCTCTCAGTACCTCCAAAAGGAAACTGTAGAGAGCATACACTAGCAGATTGACAGCACACCTAAAAGCTCCACAACAAAAAGAAGCAAATACACTCAAGAGGAGTAGATGGCAGAAAATAATCAAACTCAGGACTGAAATCAACCAAGTATAAACAAAAAGAACTATACAAAGAGTCAACAAAACCAGGAGCTGGTTCTTTGAGAAAATCAACAAGATAGACAAGCCTTTAACCAGACTAACCAGAGGGCACAGAGACATTATCCAAATTACAAAATCAGAAATGAAAAAGGAGACATAACAACAGAAACGGAGGAAATCCAAAAAGTCATCAGATCCTACTGCAAAAGCTTATATTCAACAAAACTGGAAAAGATGAGTGAAATGGACAATTTTGTAGACAGATATCAGGTACCAAAGTTAAAGCAGGATCAGATGAACAATTTAAACAACCCCATAACTCCTAAAGAAACAAAAGCTGTCATTAAAAGTCTCCCAACCAAAACAAGTGCAGGACCAGATGGGTTTAGTGCAGAATTCTATCAGACCTTCAAAGAAGACCTAATACCAATATTCTCCAAACCATCCCACAAAATAGAAACAGAAGGAACATTATCCAATTCATTCTATGAATCCACAATTAAACTTATACCTAAACCACACAAAGACCCAACAAAGAAAGAGAACTTAAGACTAATTTCCCTTATGAATATTGATGCCAAAATACTCAATAAGACTCTAGCAAACAATCTAAGAACACATCAAAATCATCATACATCATGGTCAAGTAGGCTTCATCCCAGGGATGCAGGGATGGTTCAATATATAGAAACCCATCAACATAATCCACTATATAGACAAACTCAAAGAAAAAAACCACATGATCATCTCATTAGATGCTGAGAAAGCATTTGACAAAATTCTACACCCCTTCATGATAAAGGTTTTGGAAAGATCAGGAATTCAAGGCCCATACCAAAACATAGTAAAAACAATATACAGCAAACCAGTAGCCAATATCAAACTAAATGGAGAGAAACTAGACAAGGCTGCTCACTCTTTCCCTACCTATTCAATATAGTACTTGAAGTCCTAGCCAGAGCAATTAGACAACAAAAGAGGTCAAAGGGATACAAATGGGAAAAGAAGAAGTGAAAATATCACTATTTGCAAGTGATATGATAGTATACTTAAGTGACCCAAAAAATTCTACCAGAGAACTACTAAACCTGATAAACAAAGTGGCTGGGTATAAAATTAATTCAAACAGATCAGTAGCCTTCCTCTACTCAAAGGATAAACAGGCTGAGAAAGAAATTAGGGAAATGATACCCTTCACAATAGTCATATGTAATATAAAATACAATGGGGTGACTCTAATGAAGCAAGTGAAAGATCTGTATGACAGGAACTTCAAGTCTCTGAAGAAAGAAATTGAAGATCTCAGAAGATGGAAAGATCTCCCATTCTCATTGATTGGCAGGATTAATATAGTAAAAATGTCCATCTTGCTGAAAACAGTCTACAGATTCAGTGCAATCCCCATTAGAATCCCAAGTCAATTCTTCACAGAGTTAGAAAGAGTAATTTGCAAATTCATTTGAAATGCAAAAAAAAAGAAACCAGAACAAAACAAAACAAACAAAACAAAACAAAACAAAACATAAAAACAGGATAGCCAAGACTGTTCTCAACAATAAAACAACTTCTTGGGGAATCACCATCCCTAACCTCCAGCTGTATTACAGAGCAATAGTGATAAAACCTGCATGGTATTGCTACACAGATAGGCAGGTAGATCAATGGAATAGAATTGAAGACCTAGAAATGAACCCACATATACAGTCACTTGATCTTTGACAAAGGAGCTAAATCCATCCAATGGAAAATAGACAGCATTTTCAACAAATGGTGCTGGTTCAACTGGAGGTCAGCATGTAGAAGAATGCAAATCAATCCATTCTTATTGCCTTGTACAAAGATCAAGTCCAAGTGGATCTTGGACTGTCACATAGAACCAGATACACTGAAACTAATAGAAGAGAAAGTGGGCAAGAGCGTCAAACACATGGGCACTGGAGAAAATTTCCTTATGCTCTAAGGAATTAAGAAAATTTCCTTATGCTTATGCTCTAAGACCAAGAATTGACAAATGGGACCTCATAAAATTGCAAAGCTTCTGAAAGGCAAAAGACACTGTCATTAGGACAAAACGGCAACCAATGGATTGGGAAAAGATCTTTACCAATCCTACACTGGATAGAGGGCTAATATCCAATATATACAAAGAACTCAAGAAATTAGACTCCAGAGAATCAAGTAATCCTATTTAAAAATGGGGTACAGAGCCAAACAAATTCTCAACTGAGGAATATCAAATGGCTGAGAAGCACCTAAAGAAATGTTCAACATCCTTAATCATCAGGGAAATGCAAATCAAAACAACCCTGATATTCCACCTCACAGCAGTCAAAATGGCTGCTAAGATAAAAAAAACTCAGGTGACAGCAGATGTGGAGAAAGAGGAACATCCTCCATTGTTGGTGGGATTGCAAGCTGGTACAACCACGCTGGAAATCAGTCTGGAGGTTCCTCAGAAAATTGGACATTGAACTACCTGAGGACCCAGCTATATCACTCCTGGGCATATACCCAAAAGATGCCCCAACATATAACAAGGACACATGCTCCACTATGTTCATAGCAGCCTTATTTATAATAGCCAGGAGCTGGAAAGGACCCTGTTGTCCTTCAACAGAGGAATGGATACAGAAAATGTGGTACATCTACATAATGGAATATTACTCAGCTATCAAAAACAATGACTTCATGAAAGTCTTATGCTAATGGATGGAATAGAAAATATCCTCCTGAATGAGGTAACCCAATCACAAAAAGACACAGATGGCATGCACTCACTGATAAGTGGATATTAGCCCAAAAGCTCAGGATACCCAAGATACAATTCACAAACCACATGAAGCTCAAGAAGAAAGAAGAGCAAAGTGTGGGTGCTTCAGTCCTTCTTAAAAGGGGGAACAAAAATACACACAGGAGGAAATATGGGGACAACATGTAAAGCAGAGACTGAAGGAAAGGCCATCCAGAGACTGCCCCCTCCTGGGGATCCATCCCATATACAGACACCAGACGCAGACAGTATTGCTGATGCCAAGAAGTGCTTGCTGACAGGAGTCTGATATAGCTGTTTCCTGAGAGGCTGTGTCAGAGCCTGACAAATACAGAGGAGGATGCTCAAAACCAACCATTGAACTGAGTCCAGGGTCCCCAATGGAGCAGTTAGAGGAAGGACTGAAGGAGCTGAAGGGGTTTGCAACCCCATAAGAACAACAATACCAACCAAGCAGAGCTCCTAGAGCTCCTAGGAACTAAACCACCATCCCAAGAGAACACAGGGATGAACCTATGGCTCAATCCAAATATGTAGCAGAGGATGGCCTTGTCAGGCATCGCTGGGAGGAGAGGACCTTGGTCCTGTCAAGGCTCGATGACCTAGTGTAGGGGAATGTCAGTGCGGGGAGGTGGGAGCGAGTGGGTGGGTGGATGAGGGAACACCCTCATACAAGCAGGAGGTGGATGGGATAGCAGGTTTCTGGAGGGGAAATGGGGAATGGGGGATAACATTTAAAATGTAAATTAAAAAATCCAATAAAAGAAAAAATTAAAAAAAAAACACAAACACTTAAAAAATAAACCTTACAAACTATACTTCGAATATAGAGAGCTATTGTATGTGTGTAGTTCCTCAACAGCAACAACAACAGCAGCAACAACAGCAAAGATAAAACAAAATAGACACCGTTTCTGCTCTCAAAATGTTTATTTAGTTCTGATGATTGTTTAATAGGGAAAAACCCCATTATTTTGAAAGCCTGATTTTGGTGGAGGGATCATGACTGGTCCTTACTGATCACAACTGATCATGAGTGTGTGGAAGCACATGAGTGTGGGGTTTCTGTGTTCCAGTATTCATTAGAGCAGCAAGGTGCCCTGTGACAATATTTTCCAGTTATGAAGTGGAGGAGTACATTTAAGTGGGCGCCATGCCTGGGTGTGTGCCTTGGAAAATCTACACAACAGAATCAGGAACTGAGGCATTGCTTTGCCTGTCAAATAAATGAGCTCAGAGGAGCGTGCTGAGTTTAGCTGTGCAAGGTGTAGTTATATGGATTTAGGAAAAGTAAACTTAGTGGCAAGGCGTTTTCCCCCATTTATACTGTTATTCATTATCTTCGGTTCAGACTGAACCTGTAAAAGGTAAGTTGAATAGATCTGAAATGATCTCCGTGATGCTCTCACAGAGAAAAGCACCCTTCTGAGAAGCCTGGACCAGAGCCTCCTACGGCGTCAGGTGCTCCTCTGGAGAAAGTGTTTTGTCACGGAGCCAGCATCTGCTCAATGGTCATGAAAAGCAGGTTTCGCTGCTCCCAAAGTTCCTGTCTCACTGCCCAGTTCCAAAAGACTCCCACAAGGCGATGTGAAAGATGCCAGACAAAGGCAGTTTTCAACAACAGCCAATGCAGAGGAGAGAGAAGAGAAAAACCTCAACAGCCCAAGAGACGAACAAAGAAAGTGAGACCAGCAAGTAAAGTGCAAAAGCCTGGAGTGGTGAAGCATCGCGCGGGAGAACTGAACTCAGCCGGGCGACACCGAGACATCGCTTCCCACCAAGTGAGCCCGGCTGCTGTGTTAACAGGAGAGACAGGTTCTCTCCTCAGCGGTGCAAAGCAGTGCAAACAGAGGGCAGCTTAGCAACAGCCCCAAGTTTAGTACCCCCAAACACTTTTGGCCAAATAAATGCATATCAGGAAATTCTGTTGACAAATATCCTTGCAGGCCTTAAGTTCCCAAAGATGTATTTGAAACATGGAAAAACTTAAATCCTGTCAGCAAGGACTAATTTATATGATGTGTTCTAGCCACAGAAGAGAATTCTACACTGCCACTGGGAAGAAGGGGGCTGTGGAGGTAGCTGATTATGAACTGCACGTCTGTAATCGCAATGTGCCCATCTAGATGAGAGTGAGAGACAGGAAGTTACCCAGAAGCTCACGGGTCAGCTGGTCTGGTGTACGCAGTACTGAACAATGAAGGGACTTTCTCTATCAAGGTGGAAACTCCTGCCCAGGGCTGTCTTCTCTTCTCTTCTCTTCTCTTCTCTTCTCTCTCTCTCTCTCTCTCACACACACACACACACACACACACACACACGTGAAAATGGTGTGAGCCACCCATTTGTCCATCAACAACTCACATATCCATGATAAATGAAGTGTTGATAAACACATAACATGTCGCTTTGGCCACAAAAGGAATAAGATCCAGACAGATGCTGCAACGTGGATAAAGTTTAATGACATCATATAAGTGAAATAATCCAGGTAGAATGAGACAGCCATGAGTGCACATCTCCTGAGGCTCCTTGTGTCATCAAATCTGTCCAGAGCGACAGAAGACAACCATTGTTGTAGGGAATTAGTGCTGAATGGCTATGGAAGCAGGGCTTTGCATGGCTATGGAAGCAGGGTTTTGAATGGCTAAGGAGGCAGGGCTATGGAGGGCTACGGAGGCGGGGCTTTGAATGGCTAAGGAGGCGGGGCTTTGGATGGCTATGGGAGCTGGGCTTTGCTAGTGGGGTACTGGAGGTGGATAGTATTGATGACTGAACTATAAATATGAATATGATCAGTTTCACTAAACTGTTACTTTAAAACGATGACTGAGATACCAAACTTTCCAAATGCAGGGCTTTAACTTCTTACTAGTCAATGTATAATTGCACAACCAAATTATTTCTAGGCAATTATGTATTTTAGACAGAGAAAATAAAAACTCCAAGTCAACTGCCTGAGTTGGCTGCATAAGAATCCTGTTGAAGACTGACTCCTTGGGGCAGGTTCCCACAACTAACAGACATGCATATAGTATTAACTTCAAAAGTCCTTAAACTCTCTTCAAAGAACACAGTCCTTCAGTCATGGAGCTGTTGGTTTCTTCATGGTTTTAGCTATCTTCCACCCCACCGAAAAAGTGGTCATCTTCCAGGTGGCAGGGCGTTTTTAGGAGACGGACATGTCCTAAGAGGTAGACATGACAACACTTTCTTAAACAACATACTTACTACCTAAAGAGAGAATCAACCACATGAAGGAACTCTCTCAAATACAATCCCAAGAATAGACAGTCTGTGAGCCGAAAGGCCCACTTTTATCAGGTGTGAATGTTTTGTTTCATTAACAAACTCAATGTTTCATTTACTCTGAATCCATCATTCATTTACAATGTGAACATAAATCTGGATCTGCAGCCCTTGGGGATGTTATGAGCAGGGAAAGTGACAGGTGACTAGGGAGCCCGTATGTCTTGCTGCTTACAGAGAAGCAGATGCCTCTTCATTTCCAATCAAAGGAGCCCAAGGTGGGTAAGAGACACACTGAGAATCTACTTGAGATGGAACACGACCATGACAACAGTCTAAGGGAACTGCCTGTCTTTCCTGTGGCCCTGTGTTTACTGTGTGGCCCTGAAACTCTCTCAAAGCTGAGATCTCTCACCCTGTCACTGAAGGCAGGAGTACTGGGAGACCATTTGACGATGATATGGACCTAAAAGAAAAAGAAAACAGAGTAGAGAATGCTTCCTAATTAGGGAAAATGATTTTTGTATTAGAGTAGGTTTTAGATATGAATTTTAGAACATGAGGGGACTCTAGAAGCTAATCAAATCTGCCCTGTTACAGATAGCACATTCTTGTCTCTCAGGATCAGCTCACCAAGTGTTTGGTCGTCAATGGAAGCAGGACTTGCACCCAGCTGCTCATACCCTCCACCAAATTCTGATTTATCGTCTAGATAAAGCCCCAGTTTTCCTAATTTCTGCACTTCAAAGGGGTTGTTCAACAAAAAAGTATCTCACTTGTCAGGAATTTACCATATATTTTCCCTAGAAATAGGAGGTGTTGGGAAGGGCTGTAGTTCGTTGGTAGAATGCTTGCTTAACATGCACGAAGTCCAGTGTTTGATCCCCAGCACCACAGAAACATAAACCTAGCATGCCTGGAATCTCAGCACTCAGGAGGAAGAGTCAGAAATTCAAGATAATCCTTGGCTATAGAGAGAGTTTGAAGTTGGTCTGACCTATGTCAGATCCTGTCAAAGACGGAAAAAACAAAATTTGTGATGAGCGGGCTCTAGGCCAGGCCCACCCAGATATCTAGTACATGTGCATGAAAATGTAATATGCCAAGCTAAGCCAGCAGTTCTCAGCATGGGGTTGTGATCCCTTTGGGGGTCAAATAACCATGTCACCGGGCAGGGGGTGCTAAAACCATTGAAAAACACAGATGTTTACTTTATGCTTCATAACAGCAGCAAAATTACAGTTACAGAGTAGCAATGAAAACATTTTTATGGTTGGGGGTCACCACAACATGAGGAACTGAGTGACAGTGTTGCAGCATTGGGAATGTTGAGAACCACTGGGGTAAAATAAAAGAATTAAACAAATCCACAGAACCCTGCAAACCTCACAGCCTGGGCAGAATATTGTCATTCTAACTTGAAGTGCCAGGAAGAATGGGGTGACAATTAGTTCTGTTCCCTTGATGATCAGAGTCATGACTCCAAGTGAGACCAGGAACACTCAGTGAAGCAGAGTTGACAAGAAGCTTGCACATCGGTTACAGTTCAGAAGGTTGAAGTTTTTAGGTAGGATTTCTTAAGCCATTTTCTTTGGCTTGGAGTAGAATCCAGGCTGAAGAGCAAGAAAGCTAAGGCTGTAGCCAGCAATAGAGGGTTTGTCTATCATTCCAGAGACCTTAGGTTTGGTACCAGCACTTGATATATGTGTATGTGTATATGATGTTTATGTATATGATGTATTTGCATGTATGTATGTATATATATGTATTTAATGTATTTTGATACATGACATAACGTGTGTGTGTGTGTGTGTGTGTGTGTGTGTGTGTGTGTGTGTGTAAGGCTGAGCCCAAGTCCACTTTAGAAACTTAGTAAAGGAGAAATTGCAAAAAAAAAAAAAATTAGACATTCTGAAAAGGAATTCCAGATCCAGATATAATGGTGAACACCTATGAGCCCAGTGTTCAAGAGGCTGAAGGAAGATTGTTAGTTCAGGGCCAACATAGACTGTATAGCAAAACCTTACCTTAAAAATGAGTGGAGGAGGAGAGAGGAGCTCACAAGCCACTGTACATAGAGACACATGGCTTGTCATTGTTCTTTTGTATGCTCACATCCCTTTACCATGAACCACACTGTAAACCACTGGAGGAAAAAGCCAGTGGCCTGTGTGTCATAGCCCTGTCAGTCAGCACAGTGCATATAGTGATGGCTGACACACGCTTGGGAGCCTCCAAGCCACTGCAATACCATCCTTTCTTCAGCGGCAAAGAACAATGAAGGGTAGCTCATTCTGTCCAACTCTGAGAACACCACCAACATCAGGAACATCTGGGTCTCCTCATCCTTTATCCCCCATGTTTGGCTCTCCTTTGCCATTGTCTGAGTCAAGCATTTAGTGATAGGGCGCTACAAGAAGTAGCAACTGAGTCTCCTATCAACCTCCTAGAATTGTCACTTGTTGTGTGTAATGACCCAGGGAAAGAGAACCACCTTAAACTGTCCTTTAGGGCTTACCTTGCCTGTCAAACCTGATTTCTCAAACTCTATGTGGTGGCTTAAGTATGCTTGTCCCAGGGAGTGGCATAATTAGATGTGACTTTCTTAGAGGAAGTGTGTCACTTTGGGGGTGGACTTTGAGACCTTTCTCCTAGCTGCCTGGAAGCCAGTCTTCTGTTTGTCTTCTGAACAAGATGTAGAACTCTCAGTTCCTTTCTCCAATGCCACACCTGCCTGGATGCTGCCATGCTTCCATGATGATGATGGACTGAACCTCTGAAGATGTAAGCCAGCCCTAATTAAATGTTGTCACTTATACACGTTACCTTGGACATGGTGTCTCTTCACAGCAATGGAAACCCTAAGTTCGTGCTACTGATCCACATACTGATCAAGTATGTGCTGTACTGAGAAGGAGGCGTTCTTCTCGGCTGCATAGCGGCAGCTGTCTACATAAAAGCCCGCTTCTAAAACCACCCATCTGCTGGACTGCATCCAAAGAGCACATTTGGAAAGTGCTCTTTGACAAGGTCTCACCAAGTACACAGAGTGGGATTTTTCTCTAGAGACATTCCTGAATAGTTTAGGGCAGCGGTTCTCAACCTGTGGGTCACGATCCCTCTGGGATCATGCCTGAGGTCATCAGGAGACACAAATATGAACATTATGATTCATGAGAGAAACAAAATTACAGTTATGAAGTAACAATGGAAATAATTTTGTGGTTGGGGGTCACCATGACATAAGGAACTGTATTGAGGGGTCACAGCATTAGGAAGGTTGAGAACCACTGGTTTAGAGATTCACATACAAAAAGAATTATGTGATGCTCAAAGGACGACGACTCAGGGAAAGGCAAGAAAGAAATAAAGATCCCAACTCCACAAGAAACAGGTGAAGGGAGAGTTCTGTTATAGGAACATCCCCAAAACTGTGGACAAAATTTCCATGCAACTTGTAAAGATGGGCCAATGAGTTACTTACTAAACTGCTTTTCAAACATGCAGGATAGATGACATTCTATGTTCCCCAAAGGCGGAGCACGGAGAACTGAGGGACGCTGAGGAGACAAACACACGTCCTTTGAGACTCTGGTGATTGACGAATGGTATTGAGGAATAGTGAAGCCCTTATTGTGGAAATTTCTGGAACTCTCTTTGGCTATCTTGATGTCTAGTATCAATTACTCCTTTTACAAAGCGGGTTCTGTGTGACCCAGCCAAGAGCAAAAATCTGGCCTGAGACTTGCAGGCTTCTCCTAGCTCCTGTTATTTTATGACCATATTTCAACAATTTGAAGTCTTCAGAACACATCTCAGTTACAACCTTGGTTAGTTATTCAAACCCCTCAAGGTTCCCTGGCCACCTTCCCAGAACTCTGAAGCACGATGCCAATAGATTTCATTAGAAAGAACCGTGGAGTGGGGTAGGTAGAGGTGGCCTTGACTTACGGCTCCGCCCCTTGTCACTTCTCTTTTTTTTCCAGTCTCCACAGCATTGCCATTGAATTAATTTTATTATTACTAGACATGCCAATGACTGTCACTCCACTGCTCACCAAAGACAGGCAGATGGGTCACGTCTCACTAGAGACCAAGTCATTGTTCAAACTTGATCTGCCCTTGTCAAAACCTCAAGGCTTGAAGCTATCCCACAAAGCTAAAAATGAAAGCAAAGTACCAAACCAGGAATGCAGAATCCATGTCTGCATGTCTTTTCTTCAAAACAGACAGTCGGTGGAACGTACTAGCATATAGAGATGACCACAGGTAGCTAAACCATTTACGTGCACCTGGAGAGAAGACCAATGGTGATGAATGAAAAGCCAGGTGGCTGGGTTAGTTTTCCTGGTGATGGGCCAATGTCACCTTACAAGTCCTTAAAGTTCTTGGGGTGGAGCTTTAATCCTCAGTGCCTCAGAATGTGCTTGCGTTTGGAGCAGGGCCTTTAAAGAGGTCACTGAGGTAAAAGAAGGTCATTAGGGTAGGCTCTAATCCAGTAGAACCCGTGTCCTTCCAGGAAGCAATTAAGGTGCAGGCAGCACAAGCTGTGAGGATGGGGATGGGGGGGGGCAGCCCGTGAAAGAAGCCTCAGAAGAGACAGCATGAGGAGTAGACCTCTCAGCTCCTAGTCCCCAGCACTGTGGGCTCAGCCAGATGAGGAGGCTCCTGGCCTGTGGTTGTTTGCTGTAGTGGCCCAGGCTGACCAATTGGCCTAAAGTCCACTCACTGCTTTACCTGCTTCCTTTCTCCTTGTCCCTTTGTGACCTGTGGGTCCTTTATTGACTTCCCTTCCTTTCATCCTGTTCTCTCTGCTCTCTCTTTTACTCCTTGGAGCCCCTCTTCACCTCTTCCCTTCTGCTCTACCCCCTTCTCTCTTTCCTCTTTCTAAAGAGCTTCTCTCTCCATCTTCCCAGAGATGAAGCCTTGGAAAGGTAAGAGCACTTCCTTCCTTACACCTCCAGCTGTGATGAGAGGCAGGTCTGTTCCCTGAAGCTCACGAACACATCTGGCTTGCAGGGGTTGGCACGGTGCATCCTTAGCGAGCCTCTCTTTTGGGGCCACCTTGGCTGCTCACTCACCATTTCTGAACTTGTTTCTCCAGCCATATTTTTACATGGCAATATAAATTCTTGTATGATTTCTGTGAGATACAATTAAGTGTTCGCCTAGCTCACATGGGCTTGAGTACACTTGTAATCCCATCAGTCAGGAGGCAGCAGCAGGAGGATCACAAGTTCAAGGTTCAAATCCCTGCTATAGAGGAGATTTGAGACTAACCTGGGCTACATAAGATCCTGTCTCCAAGGCCAAACAATTCCAATATAAGGTATTGTTAAACATTTTGCATTATAATCACTATAATGAGTTTTTTAACCTAGCATTTTTGATATGAAATAATGAAAAATATAATAACTAATCAATAAATAAGAGACTCTATAACTTCGAATAGCATACATAAAAGGATTATCCATCTATTTTCCCCTCCCTGTTCCGAAACAGGGTTTTCTTACTTGAACTTTTTACCTCACCCTCACCACTCAGACCACTTCCCACAAATTTAGCACTGTGCATTTTAGATAGCCTTAAAGAGCATTAAAAAAAAAACTGAGTGAATAACACATTATTAAAAAAAAAAGGCAGAGGAAGCAGTCAGCTACAGTTCTTACTGTACTGTAATTTATTTCAACAACTAAGAGCATAGCAATACCTTTGGCAAGCACAATTAAACTCTGAAAAAGTAAATTAAAAACATAAACGGTGTCTTTACTTATGAGGATAAGAAAGGAAAAAAAAAACTAAAACTGTAGGCACTCCTGAGGCTCTGGAGAGGGTAGCTTCAACCCCTGCTGTCTTTGCTTCGGGCGGTATGGCTAAGCAGTGGATAGGACAATAAGCCAAAATGATCTGGCACCTTCCATGGGAAAACATTCCCCGTGAAATGAACTGAGTCCTCTCCCATGCTCTCCTGAAACTGTAATGCAACAGCAGAATTCTGACTTCCCCAATGCAGCGAACTACCTGACACCTGTGCTTTTCCTTTTGCAAAGATTTTGGGAAACTCGGAAGACAGAAATATTGCCATGGATAGAAACTGTGTTATTTATTATTTTTAAATAATACTTAAGGAATGGACAACCTTGAAAACAAGAAGACAAAATATCTCCTTTATTTTTTATTATTTTTAATTGTGTATGCGCATGTGCACATGTTAACTTTCTGTTACCTTGACACAGCTAGGGTCAGTGGGGAAAAAAGGAAAAAACAAAAAAACAAAAACAAAAACCAGGACACCTCAACTGAGAGAAATGCTGCAACAAGATTGGCCTTAGGCAGTCTTGACGGATGTGGGAGGGGCCAATCCACTGTAGGCAGTGGCAGTCCTGGGAAGGTGGCTTGTGTAAAATAAACAAGCTGTGAGAGAGCTACCTAAGCAGCCGTCCTCCAGGTCTCTGCTTCAGTTCCTGCCTTGAACTCCTGCTCTCTCCCTGGCGACTGTAAGCTGTGGGGTGGAACACCACCCCCACCTCCACCCCTACCCAGACCCCTAGCTCCACCCCAACCCCATCCCCCCAGGTTACTTTGCTCAAGTTTTGCATCACAGCGGCAGAGAGCAACTAGGACAAGCATTCCTCATGGAGAACACCTGAAACCTGGGATGGTCCCAAATCCCAAACGTTCTGAATCAGTCATAGTAACTCAAAAGGCCAACTGCCCACGGACCCTGAGCTAGACTGAGAGCTCCTTCCCAGCATCGGATTTGCAGTAAATGTGTAAATGCTAACCCTGGACTTTGGGTTTCCCATATCTTACAATCTCCCAGGTGTGGGGACGACTCAAATGAGCTCATCCATCTGTACTTGAAAGGTGTCTGTCCCCTCACTTCACTGTCTTCTCATGAAAACAGAAAAGTTGAAATGTTTGTCAGCTTGCTTCTGGTTTTGAAAGCTTTAATATGAATAATTTCTCTGACAGGACTTCTTCATCTGAAAGAACCCCACCTTTCTGATTTCTGATTTCATAGGGGAAGAATCAATGACTGGAGGAAACCTCAGCGTTTAATTGTGTGTGTGTGTGTGTGTGTGTGTGTGTGTGTGTGTGTGTGTGTGTGTGTACTTGTTAGTACAGATGCCCAAAGAGCCCAGAGGAAGGCGCTAGGGAAGCTGAAGTTACGGGTAAGGTCGTGAGTCACTTGCCTGGGTACTAACATGGGTGCAAGGAATCGAACTCCGGAGCAATACTTAACCTCTGAGCCGTCAGTCCCTACCACAGAATGCCTTATTTTAAACTTTAGAAAGGACCACCTAACTTTTTCATATGTCCATCCGATCACAATCCAAATCAGTTTCCATGGCAGAGCTAATGTTATGATTAGAAGCCTAATGTCCTAATCACAGGACAAGGCTCTACTTACACGCGTGTGAGTGAGCGCAGACACACACGTGCCAAATGAAACCTTACTTGAAAGCTCATCCTGAGGCTCAAAATAGCCAGAGGGGCCAAGTCCCCTGAGCCCCAAGGTCTCCCAGCAACGCAGGCACGCCGAGGCTTGACGCTGCCCCCGCTGCCATGGCAACCTGTTTTGTGCTGTGCTGTTCCGCCCTGGCGCCACGCACCTGCTGTGCCCGCCGAAACTTTTCAAATCTCCAAGGCAGGAACTGTAGAGCTGCCTGCTCCCACTACTGTGCTCTTTTCAGGAATAAAACGTGACCCAGGATTTTGGGTACACACTGCTGGGGAGGTGGCAGCCAGCAGGCAGCACCTCTTACCTTTCTCAGCATTTCTCCACGTTAGCGGGGAGTCCACGGAACCATCACGCGCAGAGCCGGGAGTCTAGAAAGTCACCAGCGGAAGATAGGCACAAACTTCTCCCGGCGCGCGCCCTCCTCTTCTGCTCGACAAAGGCAAGACCTGCCTGACCACTCGGTCCTCTAGTGGCTGTTGCAACAGTGGCCGGAGTTCTGATGGGCTAGAAAGGGCGAATGGTGCAGCTGCCTCATCGAGACTCTGGCCACTGTCTGATCTTCTAGGACCAGCCCAGGCTGAGGCAGGTTTCCTCCGCCTGGACTCAGGGAGAGTTCCAAAGGGTTTTTTCTTCCACACTCCCGCCCAGCCTTGCTGCTGAATATTCATAAGAAGGTGTGGTCACTGTCCATCTCTTTGGGATCCTCCAGGGTCTCACATGTAGCAGGAAAGAACTGGGGAAGATTTGTGTCTGAAGGAATTGAAGATGGGAGTAGGGTGGGGGAGACACTATGGTTGATACATAACTGGGATTTAGCTTCTTCTCCCACCTCAGGCTGCACCGGGGTGCTCGCACAGTATCCGACACCCCTACCCAATGCTCAGATGGAGCAAATGAAGTTTCAAGTAAGTCTCAATTAAACCCCTTGCTATTGGACTTAAACCGAGGGGTGTTTCTTTCTTGTCCATGATCTCATGATGGGCCTCTCATGCATAAAACAGTTACAAAGATACGTGAGCCGAGTAATTGCATGAACTCGGTTGATTCTTCCTAATGGGTTAGTCTCCGTTTTAAAGTATACGCAGCCTACTCTGGCTTTCACCCAAGCCTGGATTTCTGATGCACAATCAAGTTGCTGTTTCAAATGGGCTTTGGGATGGAGTTGGGGTTAAGGAAAACGGCAGAGCCTGAGGACTTCCACTGTTTTAGCTGTTTCTTCTGTGATGAAAACACGTGAACCAGGCAACTTATAGAAGGGTGTATTTCCAGATGGCAGAGGGTACATGGCCACAGGGGCGGGGAGCTGAGAGCTATGAGCAGAGGGAGTAACCTGGGACGCCCACCACTTCCTCCAACAAGACCACACCCATAAACCTCCTGAACAGCACCTTCAACAGGGGACTAAGTGTTCCAATGTCCTAACCCAGCAGTCTTCAACCCCTAACCCTTTCATGTTGTGGTGACCTTTCTAACCATAAAATTGTTTTTGCTGCTACTTCGTAACTATAGTTGTGGTACTCTTATGAATTATAACATAAACATCTGATATACAGAATAGCTAATATGTGACTTCCAAAGGGGTCGCGACCCACAGGTTGAGAACCACTGCCTACCACTGCCCTACACTGACTCCATCACTTTCGAACCACCACAGGGACCTGGTGATCTTCCAGGCATTTCTCCATCCTGAAAACTTCGTCATGGGAACCGTCACTAGCTTACCTCATGGAATCCAATCCAGCTGGTCACTTCAGGTTCATAGGCAATGACCCCAGAAAGGCGGGCTGAGGCACCTCGCTGTCATGCGTTCCAAGTACTTTACTCATTGTCTTCGCTCCTGCTGGATGGGGTCCAAAACGAGCCTTGAAAGTAGACTGCCTTTTCAGCGATACACAGCACACTACCCAGTGTAAGGGTTGAGCTTAAATAAATCTGTGCAGATCTAAGAACAAATCTGTGTAAGGCTCTCCTTCAAGCGCAGGAATGAAATAGGCTGCCTTCCCTAAATTGGATGCCACCCTGTGGTTCAGAAGAGAGAGGCAAAAGTGTATAGGACACTTTTTAAAAAGTTTAAATTAACTCCGTGTGTGTATGTGTGTGGTGTATGTATTTGTGTGTATGTATGTGGTGTGTGTGTATGGTGTGTGTATGTGGCGTATGTGTGTGTGTGGTGTATGTGATGTATGTATATGTGTGTATGTGGTATGTGTGTATGTGTGTGTATGAGTTTGTGTATGTATGTGGGTGTGATGTGTGGGTGTGGATGTGTGTAGATGTGTGTAGATGTGTACGTGGTATCTTTATGTGTATGTGTGAGTATGTATGTTTGTATATGTATGTATATGTGGTGTGGGTGAGTATATATGAGTTTGTGTATGTGTGTGGTATATATGATGTGTGTGTATATGTATGTGCACGTATGTAGGTATGTGTATGTGGTATATGTGTGTGTGGTATATGTGATGTATGTATATGTGTGTATATGTATGTGTATGTATGTGGTGTTTGTGTATGTATGTCTGTATGTCTGTGTGGTGTGTGGATGTGGGTGTGGTGTCTCTATGTGTATGTGTGAGTATGTATGTTGGTATATGTATGGTATGTGGTATGCACATGTGTACCACAATGCCAATGTGGAGGTCAGAGAACAACTTGCAGGAGTTGGTTCTCTTCTTTCACCATGTGAGTTCCAGGGATCAAACTCCGGCCATCAGGCATGGAGGCAAGCATCTTCACCCACAGAGCCATCTTGTTGGATGAAGGTGTATGATTTTTGGAAACGCTAGTCGCCAGCATGCCTTTATAAATATGAGTATTTGTTTACAATCACTATATGCCCCCAAAAGAATGTCAAGTGGCAAACAAAAAATCCAACAGCTGAAGAGGCAAGAGTAGACAGACAGGGAAACAAGCCACTGGGAATGAGAATGGAGCAGGCCAGTGAGCATTCAGGTCGTGTTCACATACTCACCAGGAGACGTCATGGACTCACGCCTGTAGCTTAAATGACAATGACCCCCATAAGCTTGAATATTTGAATGCTTGGCCCCAGTTGGTAGAACTGCTTGGAGGTGTAGCCTTTCTGGAGAAAGTGTGTCCCTGGGGGTGGAGTTTGAGGCTTCAAAAGCCCAAGCCATTCATAGCCTCATTGTTGTTTCCACATGTGAGCTCTCAGTCGCTGCTCCCCCACCGCCTGCCTGCCTGCTGTCATGCTTGCAGTCATGATGATCATGGACTAACCCTTTGAAACTCTAAGCAAGCCCACACTAAACAACGTTTGTCTCCAAGTTCCCTTGGTTTGGTCATTTCTTCACAGCAATAGAACAGTAATGAAAGCTTCTCTTTATATGAGGCCATTTTGTGGTTTGAATGCGAAGTGTCCCCAATAGATGTCTGCATTTGAACATGTAGTTTCCTGCTGGTGGCTTTGTTTCGGAAGGTTGTGAACCCTTCAGGAGAAAAAACTTCACTACAAGAAGAGGGTCACTTGGGGTAGGCCTTGGCGTTTTATAGTCTGACTCCACTTACTGCCTATTCTCAGCTTCTTGCTCTGCTTAGATGTAAGGTAAAGGGTCCCAGCTGCACACTCCTGCCACCATGATGCCACCTGCCACTATGCCTTCTCCACCACTGTGGACTTTGTCCTCTCAAACTATGAGCCACAATAAATATATCCTGCTTTAAGTTGCTTCTTGACAGATATTAGCATAGCAACAAGAAAAGTTCACCAACGTTTCTACTCCTCCTGAAAGTGATTTTATGAATGCCTTTAAGATATTTAGTTACGGGGTTGGGGATTTAGCTCAGTGGTAGAGCGCTTGCCTAGGAAGCGCAAGGCCCTGGGTTCGATCCCCAGCTCCGAAAAAAAGAACCAAAAAAAAAAAAAAAAGATATTTAGTTACATTTTTAAAAAGAGTGGGTTATATTTGAGAAACAAAGACATAACAGACCACTTCATAGGCTCCTTTCCATAATAAAACAGGCAACAGTAACATATGCTCAGATATTCTGACAGTCACACTAGCGGAGCAGCTGTGAAAAGACCATGTGTTCCTAAGGAAATGTGTCACAAGGCACAATGTATAAACACACTTCACAATGGATGGTAATTGGTGTGAACCAGTCTTGCCACTGGTTCATCTGGAAAATCACAGTGTACCTCCAAACTGCTTTTATGAAATGGGGGACCACTGTGCACATGGTCACCCGAGGAGCTGAGATCTCAAGATGTTTTATCGTACAAAAATGGAGATCTATACTGCAAGGGAGTCCCCCGTACAAAGCCAGTGTGCAAGCAACGCAGAGAATGTACTTTGGTGTAGTCAAATTTGTAAGGAAAAAAAAGGAGTATGATGAATTGAAGCCTTCTAACTGTCACTGTGTAGTTGACATTTCCTGAGCTGGAAGGATGCAAACGGGAAACACCCAGCGCCATGACTTTGTGACAGAGAACTGATGAATAACAGCATGGAACACTGCAGATGCTCCAAACAGGAACCACGTTTGTTTATAAAGTCCTTTATGGGACTTGTTAGGAGACTAAGTATTATTGTTAGGAATAAAATTAAATATAGAACAGAATATTCTGTCTGCCCTTCATGAAGACTGTGGTCCAGATGCAGGAGGAAGAGGCAGGGCCCAGAAGTCTTAACACACTGCAGTGTGTGGGGGCCGCCTCGGAACCACATGGTAACAGTGTAGCAATGTGTTCTTAGACCTTACTATATATTACATTTTCTCAAGCTTTAAAATTGTTATAAACTTTATTATTAAAAACTTGCAAATGAGGGGACTGGAGAGATGGCTCAGCGGTTAAGAGCACTGACTGCTCCTCCTGAGTTCAATTCCCAGCAACCACACAGTGGCTCACAGCCATCTGTAATGGGATCCAATGCCCTCTTCTGGTGTGCATGAAGACTGCTACAGTGTACTCATATAAACAAAATAAATATTTTTAAAAAAGCCTTTTTCTAATATATTTTCATCTGTGTACATATAGGTACTTATAGGATCTATTTGAACAGACTTCTTTTGCTAAGGGTTTATTTTTATTTATTTTTATCTTATGTGTATGGGTATTTCGCCAGCATGTGGGTCTGTGTCACATGCATATAGTGCCTGCAGAGGCTAGAAGAAGGTGGTGGGTCCCCAGAAACTGGAGTACAGACGGTTGTTAGGTGCCATTAGATCTGAATTTAGATCTGGAAGAGCAGTCAGTGCGCTTAACTGTTGAGCTATTTCTCCAACACCTCCAAAAGGGTTTACTTTTATGCCAATATAAAAAATATATTTAATCATCACAATGTCCACTATAAATCCTAAAAGCTATAACCTGATACACACACACACACACTATATAGATGAGAGATATAGATAAATAAATGATAGATAGATAGATAGATAGATAGATAGATAGATAGATAGATAGATAGATAGATAGATAATTTTCCCCCATGAGAATTACAGTTTGAGGGCTTTTAGATTTCAGGATTTCCACATTCATAATTCTGACCTCTCAGGACTGTTTCCTTTGGGGCCCTGACTTTGGCACTGGGCATTCTCAGCTGCCTCTTTCCCTGTCTTCCTTCAAGACCAGTTCAGAGTGCTGAAGGGGGAGACATCTCTGATGTTGGGTATACATTTATCTGGGAATGTGCTTAGACAGGACTTCTGGATTTGATTTTAGTTTCACCCAAGACTTAGGAAGAGAAGTGGTGTTAACGGTGTGTGTGTGTGTGTGTGTGTGTGTGTGTGTGTGTGTGTGTTTGCATGTGCACACACACAGGGTAGGGGTGGAGCATCAGATAAACCTGGTGTGATGAGTTCTGTGATGTAGTCTCATGGGAAAGAGTCTGGGATGTCAAACCACAGACATCACCATCTGACCTGGGCCAGCAGGCCATACGTCTGCGACAGGTTCTGGAGAGGAGCATGGACTAGGGAATGAGAAGACAGAGATGAGAGGAAAGCTGGGGTCAAGAGGTCTTTGCACAAGATAAGCCTTATGCCAAGCAAGTAAGGCATCTTATTTACCGTTTTCACTGGGAAATGGACCAAGGGCAGCAGAAAGCTACATCAATTAATGTGAGTAAACATTAGAACACAGCCATTTTAGGACTGATAATCTCAACACTTCAGAGGCGAAAGCTGAGTTCCCAGGAAACAAAACCTTAATTCCCTCAAGGTCCTTGTTCCATCCACAGACAAGACCTTGCCAAGTCAACCCCTGGGCAAGGACACAGAGCTAGTGTTGCCTTCATGCTTTTCTAGGGGCCTCGGAGAATGCCCTGGATCTGCCCGACTCCCGGCAACTGTCCATCGCCCCACCACACCTGAGGGGTCAATTTCTTCCCAAGCCAATGGCTCACCAGGGTTGGCCGAGCACTAAAGAAGGTGCTGCTGTCCCTTGTGTCTCCCCAGGGGATTGGGTACAGGACCCTTTGTGAATTCCTAAACATGTAAGATGACTGGGTTCCTGGTGTAAAGTAACAGTATTTTCACACAGCCTACACATATCTCTCAATGCCATTATGTCTACAGACCACTTACTATATCCAATACAATGCAAATGCCATGTAAAATGGCTATACACTGTGCTGTAATAATAGTGAGAAGAAAGTTTACATGTGCTAGACACAAGAACAGTGCTCTTCCGAATATGTTTGACCTATAGTGGGCTGGCAGAGGCCACTGCCAAAGAGTAAACTTTGTTCGCTGGGCTGGGAAAATCATACCTTGACATGGGTGCACTGCGTTATGAGATTTTCAGCTCTGTTGTTTCAGTTTAACTCCTGTCTGGGTCTCCATTATCACCTATGCTTAACCAGTTAGGAGAAAAATGTCTCTTATTCTTGAAACAGAGAAATACATTGTGTACCGTCACTGGGTCCTAAATTAAATACACAAAGAGAATTAGAGAAAAATCTCCTTTTAAAAATGGTATAGGCACAGAAATCTTTCTGAATTTCTAATTGTAATATAACCCCCCATGAACTCCTCTCATACATTATTGGGCCTTGAATTAAGTAGTAGGAAATAAGGTGTGGGGGGAATCAAAGTTAAGGTTCCTCATGTCTTCTGCACTGAATTCGTCTAAGCATACAGCATATACTGCACTTTGGGACTCCATGTATAGTCACCGTGGTGGGTTGAATAGGAATGGCCCCCATAGATTCATGTGTTCGAATGCTTGGCCCATTGGGAGTGACATTATTAGGAGATGTGGCCTTGTTGGAATAGGTGTCACCTTGATGGAGGAACTGTGCTACTATCGAGTGTGATGCAGTCCCCTTCTACTGACTTTGGATCATGATGTAGAACTCTCAGCTCCTTTTCCAGCACCAAATCTGCCTGGGTGCTGCAATGCTTCCCACCAGGATGCTAATGGACTGAATATCTGAAACTGTAAGCCAGACCCAATTAAATGTTTGCTTTTATAAGAGTTGCCTTGGTCACGGTATCTTTTCAGAGAAATAAATCCTGAATTAAGAAAATCACTTTCTGTAGCAGAATTCTCCCCTAGTTAATTGAATAATAAAGATGACAAGAAGCCAATCACTGGGCGAGGAGGAGGAGGGTGGGTCTTCTGAGGGGAAGAAGGAATGCAGGAGGTGGGCACTTTTTTTTGGACAGCGAGGTGGGAGGAAAGCAGGCAAAAGGTAGACCGGAGACTGTTAGATCTGGTGGCAGAATCGGCCAGGATTTGCCACCAGAAGATTTCTAACATAGAACAGTTAATGAGTTTAGGATGATAGATTCAGCACCCAGCAGTTGTGTTATCTGTTGATTCTAAACTAAGATTGTCTGGTGTTTTCCATTTCGCAGCTACTTAGGTGGGCCAGAGGGAAAGAAAATAGCTGAGGCAGAACGGCCAGACTTTGGGACAGGAAGATTGGGCAAGGACTGAGTTCCAGGGGAAAGGTAACCAGAGTGGAGCGTGGTTTAGTGAGAGTGTTCCCCTAGCTAGCTGAGGAAATTTGGGAGTGTTGATTGGTTTGGTAACAGCTAGCCACAGGGTTTAGATGACTGAGAAAACAGACGTTCAGCAGCAAGGAAACCAGAGGATGTTCGGCAGACCACCACATGGGGATAACCATGAGGGTGGGGAGACCTCTGTGGTTAGAGAGTAGCTAGCGTTAATGTGGATTGATTTTTAATTAGTGTACACAATGACTTTCTATCATTTTTATTATATACCTGATATAGCACATAAACCAAACTGGCAGACTGACAGTGACATTACCCTGACACCCCTCACACAGCATGCCGGCTTGACATGCTGCTGCAGACATGCTCTCCTTGTCTATCCATCCCACCAGGCAAGACGACAGGGTGGAGAGTGAACTGCTGATTCTTGGTGAACTTGCCCTTTGGTAAGCTTTTAGGTCCTGAGGAGTTCCTTTGATTTTTCCCAAAAGCATTCATTGTGACTAGCTGTGTACATTGTGACCAGCTGTGAACATTGTGACCGGCTGTGAACATTATGATTGCCAGTGAACATTGTGACCAGAGGTGAACATTGTGACCCCTTGTGGACATTGTGACCAGCTGTGAACATTATGAACACCTGTGAACATTGTGACCAGAGGTGAACATTGTGACCAGCTGTGAACATTGTAACCAGAGGTGAACATTGTGACCAGAGGTAAACATTGTGACCAGCTGTGAATATTGTGACCAGTTGTGAACATTGTCCCTATTATTGTTCCCTCATTTTGAGTCTTGTTCACTGCCTATTCAGCAACTATTTTTCAAGGAGCTAAGTCTGAGGCAAGGTGCTAGGTATGCACAAAAATCAAATAAGAAAAATGCAAAATGTCTTTAAGAGTATTTTAATACAGTGGAAGATGACATATATATGCAGATCAAATTCCTGTGGATTTATTACTTTAACATGACTGCACAGGATATAATTTGAAGAATAGTGTAATAGATTCTTTTTTACAAAGAATCCAATTACATAAAAGTCTTCAGTTAATTCTAAGTTGTAATTTGTATAGAAGGAAATGGGCCCACAAAGCAATGAGTATTAGACTTTCAAGGCAGCTTTAAGAGATGGAAGACAGAAAAACTAATAAATCATGCTATTTCCAGGCATGATTGATTTTGTGAAACACTTCCAGTTCCTGTAAGGTAGGCTTCTTTTTTCTTTAGGGCCAAACAACCTTCTTCCATTCAGAGAAGTTTTACCAGTATCTCGTGGAAGCAGTAACCAAGTGTCATTGTCTGTGGGCACTGAGACCTAACCTTCAATAGATGAGACCATGTTTATTGGCACACATGGCTGTAGTGAGAATTTTGGTTTCTTTAAAAAACAGATACATTATGGGAATATGTTTTCATTTTAATTCCGGGTGTGGGATATGTGACTGCTTCAGAATGTCCACAGTAACTGACTATAATTTGCCTCATGCTATGGCAAGGGTGTGATTTTTTTGCCAGCTGCAGATAGTTTCTGCAATGGTGTGATACTTGGAATTCTAGGGACGCTTCAGGGGATTTGCAATGCCTCGGGCCCTGAGAGGCAGGGTTGCTGTTGGTGGGTAGAAGATGGTCATTTGGGAAGGTTGGCTGCTGTTTGGTAGTTGTAGTCAAAGAAACAAAAAGAAAGAAAATAGATTCAGGGACTTCCTTCTTTCCTACCTAAAGTTAGGGGTTTAAAGGGTGGAATCAGGGTGGAAGAAAGAAGAACCACAAAAAAACAAAAAACAAACAAACAAAAAAAAAAAAAAAAAAAACAGTACACATGGCAAGGGGCCACACTCTAACCCATGGGAAGCTGAGCCATCTGCCAGGGGAAAAGATGGCCACGAGGACTGGAAATGATTGCAGCACAGCCTATGTTTAGGGCCACACTCTAATCCTGGCCATCTGCCAGGGGAAAAGATGGCCATGAGGACCAGAAATGATTGCAGCACATAGCTTGTGTTATCCGTCCTTCAGCCTGTTCTTAGCCTTGCCTGGCAGCAAGGGAGGCTGGGAAATGTAGTCTCTCAGCAGGAAACTATCATCCCAAACTGGAAAGAGATTTAAAAAACAGGGGAAAAGAGGTTAGGGACATAGATTCTTTCTGTTTCCTGATAAGGATGAGGAGGATCGTTGTGAAAGGATAACATAAACCCCATTAGTCTCCATTTAAGGACCAGGCCTGATTTAGAAAAGAAGGCCATGGGGCACCAGCTCCAGGAATAGATCATAAATCCAGAAACAAGGTCATAAACCCCCTCTCAAAGAACACCCTGGAGATAACCACAAAAATGTAGATATATCTTTTCCCTGAATGGGCCGTCTATGCTGGGCAGCCCCATCCCACCTGTGACCCCTCCCCCGGCACCCACCAATGAAATTTTAGATTACCTAACCTTTCTAGAGTGTTCCCCATGTTCCCTATAAGAAGACCTGCATACCTTGGTCCAGGGTCACCATTTTGGAGAATGTTGATGCCCCCCTCCCCCGTGCTGGTTGTTTCTGCAGAATAAACACTCTTTGTCTTTGCATACTCTCTGAGTCTGGGGTTTTAGACCCTTACAGTTGGAGGGAGGTAGTTCTGGGTCACTTCTCAGTGACCAAAGCACTTAGAGACTTTTGAAAGATAATTATTAGAGGGCTGTAGGCAGATGGTTTGTCTACAGAATAAAACAGAGATTTCTCAGGAAGGTGAATGGAGGGAAAGGAGCAGAGACCCCAGAGACAGACTGAGCTGGCGAGAGGAAGTGGGCATAGAGTTATTAAGGGTGACAGTCCCACTGCCCAGAGTACTGAGTCAGAGTGAGCTGGCAGACACAACAGAGAATGGCAGAGTGGAAGGAAAGAAACAGGAAGAAATGGGGACTAATGTGAAGAATTGTTTCGGGCCTGCGGTGGCAGGGGTGAAGGGCCTTGCAGTCAGTCTCCACAGCATCAAAGGGGTCCTTCGCAGATACTTCAGGGACAAATGGAGGAAATGATCTGTGGTGGTTTGAATACGCTTGGCCCAGGGAGTGGCACTCTTGAGTTGTGGCCTTGTTGGAGGAAGTGTGTCACTGTGGGGTTGGGCTTTGAGACCCTCCTCCTAGCCACATGAGAGTCAGTCTTCTCCTGTCTGCCTTTGGATAAAGATGTAGAGCTTCCCGTTTCTCCAGCCCCATGTCTGCCTGGACACTGCCATGTCCCCACCTAGATGATAATGGACCTCTGAACCTGTAAGCCAGCCCCAATTAAATATTGTTCTTATAAGAGTTGTCTTGGAGGGGTTGGGGATTTAGCTCAGAGGTAGAGCGCTTGCCTAGGAAGCGCAAGGCCCTGGGTTTGGTCCCCAGCTCCTAAAAAAAGAACCAAAAAAAAAAAAAAAAAAGAGTTGTCTTGGAATGGAAACCTTGACTAAGACATAAGCTGTTACAGGATGGGAGCCATTGAGGGAGCTTACCTGGGACATTTTGTTGGGCTATAATGGATATAAGGTGAAGCTCAGTAAGTAAAATATTTAAAAGACAAGATAAAGACATGAGTGTGAGGATTAGGAGGAATGAGGTGATTAGGGAGTGGGTGTGCAGAGTGGGAGAGAACCAGAAGCCCGTACGCAAGAAAAGGATTGGTTGAATAGCATTTTGGTCCCTGTCTCTAGGCTTCCTCTCAAAACCAATTAGGATTTGTTAATGTAGAAGCATAACTGTTCATTGTTCATGGAGGAGGGCAAAAATCCTGTCCTTAGCTGTAGACCGATTTACTCATGGAGTATTGCACCAGGCAAGGAATTGATATGGCTCCAAAGGATGTTAAGCTGAGGTGATATTTTTCTAAATTTTGAGATCTGATGAGACAGAGGGGCTAACTGATGTAAAGGCTTCAGGTCTATCTGTTTCAGTTCTGAGTCCAGAAAACAGTGCTTAGAGCAGCAAAGGGGAATGAGTTGGATGGTCCATGGCTTATTCGTTCCTCCTTCCAAGGCCTAACTTCTTGGGCGAGAGGCGGGGGGGGGGGGAGGTTGGAGGTGCTGATCTCTCTTAACTCCTTCAAGTTGACAAAAGATCAATGAGGGGTCAACTGTCAGAGTGTCTCAGAGAGGGGCGTATCTAAAGGGCCATGGTAAAACTTAACGTAAGACAGGAGGGAAGGACAGTACAACTTTGTGGGGGAGAAAGTTAATGAGGAAAACTTTTGCATCAAGATTAATGTTAGTTAATAGAAGGTTGGTTATAAAGTTAACACAAGAGTAGGCCAGAGTTCTGTAGAAGTGTAAGGTGACTGTAGTTAGCTGTTTGTTACATCAGACTCCTGCATAAGGAACAAGACACAGAGCTTTGTAAAAGAAGTCAGTTAAAGCCAGTACCTAACTGACAATATAAAAAAGAAATGGAATTCTATTGAGTCATTTTTGTATGATCGTCAAGCAAAGTTCAAAAGACACCACTTGGGTATTCTGAATAAATTTCCAAAGCTATAAATTTGATGGTAGAATATCCAGCAGTCTCCTTTAATCAGGGATATGAGTGGTAGAGTGTAGACCCTGGAATTAGCTTGTGCTAAGAGGAAGAATTGAAAGTCAGGGTAAAGGGCATGTCCAATTGAAAGGACTCAGGCCCTAAGCAGTCAGTGGTAGGCTTAGGTACAAGGCCCCTCTTCAAAGCATCCTCACATGTCAGTATGAGGATGGGAGACACTGAGGGCGAGTAATGGCTGTTTGCCTCACTGTTGTTTAAGACATTGAGGACGTGGTGCAGATTCACTGGGCAAGAGAATCCATTCCCCTGTCATGTGAGACACGAGGAGTAATTAATCTTCCCTACAGATAAGGAGAGATGGGGTTTCTGATCAGACCCACATAGCTAGTGACAGAAGCAGAATTCTGGGAGGTCTTCCCTTCTATACACCCTTATAATGTGGTTAGCACACAGCTTGCTTTAATGGGACTGTGCTCCATTCAAGGGAAACACTGAGCCCTGGGGACATTCTGCCATGCAAGTTATTTTAATTTTAACCTATTTACTCGAGCACTCAATTTTTCACAACCATTTTTAAGTGTACCCAATTTTTAGTATTATTTTGAACTAAACAAACTTTATGGTTACCTTAAACTTGTTTTGAGTTCCTTGCCTCAGGCTTATTTTGAAAACATATACAGAAGTCTATATAATGGAGGTTACAAATTGGTCTCTGGTCTCCAAGCTTGTAAACGAATTACATTTGCAGTTAACACAGCAACAAATATGGTTCTGAGTACATTAGAGCATTTCATCATTTGTAAGGTGAGTGACCATTAACGTCTAAGTCTCAATCACCTTTAACAGCTTGCAACAAGTTGGTATGCTTTAGAAGGTTATGATTTCATAATTTCATCTCTGTTAAGTTTGAGACTTAAAATCACAGTGTTTGAATTGAGGATTCTTTAGCATCAAAATAAACTTTAAGCCATAAGTACATTCTTGGAAAGACTAGAAACCTCGTTTTCCCAGTCCTTTCAGAGGATTAATGTTTTACAAAACATCAGTGAAGATAGCAGCCAAGTCACATGGCTGTTTCAATCTTGATAAAGTCATCAACCAAGATACAGTGGCCACGTAGCTGTTATTTACTCAAGGTGAGACCAGTTCCTTGAAAAGGTGAGCCCATCAAGCATACCTCCCACCCACCAAAACAAAAAACTTTCCCAAACGAAGTTTAATTCAAGTTACATGTATTGTGTGCTGCAGCCTGTCAACCCTTTCTTATTACAAGTTTTAAGCTGACTTTTTCCTGCTTGGAATTTCACAACCTTTTAGAACCATACCTCCAACGGTCTTACAGATCCTGAGAAAGTTACATTTCAGCAAGAGCTTCCAAGATAGATATACCTGACCTTGAATTGGGAAACATTTTAGTAAACAAAATCAAGAAGGGGATAAGTAGTCAGAGAGCTAAAGATCTGTGATTACATTTAGTCATTTTAATTTATATATATACAAACTTCTCTCATCCTTTTTTGAAAATGGCTTACCACTTAGCTATTCTCAATTACACAATACCTTTTCCCAGGCTGGTCTATTCTTGTTCTCCCTATTAGAATCAGGATAGAGGTTTTGGGGGAAACTTTTAGACAAACTTGCTTAGGTCTACTTTAGGTCAGGTCAAATCCCATCCCCAGAGCCAGTTTCCAGTTTAGTAAAACAGCATACGACAACTTTCCAATATTATTCAAACTCAAAAGACATTTTGAATCCTATAAGACTGAACCCAGTTATTTACAAATCCATTCCTCTCTCTCTCTCTCTCTCTCTCTCTCTCTCTCTCTCTCTCTCTCTCTCTCTGTGTGTGTGTGTGTGTGTGTGTGTGTGTGTGTGTGTGTGTGTGTGTGTGTGTGTGTGTGTTGGTGGACTACCTGAAAAGGTGTTGGTGCAGTTGCAAGCAGGAGTTGGGTGGCAGGGAAGAGAAAGGTTGAGATAAGCTGGAAGGTATATGGGGGAAGGGCCTCAGACCATGTTACTATTCTGTTTTATGAGTAAATTTAGGTATTTAAATCAAAAGTTCTAAATTTGAGTCAGCAACTGGTCTTGTGTACAACATATATTGAATCCATATTTAGACTGAGAGCCCAGCAAGTGAATCCAATCCCAGGTCTCCCAAATGGAACTTTTTCAGATGGGTTTGCAGCCATGGTACGGGTACATCCTTTGGAACACATGGTAGGTTAGAGACCAGTGTAAAGCCAGGGTCAAAATCCAGTCACCAAGCACATCCCTGGGTTTCACATTGACTAACTATGCCTGGGAAGTAGGGTGAGAATCTCCCCAAATCCTATGATTCCAGGGTCAAGAGGCTGCAGGGCAGGTTTGGGGGACTGGTGCATCACACTAGAGAGTAGTGACTTCCTGGAATTCTTGACCAAACATTCTCATAGTCAGAGGAAAGTCCCCAGTGCCTTCAAATGGAGAGTCTCAAGGCATGATGGAGGAAGGCTCCCATGAGCTCCTAAGACCTAAGCAGGGTGACTCCAAGTTAGATCTCATGGGTCACCTTGTCGCTATATCTTGGCTGTGTTGAATAGAGGGTGGCCTCACCACAAAGGTCAGATTGTGTCAGAATAAAACATAGGAAAGTGAGAGGAGACAAGGGCATAGGTGGAGAATAAAGAGAAACAAGTGGCCACACCAGACTCACTTGGACTAGACTGGGTTTTACAGAATGCCGATAAAGTCCCTAGGGCCAGAGGTTCATAGAAGCCATAAAAGCTGGAGGTCTTGGGTACACTGGTGGCTGTTTTGCTTATATGTTGAGCTTGGCCGTCTGTGCTCCTGAGACAATGGGTCCCAAGAGTTTACAAGAACAATAAAGGAGTCAAAAGGTCCCAGAAGGAGGACTTGGAGCTGCCTGCTGAGACAGTGGCTCCAGATGCTTTCCTGAGTTTTGGCATCACGTGTTAGATGTCTGAGGCAGTATAAAGAAATGGTAGAAAAATAGAGGCATCTGGCATTTGATAGATGGGGCCATGTTAATTGATGCTCGTGATGAGAAGAGAAAAGATGGCTGCCAAATGAGAGAGGTCTGTGACCCTTCGTAGGAGGCAGAGTGAGGACCAGAAAGGATTTCAGCATGTAGCCCACATAGCATACAGCCTGTGTTTCCATCCTGTGGAATCTTCTTGGCCTTGCCTATCTGCAAGGGAAGCTGGGAAACTTGATCTTAGCAGGAAACTATCAGTGAGGAAGACTCAGGTGCTGAAGTGGTAGGAGGGGTGTTGAAGATGTGTAGGACTCAGATGAGGCTCCCATGGTGACTCCAAAGTAGAGAGCACTGAGTTCTGGAGGACGGGAAGTGACCACAATACGAAGCTTACATTAAACAAGATTTAATGACGAAGACATTTATATCCACAGATATGAGCTTCTCTCAGCCTTGATGGGAGAAGCCTCTGACTGCGGAGGGTGGTGGCTGGTGCAGACTCAACTGTTCAAAGAGCTCAGAACACGTGACTGTGAGTGCTCACCTGCGGCTGGAACATCTGGATCAGCTCTCCACCCCGTCTTCCACTACCGCTTTCCATTCAGAGACCAAAGGAAGGGGGGTGGAGTGCTGTGAAAGGTGAACCTCCGGACAAGACAGGTGCTTCATGTATCAGCATGCGGTGGTGACCCAGAGAAAACCTCCACACAATTAAGAGAGTTAAATATTCCAGCATGAAAGGGGAGAGGCTCCCAGTGCCCACCAATAGCCAAGGAGCTAATGAGAGTTGATAACTGTTGAGAGAGAGAGAGAGAGAGAGAGAGAGAGAGAGAGAGAGAGAGAGAGAGACTGACTTTGGGAGAGTGATCATTGGTAGGCTGCCCCTGGGCCCCATATATGCACATACAGGTAGCACTAACTATACTTAATGGGTTAGAAAAACAAATTACATGAAGTTGAAATCAAGATTGAAGAGATGGGGAGGGGCTGGGGTTGGTGCTGGGGGCTGCCCTTGCCTCTAGGAGAACAGTTCTGGGTGGGACACAGCATCAGATAAAGATCAAAGACTGATGATCCCTGGTCTTATAATCTTACTATTCTGTGCTTTAATAAGCACTGGTTCCTCTGTTAGATGTCAATCTAAGAAATAGTTGGAGTTGCAATTTAGCAACACAGGTTGCTAAGTGTAGTCTTCACTTTTTATCAAAGAGGTTTCTTATGCAGCAGATAAAGACCATTGCAGAAAGCCACACATGATCAACGTTCAGACAGCAATGCAACATAGAATTGCAATCACCAATTGATATCCACAATGCGCCCTCTGCACTCATCTCAGAGAGGGCGCAGAAAGACTTGTAAGAGCCAGAAAACTAAGTCTGTTTTAAGATACTGTCGTCTATAAAATAAGGAAGCCGCACTCACAACATTTCAATAATGTTATTGCTTAACCAAGAGGTGAGCTCTGAAAATACCAGCTGGTATGCCTATGTGAACAGGGAAAAACTCACAAGGTCCCATCCATAGATGAAGAGCTATAGGCAATTTATTGATGCTCAGGGAGAGAGAATCAGCCTTCTCCAGGGATGAGCCCTCTGAGAGGTTATCCAATACCAAATGGTCAGTCCTAAACACATGAGCAATGCTAACTGGACTCAGCAGATTATAAATGTGTGTATTCTACACGATATATACATATGCAGATGGTAACTGTAATAATTAGAGACGAGGTAATGAATTTGAGAGGAAGTGAGAGAGACACAAGAGTCATTGGAGGGGCGAGAGAGAAGTGTGAAAATGACATAAATACAGTACGTGTGTTTGAAATTCTTAAAAAAGTTTTTAAATTAAAAAAAAATGAGGGCGTATATTCTTGCTTCCTTGGTTGCTTGCTCTCAGCTGGCTTTCCCTTCTCTTGTACTCTACTGGATCCCCTGCCTAGGGAATGGTGCCACCCGCAAAATGGCTCTTTCTATATTAATTAACAATCAGGAAAATCTCCCACAGATAAACCCACAGGCCAATCTGATCTAGATAATTCTTCATCAAATCTGTTTTACCAGATGATTTCAAGTTGCAACAAGCTGATAGTTAAAATTCACCTTTGCAGAAAGTGTGTGTGTGTGTGTGTGTGTGTGTGTGCACGAGAGAGAGAGAGAGAGAGAGAGAGAGAGAGAGAGAGAGAGAGAGAGAGAGAGAGGATGTTGTAAAGGTGAGTGTGTATGTCTAAGGGTGAGTGTATATGTGAAAGGTTATTGTGAGGGTGTGTATGAGGGTGTGTGAGGGTGTGCATGTGAGTGTGAGAAAGAGGGTATACATGAGTGTATTGTGTACGTGTGTAAGAGAGAGTGTGTTGTAGGATGTGTGTGAGGTGAATGTGTGTTTGTGTGTGTGTGTGTGTGTGTGTGTGTGTGTGTGTGTGTGTGTTTCATGTACTGAAGTAGAAATTGCTTAAGTTCTTCCATGAGCACTGGTGTCCTACCTCACATGAATTCCATGAGAATGAAGCCCAAGACAGCTGGAGACTGGAGACTGTGAAGTGTTTCCTGGGTTCACCTAAGGCAGGTAGGCAAGTATGAGCCACACCAGAATATGGATAGCTCTTCAGATGTTTGTGTCTTGAGCACACTAGGTCAAAATCAAATAAATGCCTTTAAGTTTCTCTACAATGCCAGCATTTATCAAATAACAATACATTCACAAGCTACATTGGCTTCTTCAGCTATAGCTTACCAAATAATCCTGATTTCTTTTGAGGAAATCACAGTGTCTTTTATTCTAGTCTTATTTAGTAATATTAACTCTCAGATACATCACAAAACATCAATATGTGTGTATATATAATATATATCACATGAAGTATAATTATATTATATATAATCACTGTGTTATATATGTGTGTATGTGCAGGTTACATAATGAAATATGAACGTGTTAAGGAGTCTTCAGCAGAGTTCAGAAAGGTTGTACTGAAGACAGGCAGAACAGCAACATATAGAGAGTCCCTGTAGGTGGTGGACAAGATGGTCATGAACTCAGAGGTGGAGTCACTGGAGGTAGGTAGATAAGATGTCCAAGGAACCCAGGTGATCTGCTGGAAGCACAGACCCACAACAGGAGGTAGGCTAGCACCTAAAATAAGGTGAGTTCTGCGTTAGTCTTGTCAAACGGATGAGTACAGGGACAGACCGGCAGCAATTAAACTGTGCCAAATAGTAGGCAGAGCAAGTATTCTTGTGTATCTGTCCCTTGACTAAAACACGATTGGTAGGATGATAAGTCCATAGACGTTTGCCACTGCATGGTTGTCCTTTCTTTTACCTAGTCCAGGACAAAGTTTTGTTTGCTTTGTTGGTCTGGTATATTAGAAAAGTGTGCCTTTTCCTTATCTTTTTTCTTTTCCTTCCTTCTGCCCTTCCTTCCTTTCTTTCCTCTTCCTCCTCCTTGTCCTCCTTCTCTTTCTCCTTCTTTTCTTGTTTCTAATATGGCTTTAACAAGACCATGTGCCCATGTGTCCCCAGTCCACTTTAGTAGGTCACAGGTTGTTTCTTTTTACTTGTAGTAACGAGCTACTTATCAGTCTGTGCCACATGAATGGTGCTGTATTCTTATGCACAGGAATTAAACTGGCTTTACATGTGCAGTCACCCAAAGCCATGCATGGTCCCAAAGCCACTGTTTTACACAACCTGAGCGGGGAGCAGCCTGTGCTCCATCATATCAGGTCTAGTTATGTCTACTCCACCCAAAACCTCTTTTAAGAGGCCTTACTTGCTCAAGGCCCCTGCTCAAAAGTCTGGGAGCCGAAAGGCTTTTCCTGCCCCGCTGAGGGATGTGCTTCCAGCCATGCTTTGAAATGGAAAAGCACACGTTAGAAACCCGTTCTTACATCTCAGTGGAGAATTGACTTCATAGCTCATGAACATAGAAGGATAGCTATCCAGCTAAGAAGTGTATATGGCCCAGAAAAAATAGAATTGTAGAAATGTACTATTAATACAGTATTAGTCTGTTTGAGTTGCTAAAACAGAATACCTTAGACCAGATGGCTTGCAAACAGCAGAAGTTTCGTTCTGGAAGATGAACGTTTACGATCAGCAGAGCCTATAACTGACAAGGACTGCTCTCAGGTCACAGGTGGCAGCTTCTTGCTGTGCCTTCTCATGAGAAAAGAGCATTGTTCTCTGTGGTTCAACCCTCATAGCACAATCCCTCTCCAAGGGCCCAATGGAGAGAAGATTTCAACACAAAATTGGGAGACACAAGCACTCAGGCCATAGAAAACAAAACGACATGCCTACCTAAGAAGCAATCGCAATGCTTTTAATTTAATTGAAAGATCATCAAGATCTTCTAACCTCGATGTTGTTCACCTCCGACCTTGTGGCCTGAGCATTTGCTCATTTCTCCTTACTTCTGTCAGCTTATCTCTCTCTTCTTTCTCTACTGTTGCTCTTTCCAGGAGAACTCAGACCAACTTACACAGACTTATATCACAGCACACACATGCATATGACATATGCAACACACACATACACACACATACACACACACACACCCTTCCTTTCTTCTTACTGTTGAATTAGTCTCTTTCATGTTTTATAATCAAATAATTGAGGCTAGATTTCTTTATAAAGAAAAGAGATTTACTTATTATGGTTCTAAAAAGTCAAAGGCTAGAAAGCCATCTGTGATGGCCTCCTTGAAGATACGTGCATAGAGACTTCTGAGGTTTTCTTATGGAGACACCAGGATACAGTCATGGGGGCAGCTTTTACTGGTAGAAGCTTATTCAATACACCTCAGCTCCCAAACCTCCAGCTACCACAGCACAGTAAGTTTCTTCTCTCCAAATACTATAAAATGGGAATTAAATTTCAACATGAAAGCCCTCAGGATGGAGTGGGGGACACTTAGACTGTACCCAACACCTCCAGTTGGTCTATTGTATGTCTATTACCTGTCCCCTCTCAGCAGAATGACTGTAAGTACCACCAGAGGTCCTTTTCTCTATCTTGTTGCATTTCCAGCACCTAGAACACTGGGCAGATGCTTTAAAAATAAAAACTGAATGAATCCTGAATCTCAAAATGGAGTTTCCTTCAAAGCTCCCTAAACTGTAAGGAGAAGACTCCTTACCACCCACTGTTTCCTTCTAGGTTGAGAGGATTCTCAGAAAGTAAGAGGTTAAGCAAGTACCAGACATGTGCAAACTTGTTTAATGACAGGATGTTCTCAGAGCATAGGGCATGTTGAGGAGACTCCATGTGTTAGACCCTCCCTTGAATACCAGCATGCTTCCTGTCAGAGCTGAGGCCAGTGTGGAGCCTGCTCAACCAATCTGTCTGGAGAATACACGTGTGAATCCAGAAACTGTATGACCACAAAGCAGCAGTGTCTCAGAGAGAAAGGCAGGATAGGTAGTAGATGGGTTAACCTTGTGTTCAACACCTTTCAATGAAGAGATTTAGATAAACAGTTCGGATTTCCTCCAGCATTGACCTAGTCTTCAGAAAGAGGCAAGACTATTGTCATGGTCCTTGCTGCCACCACCCCAGTGGTCACTGATGTTTTCACACCAAAACCTGTGGTTCTAAAGTTTCCTGCCTCTCAGGAGTTGGGAGAAGGGACAGAAGCAAAGCTGCAAATGGGGTCAAGTCAACTGGTTTTGAGAACATATTTCTTGATGTAATCAACCTCAGAGTCATACCCCTGTCCCAGGGAATTCAAGGACACGGATTAAAATAGGAAGGAGCAAGCGTAGCTGTCAGACTTGAGTGGCCTTGAGGGGCCGTGTTAAACAGCCATGTCTTCCCCATTACCCAGTGCAGGCATTTCCCTGTCAGCCCTGCGCTCCTAACTTGTCCCTATCTGGGTCGCAGCCAAGACAAAAATAACACCAAAAAGCAGGACATGAAGGTGTAAGGGGGATATTTAAGAGGGACGATCAGGGAGAGTTGGAGGGAGTAGGTGTGTGTGTGTGTGTGTGTGTGTGTGTGTGTGTGTGTGTGTGTGTGTTCAAAGAATACAGTAAAAAAAAATTAGAAAAAGACAGGGAAATAGGGCCCAAAGTGACCCGAAACAGATAGACCATTGTTGACAGTTTCCAACTTCCCATCTAAAATCTCTTGAAGATATTTCTATTCTGTCCTGGTGTTTGGTGGAGAAGGAGAATCATTTGCTCTTGTTAAAAAGTCTCTGGAGGGTCTGGGAATATGAAAGTGCATTCTGTTGCTGCAGGGGCTCCAAGTTCAGTTCCCAAGGCCCATGTCAGGCAGCTCACAAACACCTCTAACCCTAGCTCCATGGAATCTCATGCCCTCTTCTGGCCTTTGAGAACAGCTGGATTTGTGTGCATAGATCTACAGCATGCACCAGATACCACACATACCACACATACATATAATTCATTTTCATTAAAATATAATTATATTATTTTATCCCTTTCCTTCCTCTAATCCTTCCCTTGTTCTCTCTGGAATTCACGATATATATATATATATATATATATATATATATATATATATATATATATATATATAGAGAGAGAGAGAGAGAGAGAGAGATAGAGATGGATAGATCGATAGATAGATAGATAGATGCGTGTGTGGGTGTGTGACATAAATATCATACGTACTGTATATAGGGTATATGTATATGACATAAACATATATATTTATACATATATGTGATATATACTTATATATATTTCCCAAAATATATAAATACAATCTGCTCAGTCCATTTAGTGTTATTTGTCTATATATGATTTCAGGACTGACCACTTGGTATTGGATAGCCAATCAGCAGACTCACCCTTGAGGAAGACTCTTTCTCTCACTTTCAACAGTCTCTAGTTACCTGTAGTTTTTGGTCTGTGTGTGTGCCCCCTGAAACTTCCATGTTAGCATGTCTGTTGTTTCCTTTCTTCTGTCTTGTTTAGGCAGCCATATTGTTGAAGCACCATGGGCGAAGTTTCCTTGTTATTTCTAGGAGATAATTCTCACAGCAGATTTTACATTCCTCTGGTTCTTAAATTTTCCCAGCCCTCCTCCACCATGTTCTGTGAGCCTTAAGTGCAAGAGTTTCGGTATAGATGTGTCCACTGGGACTGGATACCCCATGGTCATGTGTTCTCTGCATTTTGTAATCTTTAATGGTCTCCATCATTTGGCAAGAGAGCTTCTTTGACAAGGAATGAGAGCTACACTTATGTGTGGGCATAAGGATAAATACTTATGACACAGTTAGAAATTAGTACCTCCTCCAGATCCTCCCCATCTCCCTACCCATCCAACCCCAAGCCCTCTTTCTCTCTCTCTTTAAAAACAGTTTAAAAAAAAACTCATGCAAATGATCAAGAGTGTGTTGATTCAAACTTCTAGAGCCTGACATTGGGCACTTTACTGTCGGCATATTTAAATATAGTGCAATTCAGAAAAAAGGTTTCCTGGTGTAACACAATCAATTACTTGTATACGAGGAGGCATAATTACATCAAAACTCTTCTCAAAGTGCATGTCACTTCTTCCATGAAGATGAGTTCGAGAGATAAGCTGCATGTATTATCTTAAGGGCCTAGGGGAAGACCTGGAGTGGTTTTGGTCATGCAGATAGTGTAGGGGGTATCTGGGCTATTAGCCACCTTCAGTCATGGTTGTGGGAGCTTGGCAGAGCCCCTGACCATAAAAATAACAAAAAGGTCACCTAGACCATCTAGACCATTAGCCACCTCTGGTCCTGGTGTGGCTTGGCCCTACAGACAACACGGATCAGCGGGCTCTTAACCACATCCATTCCCAGCATTTTGGGTGGAGAAACTGGCTGTCCATCTTCTCACATTGAAGAGACAACCCTACCTGTTCGACATTCTTGTTTTCCTTAGTGTCTATGTGTGAGTGTGAGGACCTTTGTGCTCCCAACACACTGTGTTGAAATGTGTTGTAATATAACATTCCCATCTGATTACCAAGACTTAATTTTAAAAAGAACTTAAATCATTAATAATTTTATATTGATTACATTATAAAATAATTTTCCTTCGAATGAATTAAGAATGTTATAGCTACTAATGCTGGTTATTATAAATGATTAAAATTAACTTTACCACTTTAAAAATTTTTTTTACATATTTATGTGTGTGTGTGTGTGTGTGTGTGTGTGTGTGTGTGTGTGTGTGTGTGTGTGCTGTTCTCAGGGTACTAATGAAGGACTATTTTTAAGACATTTATTTTATAGTTTTTATTCATGCGTATGTGTGTGAGAGTTTACGCCATGTGTGTATAAATCCATGGAGGGCAGAAGAGGCTGTCAGATCCCCTGGAGCTTAGTTACAGGCAGTTGTGAGCTGCCCAACATGGCCGTGGGGAACCAAACTCTGGAAGAACAGCAAGTGCTATTAATTTCTGAGCCACATCTCCAGCCCCCCTCCCACCACTGCTCCCCTACACACAGAGATGTTTAGCACTGATGGAATTGGACAGCGGACAGAGACATGTTAACTGGTTGGCGTCGTCTTCAGCAGTCCTGTGATATGATTGTATGTGACACCCACTCTCTGACTGAGCCTCAGGCCCTCTCTTTCAGAGGCTGCCCTGTTACTACAGGGACTGACCTCTTCCGAGATACACTTCCCATCACCCACCAACTGACACAGGGTACCACGGGTTAGGACAGCTCCAGAAAGGGCCACGGCAATGCACATGAACAGTGCGGACACACTGCACTGGGTGCCAGGAGAGGGGGTGAGGGAGGGACATAAGGAAATCCCATCTATCAAAGCAGTAAGTCCATGGTGGCTGACCACTGGACAAACCAAGAATTAACATGTCCAATTGTCATTAGAGAAAAGTAAAGACCAGGCATACCGAAAGCCACTGAGCGATAGCCTCTGTGGGCAGGGCTAAGCACAGCTTCTGGCCAGGGTTTAAAAGCCGTGTGCTTGCTTATTTTGAACTGACCTAACTAATTAATTACTATCATATAATCGTTAAATATTACTGGATTCATAATAGCTGTCTTGTTATATATTTCTTACAAATATGATTCTGTACAGGCCTGACATTCTCAATGAAAAAATGATAATTTCTACATTAACAGATATATGTTGGGAAATCCAATTGCAGCTCAGAAAAGGCAGAGAAATGTTTAGGAAAAAAATAAAATGAAAAATTATCTTTCTCCTTTCTACTTTATTAATACACACTTTATATGTGTTTTAATATGCTCTGTGTACTATTTAATATATATTTCTGTATATATTTTCTGTATTTATATTATTTTATAGTATACCTATATTATCACTTACAACACAATAAGTAATTATGTTACACTGTGGCAATATAAAAATATACAATAAACATAAGCTTATAAAGCAGAATCATCATGTTAATAATAGATTATTGTATATGATACATTTTGATAAGATCAGACCAAATCCCTATGTCTACTGTGGGTTTTATACGCATAAGTACTTAACTTTAGTACCGGAACCTAATATAGCTAACATTTAAATAACTGACAAAATAATTCTGATTCAGAAAAACCCTTTATGAAAGTCCAGTCCAACAAAGAATTTAAAAGTTAAAAGTACGCTTAGCTTTTCAGGAATGCAGTTGTCACTTCAAGGTTGTGGGCTTGTACACAGCACGCCCTAAGAAGGGTGCGATTACTTAAAAATGTGTGAGAACTTTCTGCCTCGTTAGTGGTTGCAAACTGTTCTTTCTCAGACAGGCAGTAGAACCAGACTGTTTCCATGTATAAACTCGCAGGAGAGCAGATTCCGAGAGACGAGCGGGGTCTCCTCCCCTGCAGAGGCTGCGGTTGGAGCATACACTCGGCAGGAACAGAGCGCAGAACACAGAGACTTGCCAAAGCCAGGCTTCTTAAAGACCTGAATTGGAAATTGGTAACTTCATCTTCCAGTTGCAATCCCGTGTCCTGTGTCAGTCACGCTCTCGAATGAGACTAAACAGTAAATTAGGTGTGCTGGCGCGCTCCCGAAATAGAAGCAGGTGGATCTCTGAGTTCCAGGCCAGCCTGGTCTATGCGCCAGACCAGCCAAACCTACAAAGTGAGACCCAATCTCAAAAATATCAAAAACAAGGGGTGAGGAGATGGCTCAGCAGTTAAGAGCAGTGACTGCTCTTCTAAAGGTCCTGAGTTCAATTCCTAGCAGCCACATGGTGGCTTACAGCCATCTATAATGGGATCCAATGCCCTCTTCTGGTGTGTCTGAAGAAAACTGCAGGGTGCTCATATACATAAAATAAATAAATAAGTCTTAAAAAAATAAATATGGTCTCAACCTGTGAGTGGCAACTCTTTTGGGGGATCAAATGACCCTTTAACAGGATCGTATATTGGAGATATATATATATATATATATATATATATATGTGTGTGTGTGTGTGTGTGTGTGTGTGTGTGTGTGTGTGTGTGTGTGTATGTTACACAGCAATTGTTAGCATTCCTTCTAGGCTCCGCCCCACAGTTACCTGGCAAGAGCCTGGTATGGTGGCTCACTATAAAAGGAGTTGTTTGCCCCCTCCTCACTCTCTTACTCTCTTACCCTCCCTGTCCCTTCTCTCCTCATTCCCCTCTTTCCTCTCTCCACGTGTTCCTGACCTGCCTCTCTTCTCTCTCTCTCTCTCTCTCTCTCTCTCTCTCTCTCTCTCTCTCTCTCTCCTTCCCTCCTTTCTCTCTCCCCCCCCTACCTTTCACTGCCCCTACTCCCTCAACTCCCCTACCCATGCCCTAAATAAACTCTGCTCTATACTCTATCTGTCCTTGTCATGTGGCTGGTCCCTCAGGGGAAGGGATGCCTCAGCAGGGGCCCACGGGAGAACCCCCTTCCACCTCACCTCACCTCTCTTCTACCAAACATATCCTGCTCTTTCGTTTTTATAAAACACAACAGAAATGGAAATAATTTTACAGTTGGGGATCAGCACAACGTGAGGAACTGTATGTATTAAAGGGTTTCAGCACTAAGAAAGTTGAGGACCAGTGGTCTAGAGGAATGGCCTAGCAGTTTAGAGCACCATCTGTTCTTCCAGAGGACCCTAGTTCAATTCCCAGCACTCACATGGCCACTCACAAGCCTCTGTAACTCCAGTCCCAGGATGTCACATAAAATATAAACAAACAAACAACACTAGACTATAAGCAGCAACTCTGCAACGGGCAAGTCATCTGTCCACTGTTCTGAGGGTGACAGAAACTAACAGATTCGTGTGGAAGACATTGTTCAGCCTGGAGAGTAGCTGAGCAGACAGACTCAGTTCAATCCTCCCATCCCCCACACCCGGATGGTTCTGAGTATCTGTTTTCAGTCACAGCTCTCAGCCATGTGGTCTATAAAACTCACAGGAATAAATCCCCCCGCCCCCATGTCTTGTTGCCTTTTCTTCCTTCCCTTTTGTGGAGCTCTCCTTACATTTCATGATTTTCCCCTCCTGTAGGTGAAGGACCAGCCATCCTCTTAGGCTTGAAGGCTCTTACAGTAAAGACAAACTAGGCTTATTCCTGTTTATGATTATGTCAGTTTCTCAAGGGTGCTGTGCCCTGACTGTAACCTTAATGACTCTGTACTGCCAGTTCTAGGATTGGCGATCTTGTCTTGGTTTCAGAAAGCTGTTTATAACCATCTTGCAACTCTAGCTTTGTTTCAAAAGGTTCTATGACCCCTGTGACTACCTTGCTGTGACCCCCTGTTGTGATGACCTCGTTTTGACCACCTGTTATGCTCTGTGCCCGTAACCCTGCCTGTTTCCCCCCATTTGGAAACCCCTACCTCTGAGTTATAAAAGCTTCATCTTCCTCACATCCAATCTTGGCCCTAGCATTCGACCTTAGGGGAAGGCAGCCTTCGCACATGAATTTCAAAAAGCTTGCTTTAATTAATTTGGCCATGATGGTTTGGGTTGGTGTCTTTCTCGTCCCTTCTCTGGGATTAGCAGAAGGTTGGATGCTATGCTGGAGAGCTGGAGAGGCTAAGGCAGGAGGATTTCAAGTTCTAGGCCAGTCTCAAAAAGCACTTCTCAAAAACAATGTTGCTGCTGCTGCTGCTGCTGTTTTAAATTTTTTTTAAAAAGTAACTAAAGAAACTCAGACTAACTAGGACTAAAATCTGAAAGCACAGATCACCCCCATGCACATGGGGAAAGACAGGAAACATCAAATTACCAACCTGGCACTGTTAATTTGGTGGCTGCCCTATTTGTGTATAATTTCCAACTTCCTGTTTGGGATTGGTTAAGGGGTCAGATGCTGTGACTGGCTGAGGCTTGGTTGCTTCTCAGAAAGCTGTAATTGTACATTGGTCACAACCTTCTTGTCTACTAAGCTAGGTTGCAGTTCACTGTGAGTAGAGACCACTTAGACTATTACTTATTTAGGTTATAGAAGGCAGCATAGGACAAACTTTAGTACAGCAGTTCTTATGAACAGGGGAACCAAACTTGAGCCATCAGGCAAACTTAAAAATGTATTACTGTTGGCAACGGTGTCCAGTTGGATGATGTTTTTTTTGTTGTTGTTCTTTTTTTCGGAGCTGGGGACCGAACCCAGGGCCTTGCGCTTCCTAGGTAAGCGCTCTACCACTGAGCTAAGTCCCCAGCCCCGGATGATGGTTTTAAGATTACATGGATTAAATTGTTTATACAGAACACTTCCCGGGAGATGAACACTAGTAAATAGGTGGATTTGAACACAGAGAGCATGGAGAAAACTGTACTCGGGCCCTTTGCATTGTTAGCATGTGTGGTGGTTTAGATAAGCCCAATAGGCTTATCGACTTAAATGCTTGGTCAGCAGAGAAGAGCACTATTAGGAGGTGTGGCCTTGTTGGAGTAGGTGTGGCCTTGTTGGAGTGGGTGTGGCCTTGTTGGAGTAGGTGTGGCCTTGTTGTAGTAGGTGTGGCCTTGTTGGAGTAGGTGTGGCCTTGTTGGAGTAGGTGTGGCCTTGTTGGAGGAAGTGTGTATACGCTTTGAGATTTTAAACGTTCAGGCCAAGCCTAGTGTCTCACTCTTGCTGCCCATGGATCCAGATGCTAACTCTCAGCTCCTTCTCCAGCACCATGTCTGCCCGCATGCTGCCATGCTCTCTGTCATGACAACAGTGGGCTGGACCTCTGAACCCGTAAGCCAGCCCCGATTAAATGCTCTCTTTTGTAAGAGTTGCGGTGGTTGGTGTTCTGCCGTGATCGTACTAGTATATCACACAGGCAGGTCACCATTCTAAACCCTGGGGTTCTTAGCTGGGTTGGTATGCCTTGTCCTAGTAGCTTACAGCCTGCCTTCAAGTGGCAAAAGCACTACTAGTCAATAGGAGTGAAGGCTCTAGTTAGGCACCAGCTCAAAATTCTTCACGTTCAACTGTGTGTGTGTCTGTCTGTCTGCATGTTTGTCTTTCTGTTTGTCTATCTGTCTGTGTGTCTTTCTGTTTGTCTATCTGTCTGTGTGTCTTTCTGTTTGTCTATCTGTCTGTGTGTCTTTCTGTTTGTCTATCTGTCTGTGTGTGTGTCTTTCTGTTTGTCTATGTGTCTGTGTGTGTGTGTCTGTCTGTCCATCTGTGTGTTGTGTTGTTTTCAGCAATAAGGCCTTGCCATCAACTTGTAGAAAACAACCAGTGTGCCTGGCAATGACTTAAAACATTTAAGGTTTTTCCCTGGGGCCCTTTGGTCAACTACACAATGAAATGTAACCTGTTCCTGGAGGTTTCCCTTGGTGGTATAAGATGTCTAGTTGTCATTAATTTCCCACCTATAGCAAAGAACAGCCCTCTTTGCTATAACTGTATATCCTCCCTTTCCTCTCTTTATCTACACTATCTCCAGAGCCCTGCCATCCCCACTTAACATTACGGAGCATCAGCACGCAGAACAGGGCCTTGGCATTTGCTATGGTTATAAAATACTGCATCATGCACTCATAGCAGGATTCACCCCACCAGCCCTCAGTGTTGGGTGTTTGAGGAGTTGTTTCCAATTTTCTGTCTGGAGGCTTTGCTTTTCCTTACAATACTGCAATAGAAATTCTGCACAGCCACAATTTTGAGCATGCAGATACACTCATAGGCTACATATCCGGGAATAGAAGAACTCAATAAAAAAGTAGCGTGTTTGAATATTGGGCAGATGATGTCACCATTTTCCTTGGAGCTGGTTCAGTTTACAGTCTGACCAGCTGTGCTTGGCACAATCTCAAGGTCACTGGAAGTCCTTATCACATCTCCCTTCCTTCTCCAGAAAGAATGTGCTCTCTGACGAGGAGGGATCCATTTTTCTGTTCAGAATTCCTTTGTGTTTTTTCTCTGTTATTTGTCTATTCTTCTGGCCACTTTTCATGGGATTACTGCCCCCTGTCCTGTGTAATTTCTAAGCACACAATATTTTATGCCCAGTTCATACCCTGGTATACATCAAGGCTTCTGTTGGAGTATATAGATCTTTCCCTCTATTCATACAGCAGACAAAAACAGTAAGAATATCTGTTGGCATTACGTCTGTATATTAAGTCTGAAGAATGGCCGTCTTCCTGGTACCAAGACTTCTCAGCTAAGAGCACGACTTTCTTTGCTTTGTCCCGGTCTCTGCTGATTTCATTCTATTATTCCGGTGCCTCTGTGATTTCCTGTTCAGTGCTTCTAACAGGTTTCTCGTTGTGGCTATTATCCGTGAACTACACTCAATTAAATTTCCAGACAGAAGCACATGACTCCACGTGATTGGATAACTTGAGATAAAGGTAGTGTTTATGGACATGTAAATAAGACAAGAAAATACAGGGGGCAGCTTGGCAGCTTTGCACCAATCAGCAGTGCAGGCCTCTCCTCCTACACCGTGGCAGGAATGATTGAGGAGCAGGGGTTACGGTGACAGAGGCCACCAGAAAGGAGCTGTAACCATGGTTCAGGAACATGCTAGGCTGCTGTGATCCCACCAGGGACCCCGGCATGGAGGAGGAGAGGAATATGCTGCTTCCGGTTGCTCCCTCTGAGACTCTCCTTAGTGCTTCCCACTGGTCAGACTCAACATGGACATGAGAGAGTCCACTGACAGTAACGGTGTCTTCCTGGGCACGCAGCAGGTGGACTTAGTAGGAATAACACCAGATGGCAGACAGTGTGTCCAACTTGATATCCTTTCGTCCATGGAAACTACAGGCTGATATTTCATATTGAAGGGCATTTATTTTTATGTATTTTAAGGTGCAATTTTCATCCAATAAAACTCATAGATTTTAAGAGAATAATTCATTAAGATTTATAATATATACAGCTATGAACTCTCCACAAAAATTGAAATTTATGTGTGTTCCTTCAGGCCATCTGTCTTCCCCAACCTGGGTATATGAAAACAACTTGCCAGATTTTTTCACTATAATTTAGTCTTTTATAAATTTTCATGCAAATGTCTTTGGGGTTTGGTTTCCTTCATCTTACCTGAAATTTTTGAATTAAACAAAGTTTGTCGTATGGCCATACTAGGTAGCACACATCTTTTCTCCCCAGGCAGAGGCAGACATATTCCTATGAGTTCAAGGCCAGCCTAGCCTGTGTAGAGAATCCCAGGCCAGCCAAAGCTGTAGAGTATAGTATGGATTTGTTTCATACAAACAAAGATGGCTGCATGCGCCAGAAATCGTCCACTATCTCGTGTGTGATTCCTTTATTCTTGATAAATAAGGTTGTGAGTAGGGCTATCAGGATTGTTTCCAGTTTGGAGCCACTAAAAATCATGTCACAGAGTCCTGCCTTCAGTGTGTGTATGCAGATCCGTGCGCACCTGCTCTTGGCTACAGAACTGGGGATGGTGTGCGTTTTCCGTTACTTATTGGCTCTTTTCATGTGTTCTTCTGTTCAGCTCCTTTGTTCAGGTTTTGATGAGCTGTTTGCCTTTTAATCCGTAAGTTCCCGTAGTTCTTTATATGCAGGGTGAGGCCTCTGTCAGATATATGCTTTACTTTTTTCTTATTTAGTCTTTTAAAGAGAGTTGTCAATAAGATTCCAGAGGCAACCAGTAAGAGCTTTGCTGAGGAATGAAGAAAACACAGGATTGTGATCATGTCACCCACGGGTCTGTCTCCTCCTCCCGTGTCACACACAGGCCTGTGTCCTCCTCCCGTGTCACCCACGGGTCTGTCTCCTCCTCCCGTGTCACACACAGGCCTGTCTCCTCCTCCCATGTCACCCACGGGTCCTGTGTCCTCCTCCCGTGTCACCCACGGGCCTGTGTCCTCCTCCCGTGTCACACGGGCCTGTGTCCTCCTCCCGTGTCACACTGTCTCCTCCTCCCGTGTCACACACAGTCCTGTCTCCTCCTCCCGTGTCACACACAGGCCTGTGTCCTCTCGTGTCACACACAGTCCTGTGTCCTCCTCCCGTGTCACACACAGGCCTGTCTCCCCCTCCCGTGTCACACACAGTCCTGTGTCCTCCTCCCGTGTCACACACAGGCCTGTCTCCTCCTCCCGTGTCACACACGGGCCTGTGTCCTCCTCCCCTGTCACACACAGACTGCGGCTTCTTCTTCAGCACAAGGTCATAGATTTTTTGTGCAGCACTGTCATTTTTGCTATTTTCCTTAAAAAAAAAAAAAAACTTCAATTATGGTTTCTATTTTCCTCTTCTAATAAATTATTCAAGAGAATTTAGAGCACTTCCAGAGACTAGAGGCGTAGCTCAGTGATAGAAGGCTTGCCTGGGCTCTGTCCACCTCCACCTCTGAAGAAAATCTAATCGAAATATTATTCTAAAATTTCTCTTTTTGTCAGCAATTAATATTTTATTGTTTTGTAACCAGAAAATCTTGTTTTTTCTATTGGGGTGGGATTTATTGAGGCTTTCTTTGCGGTAGATTAAGTGAGCATATAATTAGTATTTCATGTCCATTTGAAGGAAGATTAACTTATGTTTTCTAGTTACAGATTTTGTTTTGTTTTGTTAACTTTCTATTGATTCCTTGTGAGTCTCACATCATGCATCCCAATCCCATTTACTTCCCAATCCTTTCGGATCTGCTCTGTGCACTTGCAACCTCCCCCCGCCAAAGAAAAGAAAATTAAAAAAACAAAAATAAACAAAAGAACACACACACACACACACACACACACACACACACAATCTCATCCTGGGAGCTGTAGTGTGTCGCAGTGTGACACAGACTACATCCTTTCGTCCACACTTCTTCACTTGCAGATGTTTAAGGCCTCTGGATCCTCATCACTGGTATTCCTTTTGGAAATCCTGTTGTTGCCCTGTGTCATGGAGATCCTGCAGCTTTGGAACAGGAGAACTGTCCCTTTCTTGTGTCCTAAATGTCTACAGACGATTTTGAGGTGGACCGGCTCAGAGCTGCTCCGCCCACTGGCTCTCCCTTCTCCACACCGCCAGGGCGAGCTCTCCAGCACTCCATGTTGACGCAGGGCAACAACAGGGATAACTGGGAGGAGTCGGTATGAGGAACCATTATTGATGGCGTCACAGAAGGCGGAGATCTCGAGCCGGACCACTAACTCATCGCAATGAACACTTGAAAGTGAAGATGTGTGGGCAGAGGGATATACTGTGGGACACACTGTGACCCACCACAGCTTCCACGGTGACAGGTCCTCTATGCTTTGTTGTTGGCTGATTGGTTTGTGTGGCTTTGCTTGGGGAGGGTTGCAAGGGCAATCGGTGGATATGAGGAGATTAAGAGGTGGGTGGAACTGGGGTGCATGATATAACACTCACAACGAATCAATAAAAAGTTTGTTTTTTAAATGTTATGTGTCCGTGGGTGTTTTGCTGGCCTTATGTCTACGCAACATATGAGTGCAGTTCCTGCAGAAGCCAAGAGAGGGCGTAAGGTCCCCGGAGCCAGAGTTGCAGGCAGTTGTGAATCTGTAAACCAAACAACTCCTCAAAGACAGAGCAGCCTGTAGTCCTAGCCGAGCCATCTCTCCAGTCCCTGGACTTTATTTGTTCAACTTCTTAATTGGGTTGTTTTTTGTTTGTTTTGCCTTGTTTTTCGTTGTTTCTTTTTGTCTCTACCCTGGGCTGGAAGTGTGTCAACAGTCACTGCTTTTACTTTGTGTCTTCCTTACTTCCTGGAGGTCCAGGAATTTCTGCTTGATGTTATCAGTGCTTGAGAGTTTTGCTTAGTTTGGTTTTGTTTGTTGGTTTTGCCTGAATTGTACCCTTTAATATCGCACAATTTCCTTTTGTTCTTACAAACCTTTCCCCTGAATTCCATCATATCTGCTATTAAGTTTGTAGCTGATTGGCCCCAGACAATTCTTTTATTTTCAGCCTTTTGATGTTTTTTAGGCAGGTTTCCTGGCATAGCCACAACATGAAGTGGGTTTTGTGAGTGACTTACATTCACCCCTGCATCAAACATGTCACATCGTAGACTGATTGTATCATTTAGATTCAATTTCTATTTTGATAAATTTTACAAGTCTCTCATTGGGTCATTTGCTCTCTTGTATACGTCAGGTGAAGTTCACATAAAATGAAACCCAAAAGTGTCTGTTTTTAGAAAATACCTGTTACTCTAGGCCATGCCCACTTCCTCCAGCTTTCAGCATGTACCAGCTCCCCACTGCCAAACTCTGCCTTCAGTACTTATTGCTAATGAATTCCCATGGGTAGCAATCATTCTTGATACAAATACATTGTTAATTATCTATAGAAACAAATCTGCTTTTATCTACTGACTTTTCCAACCTGTGGCTATCCTTCCAGAATTTTCCCAAACTCCTCATGATGTCTGGCCACTTTTTTCTTTTTATTGTTTCCATGTGTTTTAATAGCACTTAAATTCACATTTTTACAACTTTGTTAGTTACGTTTCAATACTTAATAGCACTTAAGTTACATTGGCTGGTAAATTTCAGCACTGCTTTTCACAGATTTAAATCGCTTTTTCACTGAAATAGGGTCAGTCTTCCCCCTTCCCTCCCCACTGAAGCCACACGGTCATCAGCTGCATTGTTTGCTACATTATGCTCTAGGGGAGGCACTCAGTGTCAGGAGGTCCCTAGGGTGCTGTGTAGGAGCAGGGTCTGCAAACCTTTCAGGTTTTGGAAGTCCAGCCTGTCTCTGTTGCCATGGAGACACACTCCTTCCTCCAGTACATCTCATCTATGGGATTCTTGGCGACTCTTGCCTACCCTGTTTCTCACAGTCAAACCATCTTCAGGACAGATCTCTGAAGCCAGCCCATGCAAGCAAAGCTGCTGAGAGAGGTGACTATATTTCAAGAGAAGCTTTTTGGTGGGGTTCCCTCGGACCAGTGGCCAGGGTGGGTCACCAGGCTGTTCCGTCCAATGGCGGCTGGTTTGGGCAGCCCTCATATTCACAGAGAATGCTGAATAGTTTAACTCTTCTTTATTTTTCATCTTTAGTTTCTTCGGAGTGGTTTTCAGTGGGAGGGAAGCGATATTAAACAACAGGGCAAAGCTCATCTCGGACAGATGTTGAGATGGGGCTTAGAAGGAAACAGCCACCCGCAGCCTCCACTCTCCACATCCCACTTCCTAGTCTTAGTCCTACACATTGTCAAGAAGCTTTGCAAATTTCCTCCGAAGTTCCCTGGGAGCCTGTTCTCCAGCGAGAAGTCCGTGCTGCACAGGAGGGGTGGGGATGCTCGTTTCTACCTCCACTCAAAACGGTCGCCAGTCCAGATCCCATCTTCGATGACCTGGCGATGTTCTGAGGCTTTAATGCCCTCGGTCTTCACAGACTTTCCCTTTTAAGCAGCTCTGGATGTTGAACAGGGTTTGTGTGTCACCTCAGGGATATTAATGCCCTATTTAAATCTATTTAACGAGCTTCGTATACATTTATATGCAGAAACCCCTCTCTCCCTCTTCTTGGAAGATGTTTCAGATTTTCTTGGTGTGTAGCTGTCTTCATTTTACAATCCACTCCTGCAAACCCATCTCCACTTCCACAGTCTGGTATGATGGGCCGGGCTTACAGACACTTTACCTTGTCATGGGGATTTCACCTCCCCCTCAATTTGAAGCAGATGGCTTTACTCACCAACAATAGAGAACTGAACCCCTCTATTTGTGTCAGCAATTCTGGCTTTGGATATTGCCAGTAAATTAGTGACTGGGCAAAGACCTTTGTAATTTATTTCCATGACCTTCATTGTATAGAAGGAATAAGATCACTGCAAACACGACAGGGTAACATTTAAATATTTTACACTCAGAGGAGATCTGGATCATGGTAGAGTAAAGCCTACCAACTAAGGGTGATTCCCAAGAATCCACAAAGCTCAGTAAACTGCTATGGCAGCCAGCAAGGAGGCATGTCCAAGACTCCTGAGCATAAGGGAGCTGGCTTGAACAGGCATTTCTAGTGCACTGGAAATGTTTTGGGGAAAGCAAACTTTTCCCTGAAGAGAACTCCTTTGCTTTGACAGATCATGTGAAAGGGCAGCTCAAAGGTCAACAAACTGGTTTTGACCAGGCTGTGTGAACGTGGCCAACCCATTTAACTTGCTGGGATGTGGTTCTCTTTCACTGAAGCAGAGATAGCCGATGAGTTCTTGCTGGGTCCCCGTGTGAACTGAAGCTGGCCTGCAGGTTGAAGGTACACAGTCCCTGAGCGACAGGTGCTCCGCAGCCTGTGGGAGGCAGCAGCCGTGGGGGGCAGCAGGCTCACGTGCACTTTGGTATACCCAGGCTGGTTTCTGCGGTGGATAAGGATGCTGTATCTTCCTCTTTGTGTGTGGGTGTGGGAGGGGTTCGCCAAGGTGAGGGTGGAGCACCCTCTCTGCTTCAAAATCAACTGCCCCATTCCACCCCCATCCCAGCCAGTGGTCTAGCACGCGTGCCTGACTCTTCCCTGCGGGGTGCCAAGCTTTCCCTTTGAAAGCACAAGTTAACCCTGTGGCTCCCACGGCTCTCCTCGGCGTCCTGCAGGCATCGAGGCTGCTTCCTGGCTTTCCGTGGCTTAGACTGTGCTGAGACTTGCCTTGTTTACTTCGCTTCTGACTGCATTAGACATATTTTATACTTTAAGGTGCTGAGACTTTTAAAGGATTGTAAGACTTAATACTTTTTAAAAAATTATCACCCGTGCGACGTTCTCTAGCAAAGGCTTTTATAACCTCTCAAATCTTAGGGAAAGGTGGGCTGTGGATGTGGCTCTAGGAGTTTGTGCTCTCTTCAGGTGGGTCACAAAGCTCCCGAGGTTATTCACTGACACCCGAGCTGCCCTGGTAACAGTCCCCCGAGTCTAGTGTGACTGTAATTCTGCCAAGGAACAATTACAACTTTCCCGATGATGACGACAAATATTTAAAGGCCTTAGTGGATGCCAGAAACAGTGGATGGTCCCTAACCCTTTATATAAACTGTTTTTTTCATATATATATATATATATATATATATATAGAGAGAGAGAGAGAGAGAGAGAGAGAGAGAGAGACTGGGTCTGGTATGCAGTTTTTTCATATATATGTGTGTGTGTGTGTGTGTGTGTGTAGATAGAGTCTAGGTCTGGTATGTAGTTTTGAAACCTAAAAGCCCACCCCGAACAACACACTTCCTTCAACAAGGAGGGTCAATTTATTACTAAGAGCAAGGACGGTTAACACTCATCCTGGTGACCAGGTAACATCAGGAGCTCAGCTTTGCAGGGACATGGGGCATTGTAAGGGGATCTCCTAGAACTGATAACTGCACCTTCATGGAGAAAAGGTAGAGCCCATTTACAGCTTACATGTGACTTCAGAAAAATGCACTGTCATTCATAAATCATGTCAAAGAATAGAATTAGGACAGTCTGCACATCTTTTGCTTTGGTTTGGTTTGGTTTTGTAACAGAGTCTTCTTAGGTAGCCGAGTTGATGTCCTTCGGCCTCTGTCTCCAACAAGCTGCAACTACTGACATGAGTTAGCCTAACTAGCTATTTTAACAATTCTGGACTTTATATTTGCATGAAAATGTAATAGCTTTCTATTAAATTAGACAGAATATATGTTGGACTGAGATGGTTGTGTAGGTAGAGAAAATCTTGAAGAGGAAAGGGGGAAAAAGACTAAAACAAAGTGGTCACTTACAAACCATTAGCATGCATCAACTGCATGGAGGTGCACTAAGATGTTCCATAGGTGTGTGAAATACACTTTTGTCATATTTACCCCAGCTGGGTTAGTCCTTGCATTACTTTTCTAAAGTGGGAGCAGAGACAGAACAGTTAGCAAATAACTTATTGGTAACAGCCTCACAACACCTTTTTTGTGTAAGGATAAGGGTTGTATCATCACATCAGTGGCATAGTGTTTGCTCATCCGGGAGATTGGATCTATCATCTGTCTGTCTATCTATCTATCTATCTATCTATCTATCTATCTATCTATCTATCTATCTATCATCTATATCTATCTGTCTGTCTGTCATCAATCTCTCCCCTTTCCCTCCATCCTCATCTCTCAAGTCAATAGTCTAGCTTCATCTTATAACATGGTTTAGAATGAGTGACTCCATTTTGATTTCCTGTGTGGCCCACTGAGGCACCATCCAGGGGCTCAGTCCACAAACCATGCCCTCCTAAGAAATTTCACATATCATCAAGATATATGAAAAACATTCTAGGTATAAGAAAAGGAAAAGGAGGAGGAGTTGTAGCTGTCCTAAAATCCTATTGCAACAGTCACTAAACATTTACTGGCTGGTGAGTACACACTTCTAATCAGGCTCAACCCATCAGAGGGAAGAGAAAACACACGGGAGTGGATTCCTCTCCTTCTTCACTGAGTAGTTTTGTTTTTAGCATTTGTGTTTTGCTTCTGACTTGGTTGGCTTTTGATTGGACATATCAAGAAAGCCAACATATGCAGGCTTAAATAGGCAAGAGAGTGAAGGCCTCACACAGGATTTAGGATTTCCATTCTTTCTAACCAGCTATGCTATTGCTGCCCCAGCACCCATGCCTGTAGCCCTGCTCTGCAGTGTGGGGTTTGGGTTAAGCTTGATGCTCTTGTAGGGTTAAGACAATTGTGGCAGATCCTACATCTGTCCTCATTTCTTCAGGGTGAAGCCCTACATAGAGCAGAACAGTGAGGGAGACTGTCCCCAGAATCTCCAGCAAGTCACTCTATGTCTCGTTTGTCCCAGTTTCAGTAGGACCATCACTATAGTTTGTTGCTTGTATGTTTGGTTTTATAGCTGAGAAACCATTGTCTAATTCAAAGTAGCTACTCATAAATTGTCTTCAGAGTTTCAGATCTTACTCGGGGGTTTGTGGTCAATTTTGAATTAATTTTTGTCTTGGTATGAGGCAAAAGCCAAGCGTGATTGTGTGTGTGTGTGTGTGTGTATGTATGTCTACATATGTATATGTGTGTATGTATATGTGCATATGTTTATGTGTGCATATGTGTATGTGTATGTCTGTCTGCATATGTATATGTGTGTGTGTATATCTCTGTGTATGCATATCTGTGTGTGTGTGTGTGTGTGTGTGTGTGTGTGTGTGTGTGTGTGTAGCTAGCTGTCCCACAATGATTTGTTGGGAAATATTGTGTTACTTTTTCTGGGCTGATGTGAATGTCTGTGTGAGGGATCAGCCCGTTGTTCAGCCTCACAGAAAACCCTCAGCTCTGCAGGAGGGACAACCTCCATGCCACCCTGATGGAGTCATCCATGCAGTTAACCTCTCACCATCTGTGTCTCCAAGCTTTCCTGGAGCAGGGGCAGCTGTGGCAGGGTTATGTGAGTGGGGACAGGTGCCTGCACTAGCAAGGGGCTGTACGACTCAGCTCATGGGCCTCCCCCCATCCTGTGAGGGAACATTAACGGCCCTAATCCTCCGAGGATTGAACGGCTGCCCTGATTTCAGGATGGCACCTTTGTCAAAAGTCAACTAACCGCAAGCGCGGAGCTGTTTGTACATAGCCCCACTGGGCTCTGTGTGCACCTCTATGACACTCTTTCACTGCTGGGATTATGGAACCTTTAAAGTAAAGCTTTGGAATTAGAAGCTGTGACTCTTCCAACTTTCTTTATTTCTTTGAAAGCTTCTATCTCCATCCTGAGCCCCACGAATGTCTAGGTGGGTTTCAAGATGCATTTGTCAATTTCTGTCAAACAGGCAGCTGAGGGTTTGACAGGAGTCATGTTAAATCTATAATCATGTCAGCACTTAGCAATGTTAAGCCACCCAATCCACAAAATAGATATCTTACTTTTTACTTTTATTTATTTTAAACTCAACGAAGTTTTATAGTTTTTAGTATTCAAGATGTGCTGGTTGGTTTTTGGCAACTCAGTACACATTGGAGTCACTAAGGGTAAGAACCCAAACTGAGGCCTTCCTATCAGGTTAGTCCATAGGCAAGTCTAACAGGGCATTCCTCCCTCCCACAACCCCGCGTGATTCTGGGTCGTACAGACAGCAAACTGAGCAAATCAGTAAGCAGTCTTCATCCATGGCCTCTGCTTCAGTTCCTGCCTCCAGGTTCCTGTCTTGGCTTCCCTCAATGATGGGCTCTAGTCTGTTAGTTGTATCCTTCCCTCCCACATTAGCTTGGATTAGTGTCTGATCACAGCAGCAGAAAGCAGCCAGCAGCCATGACTTGCACTCTGAAACCGTAGATTTGTAAGTACTTTATTATCTGAATGCTATTGTGAATTAAACTGCATCCTTAATTCCATTTGTACATTTTTAGATGCCAATGTATAAAAATGCAATTGATACTGTTTGTGCATGCACATGTGTGTGTGCGCACACGATTTGGGGACCAGTGGTTGGCATAAACGTCTCCCTTGATGGCGCTCTGCCTGTTGTTCAGAGTCTGTCGCTGAGCTTAGAGCTCATTTACTAGCCAGATAGATTTGCTGACCAGCAGGCCCCAGGGATCTTCCTGTCTCTGACTCCTCAGTGCTGGGATTGCAGGCATGTACTTGTATTTTTATGTGGATTTGGGGATCCAAACCCAGGTCCTCCTGTTACATGGTGCATGAGGAAAGCTGAGAACCACCGTACTTGAGGATCCACACCCACAAGGTGGATGAACTTGCCAGCAAGATTGAGGATGAGCAGACAAAAGGCAAAGTGTCCTTCTTTCACGTCTGTCTAACTGGGGGACCAGAGAAAGGAGCTACCACATTTATCTCGTCTTTTCTGCTTTAAATAATCTGATCATTGCCGTGAAAATATCCCCAACATTGTAAAGGTCCAGAAAGAGATTTTTGTTGGGCCTCATGGCCAAAATTAGTAATGCACGTTGTTAAGGTCACTGAAGATGTGAGACTGTTACCCTGCTGTGTGCTCAGCCCATTTGTTTAAACTGCTTTCAAGAGATACGATAATGACCAACCCCATTTACCTTGAGTTTCTTGAGCAATCAGCTTTTACAACCTAAGACAGTGGCAGCTGTAATCTCCTTATGGTGCTCTGCCTGGCCCCGACAGGCTTGTGTGTTTGTGGGTGTGTTGTGATACTTATACCCACCATGAACACTTCTATTGCCTTATAGCTGTGTTTTGTTTATCTGGGTAAGTTGGGCACAGGTGGAGGGAATGACTTAACCCCTTGTAAACTCTGCTAAAGATTTCTGTAGCGATCCCTCATTCACGTGCTGCTTTCCGTGCTGTTCAATAAACACAGGACAAAGCCCTGTTAAGAACAGGCACACAGACAAAGGACAGACAGATTCACAGGACAGCATTCAGACAGGCACAGATCCAGACAGAAAAACACAGGGATGGGGAAGTAAAGAAGTAGAATTACTCATAGGGGAAGTGTTCTTTAATTTCCTTTCCCTGATGTAATGGCAGCTCTTTACTGGCGTCTGAGGTTTTCACTAATGCATTCAAACGGATGCACCCACACCTTTTAGATATCCTACAGAGGCCTGTAGCCGGTCTCTGCCACTCTGTAGGTTCTTTCTCCCCACCCCTTATCTACTGCCCCCTAACACTAGATAGGAGAGAAACAGAGAGGAGAGAGAGGAATTAGGAAAATCCCTGAATCTAATTTCTTTCTTTTTGTTTCTCCTTCGACCCCAGCTACTAACATACAGCAGACAACCTCCCTAAATAACCATCAACCACCAACCCTCACCTCTCAGGGCCTCACATTTATACACCCTCTGTAACGTTCCCAGAATTCCAACTGTCACACAATCACAGAGATTATCTGCAGCTTGCAAAACCAGGCTTTTGCTAGCACACGAGGCAAATCATGGTCAGCGGCCGCGGACAGTCAGAATCAGCCCACACTGCTACACCTGGGATTAAAATGGAAGCCTATTCTTAAAATATTTCTGTGTTGTTTCTGTAAAGAAACCAAAATTCCTTAATTCTCAATGCAGAGATCCACCCTCTTGTTGACATTCATTGCTTAAGACAATGCAACTGGGTATAAAGTGTGCCTCCGCTAAAGAGATTAATGTGTGTTTAAAACCCCGGGAGGGGGTGGTTACTTTTAGAGTGAGGACGTCATAATAACAAAAAATACTCTGTGTTTATGTAATTGCACCAATTTGCCATTAAGCAAGGTCCTGGCCAGGGAGAAAGGAGAGGTGGTGTTCAACAGAGCGCAGCTAACAGCTATGAATGGATAAAGAAAGCCATTCAAAGCTAATACCCCCCCACCAGAGTTAAGTTGCCCCACTAAGTTGGTAACTATGGAGATGGAGGACAGTGTAGTCTATAACTCATATTACACCGACATTTAGCTTGTCAGAGCAATCTTACAAACACAGGTTTGTTTCTCCTTTTTTTTAAAAAAAAAAAATACTACATCTTTGCAAATGCTTATTGAACTCACGTACATTTCGATCAAGGAAGAGGCAAGTGAAATTCAGGGCCCCCAGATTCAGCAATGCTGCTCACATCTGGATGCCCCTATGAATAAAAACCATGGCATCTTGGTGACATGCCGACGGCAGAGACTGCTGTTTGACATTTATTAGTGAGAAGTGGCTGTTTGTGCAGAGCTTCTCCGCATCCTGCAGATCTCCCTGACTCCAGAGATAGGCAGGCCCTTCAAACCCAAACACACTGTGGCTCTCCCAGAGAGCTCCTGCCTGGAGGAGGTCTAGGAACACTCACTGCTGTGTGGGTTAGTTTCTGTAAAGTTGACACATGCCAGATGATATAAACAGAGGCAATCTCAGTTGAGAAAGTTGAAATTCATCAGATTGACCTGGAGCAAGTTGGGGGGGGAGGATTTTTTAAAATTAATAATTGATGTGGGCTCACTGCGGATGCTATGATCCCTGAGCAAATGATCCTGGGTGTAAGAAAGCAAACAGAGCAAGCAGTGGAGACACACCCAGTAAGCATCAATCCTCTATGGCCTCTGCCTCAGTGTCTGTCTCCAGATTCCTGTGCTGACTTCCTGCCTTGACTGACTTTCACGATAGACTAAATCTCCGAGGTGAAATTCACTTTTCTTTTCTTTTTTCTCATTTAGTTTTTATTCGCAATCAGAAGCTCGCCTCTGCAGTCCAGCTCGAGTGGGAGGGGAATGAGGAAAACACGGAACCTCAGCAACTCCAGTGAGAGCAGAGGTCGCAGGGCACTGAGAGCAGACGGGGCGGGGTGCTTTCCTGAGCTACAGAGGAGTGGTCTGGTGGGTAAGAGGCCTGCAAGTTAAAAGAATTAGAGTTGTCTGCAGTTGGAAATGATCTTGCTGGTCTTGCTATTCCTGGACCCAAACGTTCCATGGCTTCCACAGTGCTCACATCTGCACGCATCTTCCCAGAGGCCACATGCGGCCATCCAGCCACTCAGTCTTGGCCGTGCAGATAAAAAAAAAAACCCTGGGAACCATGTGTGTCTGGTCCAGCATTTGCCATGGACAAGATGCCAGGACCCGTATGCTTCAGGATGAAGTTTTCATTCTCAAATTTCTCCCCATAGAGGGACAGGTGCTATTATGGTGTGTGAAGTCACCACCATGGCACACAAATCCTGGAATAATTCCATGAAAGGAGGAACCCATCTGTCCAAATCCATTCTCTCCAGTGCTCAGAGCACGAAAGTTTTCTGCTGTCTTTGGAACTTTGTCTTCAAACAGCTCAAAGGAGATGCGGCCCAAGGGCTTGACATTGGCCACCCTGTCAAAGTACATGATGGGGTTAATTATGACTGCAGTAAGCCAAGACACGGGACAGTGGCATCTGCAAAGCCTTGGTTTCTTTTTCATTGCTGCGATAAGACACTATGACCGAGGCAACTTATAAAGAAAGAGTTTATTGAGAGCTAACAGTTGTAGAGGGTTAGAAGCACAGCAGCAAACAGGCAGGCTAGAGCAGTAGCCGAGAGTTCACATCTTGATCCACCACCACGAGACAGAGTGCTAACTGGGAATGATGTGGTCTTTTAAAACCTCAAACCCTGCCCCCCAGTAACACATCTCCTCCAAGGCCACACCTCCTAATCCTTCCCAAACCATTCCACAAACTGGGGACTAAGTATTCAAACATATGGGTCAGTGGGGATCATTATCATTCAAACTATCACACTTTCCCAAGATGCTTTTGGTCCTGTGGTCATCACACCAATTGGAAGATAACTAAGAGCTGCTTTGATACTTCCTAACACAAAGGGCTTTGAGAATTGTATATTTGAAACGAAAGAAAAATAAGCCATATTTGCTTTCTTACAGGCAGAATAATTCCTCTCCAGAACTAGCAAGCTTATCAAACCTCAGGTAAAACAACCTTGAGTGCAGCTAGCAGGCACTCACTAAGGGCAGCCTGCTTGTTGTTACATGAGCTGCTACTGGGGAAATAACATGTATGTTTTTTATATTTATTGCAAATATCCACCCTTCAAGAACATGTTATCAAAATACTAATAAGAGCTGAGTATGGTACCAGGCAAGGTCCTGATGCCTTCATACATGGTCTTCAGTTTAGTGATGTAATGAATCTCTTTAGTTATTTTTAAATGTGTTAAAATATCAGGGTTATATAGGCTGATCCTGAGAATAGTTTGATTAAAATTTAATAAAATAATATTTTTGGAGACAATGTCTTACTTTGTAGCCTTGCCTACCTTGGAACTCTCTGTGTAGACTAGGCTGGCCTCAAATTCACAAGCTGGCCTCTGCCTCCTAAGTGCTGTAATTCAATCTGTATGCCATCATGCCTGGCCAATTAATCTTTTAAAATAATTTTATGGAGCTGGGTGTGGTGGTTCATGTCTTTAAGTTTGAGGCTAGCCTGGTCTATACGATAAGACATATATATATATATATATATATATATATTATCTATATCTATATCTATATCTATATCTATGTCTATGTCCATGTCCATGTCCATGTCCATGTCCATGTCCATGTCCATGTCCATTCCATATCCATATCCATATCCATATCTATATCTATATCTATATCTATATAGCCCAGAATGATGGCTCAGCAGATAATGGTGCTTACCGCCAAGTCTGAAGTGAAGATTTGAGTCTAGTCCCAGAGCCCACATGCTGGAGAGAGAGAATGATTCCTGAAAGCTGTGTCTTTGTTACCGCTCTATCACTGTTCTGTGAAAGAAACTTAACTCTCTCTAATTCCCCGGCAACGAGCACGTGCGGTATAGCAGCGGGGGAACACAGTAGAGGATTTGTGGCTAAGACTCCTTTCTCTACTGCCCAGAAGCCTCGCTTCCCAATGGCCAGGTGAGAGGAAGGCTTGAACAACTTTCAGTGAACCAGAAAAACAGTCATGTTTGCAGTAAGAAATACTTACACAAGCAAATACGTACAGACACATCAGACACATACACGATCATACATACATTTCACACACACAGACATGCTGGGTCCAGCCATCTGTCTCATGAACTCCACAAGTATTTATGTGTACACACACACACACACACACACACACACACACACACACACACACACCTATACTTACAAATGCAAATATATATAGTAGATAGAGTAAAAGCCCAAGCACCAGCACACAAATAAACCTCAGCCTTATTGTATAGCGAAATGGAGGCTTCTATCCGCCTGGCTGCTAAGAAAACTCCGGCCCCATGGTAGGGAGAAGCCTGCCCGCTGCTCTCTGCTCTTTCTGCAGCTCCTTCCGCTCCACTGTCTGTGCTCTATCCTGCCTCCCCTCTCTCTCCTCAGCCCCATTACATCCTGCTGTCTCTTCTGCTGCTGTTCTGCTCCTACTCTGCTTCTCTCCTGTTCTCCTTCTGCTTACTTAATGTCATCGTTCCTAGTTTGTTTGTTTTTTCAGTTTTGGTTTTTTTTTTTTTTTTGTGCTTTTCAGGCTAATAGATCACATGCTATTCCGAGCCCTTTTTCTCAAAAGTCCACAAGTTCAAACATCATAAATTCACACCGTAAATTGAATAAAGAGTCACAACAGAGATGCTTCCATGGGTTTTCATTAAGTCTAGCTATCTATCTGAACATTCATTATCTGCCACTAGCTCCACAGGTGAATTATAGTTTAAAACTATATAATTCGTAGGTCTAAGCTAGCAAACCATCTGCCTAGTGTTTCATTAGTATTAAAGTTCTGTATAGATAAATCCAGTCAATATTTTATCTTCTGTCCCTGCACCTACAATAAACTGTTCATTCCCAGTTTAGGACCTTAGTTCTCAGATAATAGTTTTACAACCAGAAAGGAATGTCTGATTGCAAATTTGTTACATGCCTGCTTTCTATTTTAGTGCAATTAACTCATGACACGTGAAGACTTGCAACCCTTTCTATAAAGAGTCCTACTCTAAACTTAGGAATTCTATAGAATCACTATTAGGAATTAAAATCACCTGTTTGTCTACACAGCATCACTACAAGACAGTACACTATAGGTCTGCAGGAAATCTGTTCAATGGGGTAGGTTAATGCCCAGGGATTATTTTATTAGTTTAATAATGACATACCAATAGCAAGAATCAATCCTGAGATGATGAAGTCTTTCAGGCCTTGCCTCCTAGAGCTCACCCATCGCCCTCCATAATAGGGCTGGAGAGATGGCTCAGTGGTTAAGAGCATTGACTGCTCTTCCTGAGTTCAATTCCCAGCAACCACATGGTGGCTCACAACCATCTGTATTGAGATCTGATGCGTCTGAAGACAGCTATAGTGAACTTATATATAATAAATACATAAATCTTTAAGTAATAATAAGTAATAAATGGTAGGCCATCTCTAGGAAAGTCATAACATCATAGGTCTTTAACCTATCTATCATAGATAGCCCTACCATTATGCTATGCAAGATCTGTGACTCACACGACTAGGCATCTGTGTAAACACAGTCACTGACAGGCTCCAAGACTTTTGAAGATGCCCAAGTCTCTCCTAGAAACCCATTTGCCTGGAAGCTCCATGAACCCCTGAGCACATTTTCTGTCATCCTCAGATAATGGAAAGCACGCTCGGTGCCTACAGGGCACTGCATTTCTGTGCATTCAGCATAGGGCTCAGGGTGTGGCAATTTCAAATGTTGCTTTGTGGAACTGTAATAATTTTCTTTCTGTTTCAACAATAAATACCATGACCAAAAGCTATTTGGAGAGGAAAGGGTTTATTTCTCTTTGGGATTATAATTTATCATCAAGGACAGTGGGAAAAGGAGTGCCAGGCAGGAACCTGGAGGCAGGGACTGAGACTGGAGCCATGTAGAAATGCTGGTCCCTGCTCCCTGTGGCTTTCTTAGCCTGTTTTCTTATACCACCTGGGACTTCCTGCCCAGGGATGGCTCTGTTCACAGTGGGCTGGACCCTCCCATGTCAACCATTAATCAAGAAAATGCTACACTGTGTTTGCCTACCGGCCAATCTGATGGGGATCCTTTCTCAGCTAAGATAACAACTTTTCAGTTGAATTTGGCATGTATCAGGTTGGCAAAAAAAAACAAAAAACAAAAAACAAAAAAAAAAAAACAAACAAAAAAGAAACTACCTGATGCAGGAACATTTTGGATATTTACCTCAAAGTATTTTTTATCTGTGGTGGGTTGACTGTAAAAACCATGACTTATACATAGTATCCTATTTCAAACACTATATATTTAAGTATATGTATCTTAAATCTTTTAAATAGAAAAATATGCCAGACTATAAATGCTTGCACTTACACACATATGCATTTTTGTATAATAATTAGGTTGTATGGCAATCTATTTATATAACAAGAGAGTGTGTGATTCAATTGAATGGCACGGTTTTAGAAATAAGATGAACTCTTGAACTGCCTTTGGAATATAAAGTAATTCTTCCTTGTCTAAGAAAAAGACTGTGTCACTTCTGAGACACCCCAAATATTCATATACTCCTTGATCAAAATCTGTATTAGTAGATACCCCAGATTTCAGTTCCATAGTCCATCATACTCCTCCCAGAAGTCAAGGGATTAGACAGTACAGGCAATATTTGTGCCTGAAAACTGGGCATAAAATGCAGCCCTTGAATTAGATCAAGGCTAAGCAAAGTGTGGCTTTTCTATTTCCCCACATTCTGACTTGATAATAGTTACCAATTACTCCCCGGGACACCACTGCCCTCCACAAGACCAGCAGTTTCACTGGTTGTAGGAAGTAGCATCAGTCCCAGTAAGGTTGAGTCCCTTGAAGATGTTTCAGTCTGGTGACCACTGAGTGACCACTGAGTCTCACTGCTGCCTCTTCTGGAGAGTCCAGACTCCGCAACACTGGTCAGATGGTTTCAGAATTCCAATTATCAAGTAACCTCAAGTTCTGACCATGTGTTATGCCAGAAGGCTTGGCTTCTTAAAGAGGCACTCATGGAAGCTCTTGGTGGCCTGGGATGACCATGAGAATGATGTCTGGGATCTCGAGACATTGTCCCCTCGGCCATTTAAACTTCTCTTATATATATTTAGTTGTGTGGCGTGAGGCCTATGTGGATGTTTTTGAGAACAACTTGCAAGAGTCAGTTCTTCCCTTCTACCATGCAGGTCCGGGAGATCTGTGGCAAGCACCTTTACTGACTAAGTTCCCTCCGGCCCTTCCTCAGCCTTTTATAAAAGTAGGCTGAACACTCACACCATCATGTCCGGAGGCCCGGATCTGTTTCTCCTGTCTCGAGGGCAGTAAAATAAGAGATACCTTCTGCTTGGCGCCAAGTGGATGCACTCTTGTCACCAGCTTGGGCATCTTTCTTGGCATGTCCCACATTCTGTCCCTCTGGTAGAGCTCTTTGGTCAAATGTACTAAATAATAATTATTTCCATTGGTGCTGATTTCTTTTTTTCCTAGTTGCCATGTTCAGAGATTCCTTTGAAGGATCCCTGGCAAGGATTCCATGGTCTCCTGCAGGGGGTGACCTTAACTGACATTTCTCGTGCTCATCTTCTCTAACAGTGACAGCACCTTAGATGGTATCCTCAGAACCCAATGACATGGTCCCAAAACTACCTTGCAAATCCCAGAGTGACCTGAAGCCAGACTTTCTGTATGGTGGTGGGTCCCAGCAGGGTGACGTTGCCTGAGAGGAACAGAAATGAGTCTGTATCCACCATAACATTACGCTTACGTTCAGGACAACTGACCAGAATGAACTCCAAGGGGAAATATAGTATGGGCAGGTGTGGTACTCTGCATCTGAGTGTGTCTGTGTGTGTGTGTGCACATGTGTGTGCATGTGTGGGCGTATGTGTATTTGTGTGCATCTCTGTGTGGGTGTGCAGACATTTGTGTGCACATGTGTATATGTGCATGTGTGTATCTGTGTGCATGTGTTTATCTCCATGCATGTGTGTGTGCACACATATGTGTGCACATGTGAATGAGTATGTGTATGTATTTGTGAATGTGTGTGCACACATGTGTTTGCCTGTGCACGAGTGTTTGTGTGTGTGTGTGTACATGCATGCTTGTTCTCTGCCTTGAAATTGACTGTTTGCCTCCTTGAATGACACACAATTGTTTAATAGAAAATTGAACATTTATAACAAGGGAATATCCTGAAAGTAGGAAATGAGCCTGAGGGCCAAACAGGCTGAATCAGCAGGAACAGACCGGAAGAGGCCCAGTAGCTGATTCTTCCAACCTTGGAAAGCCATTTCAGTACCAGGGAGCTTAATGGACTATAGACCTGGCTTTGGTCACAATTAGCTAAAGGAGGCTGGCAAACAGTAGCTTCTTTTCCCATGGCTTCTCTCAGCACTTACAGGTAAATAGTGTGACTTTTTAATGTGAAGTATACATGAGGATGTGGATTCTCCAGGAAATTTTATTTTGAGTTTGAAAACTATGATTTTAAAAAGACTAACAAGGAGCATTTACAGGACCTGGAGCTGTGATCTGAATCTATCATAGCTCATGCTGCCATGGTCCTCAACATAATTGTGTTGGCAGGTGGCAGATTCTTTAGAAAGAATTGGGAACAAAAGCAATCAAACCCTATATTAATCAGGGAACCCTAGAAGAACAGAACTAATGGGGCATATATTGTGTGAATTATGTATATAATATTATATCACATACACTAAATTCTCTGTATTAAGTTGACTTATGGTAAAACAACAGTTGTCCCACTCCTGAGAGACTGACAACTAGTAAGTACCCAGTCCACAAGGCAGGGCACCTCGGCAGGCCCAATCTAGTCCTTAAAATCTGAAGAATGCTTAGAAAGCCTTCTTCAATAATGGAAGCCTGGACAAGTTGGTTCTGATGTCATCAAAGGGAGCAGCAGCAACCCCCCAAGAACTCACACAAGTCCGTCCTTGTAATCACATGAGGTTTATCGATAGCAACCAGTACACTGGGGTCGAGACTCGTATCCCACGCAGGGGCAGTGGAGTTCGATCCCGAGAGGCTGGGAGAAGAGGTATTTAAAGGGAGAAACCACAACCCGAGGGGGGAGGGATGGCGTCATAGAATAACAGTGAAAAATCACAAGGAAGAACTCTCTGTCTCCCTGAAAGACCCCCTCCCAGAAAGGGAATTGTACAAGCCCAAGGCCCTCAACTATAGAAGTAAAAAGTAAGTTTTTAGATATACAGACTCAGAACTAAAATAAGCCTGGGAAAGTTCAGATGTGTCCAAGCTTTGTGGGACAAGCTGACCCATCATTTAGACGAAACAGACCATAAAAGAAAACAAAATACAGAAACCAGTCTAAATTATTGATATTGCTTTATGGGCCACCTAACAAGAGATAAGCTCCTAGCCCTGATATTCCGGACGCCCCAACCTGCACATATTCTCTTGCTGTGTGACAACCTCATTTGAATAGCCAATTGGGTGTAACCATACATCCGTGCCTCACTTGAATCCACCAACCATACATCTGCTTCTGTAAGCCTGCTTCTGCTCCCCAATACCCTATAAAAACCCGTCCCTGGTTCTGCTAGGTGCGCCAGTCTTCCAAATTGACTGGGACGCCCACAGATACCTGTGTATCCTGATCAATAAAAATCCTCTTGCAGATTGCAGCCTGTGGACTCGGACTGGTCATTGGGCTCGAGGATCTCCCTCCTGAGGGAAGATTCTCTCTGAGAGTCTTACATCCCAAGATTGTTTCCTAGGAGAAGCTGTCTCTTACTTCTCAGATTGTTTAACTTCATGGTCCGCTAGTTCTTAGGAGAAGTTGTTTCCTGCTTTTCAAGATTGTTCTCTAAGATTTATGGTCAGCTAGTTTCTGGGAGAAAGCTGTTGAGCTGGCCAATGTAATTATCCATTTTATAGCCCTAGGAGAGGCTTCTTGGAACATACAATTCTGGGGCCTAACCTGTTTTCTTTTTCTGCTCTAAACTTTGTGTCTAGGGGGGCAACTTTAAAACTTTTATCTTTCACCCCAACCCCTGCTTTCTCCCTCAACCCGAACTAGATCCAGCCCTTGGGCCCTCACTCCGTTCTTAGCATTTCTGCAGCTTCCAGCAGTAACTGGATGACAAAGAATCTGAGAACCCGACGACCCTGGCCTCCTAGCAGGCCTGGGGACCCCTGAGCCAGCTCTTGCTGTGTCCTATGCCTCAGACTGTGCTCCCCCCCCACCTGCCCCAAGTAGCGTCTCCCAGCTTCCCTGCAGCCCAACACCCGCCCAGCGGGGTTAGCATGGTCAAACTTCCCACAACCTGCCTCCCCAAGCGTCCGTGCCCGGTGGTGGAGCAGACTCGGGACTGAAAGGAAAATTATACAGATTTAAGGTTTAAAAATATGAAGTTAAAAGAATAAGTTTCAAAATTCAGACTCAGGACTAAACACTGTGAAAAGCAAGTCCAGGCAGCCCCGCCCTGCCGCTAGGACTAACAGACCATAAAGATAAAGAAAAGGAATGCAGGAACCAGCCCGAGTTATCAGGACTGACCCAAACCATCTGGCAGAAAGGCACCTCCCCCAGCTTACTCAGAGTCACACCTTAACCAGATGTCCTTCAAACCCTGATACGCCCCTAGCTCCTAAAATCCTGTACGCTCCAGTCAATACGTACTCCTGCTGTGCTGTAATCTCACTGCCATGTTTAAATGAGCCAATCACTTATAGCCGCGCCAGAAATTAGCCAATTGTGTGTAACCGTGCCAAACCCCCTAGCCTTCCCTATATAAACCCCTGACTTTTGAGCTTCGGGGTCGACACCTCTGTCTCCTGCGCAGGATACGTGTCGACCTGGAGATCCCTGTAATAGATCTCCGTAATAAACCTCACCTTTGCTTATTACATCCAAAATGGTCTCTCTGTGTCTGGGGTCCGCGATTTCCCGCGACTTTAGAAAGGGTCTCTCTTCGGGGATCTTTCATTTTGGGGGCTCGTCCGGGATCTTCTCGACCACCCCAGACTCCGAAGACCCCTTGGAGGTGAGTTGGATGTTTGTCTGAGTGTTTCTGTGTGAGCGGCGCCGCATTTGTCAGTCTGTATGTCTCTATTTTGGTTCCGCCGTGTGTGTATAAATGTGTGTCTTAGTACCGGTCAGTGTTAAGAGAGTGGATGTGGAATCCCACTCAGTGTTGCCTCCTAAGAGTGGATGTGGAATCCCATTCTGTAGGAGAGGAGAGTGGATGTGGAATCCCACTCTGTAGGAGAGGAGAGTGGATGTGAAATCCCACTCTGTGCAGCTGCCTTTGAGATCTGTAAGGATCCTCTGGCTGCGGAAGGGGGGACGCCCAGAGCCCACAAGCTGCAGCCCCTGGAAGACGTTCCACGGGTGGAGAACAGTCGGGAGAGCCCAACTGTGGGCAGTCAGGAGGACCTGACTGTGGTTTTCTGGAACAAAGGAGACGGAGTGCTCCTTTTACCTAAGGCGGGAGCGGACGAAAAATCCCACTCCATCGGAGGTCGTGTTCGGCTGCCTATTTAAGTATAAGCGTGGACAAGTGTGCTTGGACTTGTTAGTGTCTGTTGTCTGTATTCTGTTTCTGTGTTTGGTGTTCTTTTTCTCTGCCATGGGGCAGACTGTGATAACCCCTTTGTCTTTGATGGTGGACCATTGGACGGACATTAGGGCAAGAGGACACGCTGGAATTCTGTTGGGAGGTAGAATCAGATGGTTCGTCTCACCCCAGAAGCAGCTAAGGTTAAGCTGCAGTTTGGGCCAGGTACTGAAGGTACCAGGCATCTGTGGAAATTGGTTATAGGATGCTTTGTCTTAGTCTTGCTTGTCTGGTTTGTTTTCTGTGGTATTGTCGAGTGTCTTTTTGGTTTTTGTTTCGTTTTTGGACTTTGGACAGATGACTGTGTTTAAAATCTTGGACTGACGACTGTGTTTGAAATCATGAAACTGTTTGCTTTGTTCGTCAAAGAGTTTTACTTGGTCCTCTTGGTGCCTAAGTTAAAAGTTGAAAATAATTTGCTTGAGAGAAATTGTTTTCTGCCAGGAGTTTTATCTTTCTCTTTTGAGCCTCTTCCCCAAGGAGAGATGCCCCAGATTAGGGGGCAGAGAAGCCCCTACAATAGTTTCAAAAAGAATCTACAACCAACTGTGAAGAACTTTGTTTTGCCAGTCAAAATTTAGAATTCAGGCTTTGGCAGTGGCCAAGGTCAGGATTAATGTTTTCTTTTCCATGGGCCTATAGCCCACTGAGACAGTTTGGTAAAGGGCTGCTACTAAAGTCCTGAAAGCCCCAGGTGAACTGGTTACAATTCTTTTGTCAGCTGCTTAGTATCTAGCACCCAGGTTCTAACCATCTCTCCATCCTTTTGTTATTAGTTGTTACTAGAAGCCTAGTGTCATTTGGAGGCTGGTTCTCTTGAGAGGCAAAGCCACCAAGCTGACACTGAAGAGAGGTACTCCTTAAGGGAAAATCTAAGTCCAGAGAGACAGCCGGTAACAGATAGGCTGCCCCTCTGCTCGCCTTTCTGTTTCATAGACAAAGCTTGTGCTTATTTTTACAATGGCCTTTTTGTCCAAAAAAGGCCTCCTGGTTTAGCTGTGTGACTCTTCTGTGTGACAAGTTGAGAGACCATCTTGATGTAATACGCAGAGGCGAGATTTATTATGGAGATCTCCGGGCCGACACGTATCCCATGCAGTAGACAGAGGTGTCGACCCTGAGTGGCTGGGAGAAGGGCTTTTTAAAGGAAGAAGTTATAAGCCCCAGGAGATGAGGGGATGTCAAAAGGAAATACCAAAAATGTCACAAGGGGAAACTCTCAAAGTCACAGGATTGTTCTTAAGACTCTAGGGTTTAAATGAGGGGAACGGTCAAGCCCTCATTCTCCTGAGAACAGATCTTGATTCCTGTCCTTTAGGGTAAATGTTTGTCAGAGTTGACGAGGCATCTGCATCTGAAACACATCTGGTTAGGCTTCGGCCTGGTTCCCTGGAATACTATCTGCAGGACACAATGGGGGCTTGAACAAACATCACAGGGGCAGAACAGAACCCGTTACTCATTTACCCATGTCCAGTGACATCTGGAGGGTCAGTGAGTCTGTACCAGTCCTCCTGAGTCAGATCCTGTTGCTGAGTTTTGAGCTAATTTAAAACTCTATCTCTCAATAGAACCCACAGCATTAGCCGTCCAAAGCAAACATTTCTACCCACTGAGTAGCCACCCTTCAAGCTTCTGTAAGAGTGTATTATGTCAGTGGACAAATGTGAAAGCACCAGTTTCTATTACAGAATCAGGCAACATTTCATTTCAGAAAATGGAGAGACCGCCCCAACAGACTGAGGCAAATGGGTAGGGATATAGACAGAGAGGGGTTGAAGAAAACAGAAGCAAACACCTTGCACTTGCAGGGGTAGCTTTTCCCTGAGACCTGTGTTCACTATCCTTCATAGCAGGGGACTGTGTTCACTATCCCTCATAGCAGGGGACTGTGTTCACTATCCTTCATAGCAGGGGCCTGTGTTCACTATCCTTCATAGGGGCCTGTGTTCACTATCCTTCATAGCAGGGGACTGTGTTCACTCTCCTTCATAGCAGGGGACTGTGTTCACTCTCCTTCATAGCAGGGGACTGGCCTGGTTTCCGAGAGGGAGGCAGCTAGAGGATCCATGACCTAACTACTAAGACACCGACAGAAGTGTGAAACTTGCAAGAACAGCACAGAATGAAGGCTGGTTCCTGGCAGAAGCTCATGGGACTGGGCGAGCAGTGGTGCAGCAACAGGGCTATTGCTTCCTCCTGTCACGAGACCATGGGCCGACATGAGAAGAGTTGCTATAATGGCTGACAGAACACCTTAGCCCTCATCTGTGACAGTGGAATACACAGAATGACACAGCAACTCTCTGGGGACGGCATTGAAGCTGTTACTTCTCCCTCTTAGAGAAGGGCTCTCACCAGATCCTGACCTGAGATGCCAGTCGCTGCTTTGCTCTGCCCTAAAGGATCTTGGAAGTGCTAGAGTACATAGAAAGCAGAAGGATGACTAGGGATAGGAGCTCTAGGGCCAGGCCGCTCCCATGAGTCATCACTCTCTTAGGGTTCTATTGCTATGATAAAACACCATGACCAAAAGCAACTTAGGGAGGAAAGGGTTAACAACCTCAATTTACATTTCCACAGCCCAGTCCATCACCAGAGGAAGTCAGGACAGGAACTTAGCAGGGCAGGAACCTGAATGCAGGAGCTGATGCAAAGGCCATGAAGAAGCACGGCTTACAGGCTTGTTCCTTATGGCTTGGTCAGCTTGGTCTCTTATAACACCCAGGACCACCAGCCCAGGATGGCACCACCCACAGTGATCAGGATCTTCTCGCATCAATTATCAATCACTAAGATGCACCCACAGCTTGCCCACAGGACAATCTGGTGAGGATATTTTCTTTATTGAGGTTCCCTTTTCCAAGATGAGTCTCTCTTACGTCAAGTAGACACAGAAGCCAGCCAGCCCAGTCACCCATGCTGGGATGGGACTTCTTGGTGACCCAGCTACCTTTGAGTTACCCTTGCTCCTATGAGTGATTGGTTCACCCTGCTGGGCTTAGATGAAACGAGACTTTGGTTTATCGTCAGTGCCCCATCTGGAGTAAACGTTTCTTTAAACCTCCTCAGGAAAATTCCAGCAACAACTCTTCCGGGGGCTGAGCTAGGACCTCCTGTAACAAGACAGTTCAGGAAGAGTACAGTAGCCAGACATTTCAAAACATTTATCCAAGAGACGGGCCAGAGGAATTAACACAGCCCCAAAGCAGATTTCAGGCAGATTAAGTGTCAAGCTTAAGTACCCTGTTTGTCCAGAGCTGAGGGCTGTTTGGCAGGGCTAGCCTTGTTAGGCAGCCTGATACAGGTGTCTTCCATGCCAGCCAGTGTAACCGAGTGCCCTACACTGGTGTGGAGACTCTGACATACAAGGAATTTCCTTTAGCGATGTCACTCTCTCTCACAAGAGGGTTAGTCTTCCCAAGTTGTATTAGTTAAAGTAATAAAGCACTATTTTACTCTATTCTCGTTCTCTTAAAAAACCACTAAGACCAAAGCAACTTAAGAGAAACAAGGATTAGGGTTCCAGAGGGCTAGGAATCTGTCACTGTCATGGTGGGGAAGTGAAGTGGGGAGCAGCAGATGTGGTGACTGGAGCAACAGCTGAGAGCTCACATCTCACAGAAAAGAGGAAAGAGGACATAGAGAGAGCCAACTCAAACTAGCCAAGTCGTTCATCTCTCAAAACCCACCTCCAGTGACATCCCTCCTCCAGCAAGGCCACACCCCCTAAGCCTCCCCAAACAGGGCCTCCAGCTGGGGATGAAACATTAAAATGTTGATCACTATTTGGATGAATATCATGAATATCGACATTCATTCAAACTGCCACACCAGCATCTGTCATTTCCAAAAGTAAACTCTTCTGGGTACTCTTCATGCCTTGATGGCATGTTTTAGGGTGATGTGTTCTACTCTCCTGAAGTTGTGTTTCCAAGTAGTGGGTCCTGGAGTGGAAACAGGGGTCAACAGAACTCATCCACTGAGGATGCTAATGGACTCTGACGTACATGCTGTGCCGTTCAGGAACCAGGAGACAGGGCCTTGCTTGAGTCAAGAATCAGAGGCCAGATTAGGGATGGCTTACTTGGGAATAACCTTTATGAAGGCAATTGAAGAGGCTAAGGATGGGGATGTGAATTAATGACATGCTCCAGACCTGAAGCAGAGAGGGAGGATCACAGACAGACTGTGTCAGGGAACTCACTGGATGAGCCCCTCCAGGCAGACAGGGGGTGGAAAGAACACAGAGGCATATGGAGAGGCTGAAGACGAGGCCGACCATAACCTGGGTGTGATGGTAAATCTTCATGGCCAACTGACTGGATTTAGAATCACTGTGGAGACATACGTCTGGGTATGTCTGCAAAAGCACTCCTAAAAAAACAAACAAACAAAAAAAAAACTTAATGAGGGGAGGAAGACTCATCTCAAATGTGGGCAGCAGCAGCCCAAGCACTAGGGTTCTGGGCTGAATCAAAGGAGGAGTGAGCTGAGTGGCAGCAGTCATAGCTCTGACTCTCAACTGTAGATGTGTCATGACCACGCACCTCCTGCTCCTGTTGCCAAGCCTTCCCTCCACCACAGACCACAGCCACTCAGACCACGAGCCAAAAATAAGCCCTTTCTTCCCCTCACTTGCAAATGTTTGGTATTTTATCAGAGCAGCAAGGAAAGTAACTAATATGCTAGAGTTCTATCACAGCTGAGCGCCCAGGAGAAAAGCTACCACAGCCGAGCGCCCAGGAGAAAAGCTATCACAGCCGAGCGCCCAGGAGAAAAACCACAGACCTTGTCTGATGCCCCGAAGCCTAGAGCAGTTTGCTTTTTTCATATTCTTTTCCTGGGACTGCTGGCCAGCGACTTTTTCTGCTAGTGTTAAGAGCAGAGAAGCCTTAACTGCCCAAGATAGTGTAGGACCGCTCAATACCAATACCTAAAAAGAGGACACGTGGACTATGCTACAACGAGGATAGTTTTTTCTAAATATTTCTGGCAAAATCAGGACTTTGAGGGATTTTTATTTCATCCCCATCCTTCTGTTTTGCTGGTCTCCCAACTAAAGCCCTGCCTGCCTCCTGGGGATCTCAGTTTTTCATTTGAGCCAGGAAATCGTCTCTGGTCCTGTGCCTGGCTCTCTCCTGTCACCCTGGGGCTGCCTCTCCGATACCCATTACTGGGTCAAGCTTCCCAGCTTTGTGTTCCTTTCCAGTACAATCAGTGCCAGCTGAATGCCTGAGCAGCTCCAGCATGTAGAATGCAGAAGGGCTGACGGCCCTCGTGTGTGACGATGCTGCTGGAGCACACATTGCCTGTGACCCCGCTTTGCCCAGCCCCCAGTCTTTGAAATAGGTTTGGTGGAAGAGAGCAGATGTCTTGGCAACAGCAAGTCCCTCAGAGTGCAGCCCCTCCTCAGTCCAGATCACAGTTGTCTCTGCATTTACCCTGACCAAGGGCTCCTTAATCTAAAACTAATATAGTCAGCACTCCAAAATCCACTTAGTTAATCTTCGATCAAAGACATATGAAACAAAATCATCCGTACTGAACGCAGACAGACTTTTCTTCCCTGGTCACATCACCTAAACCATACACAGTCATATTGTATAGGTAGTGTAAGTTATTCAGAGGGGGATTGAAAGAACATATATTAGTGAGAATGGCTAAGATCAAAAACTCAGGTGACAGCAAATGCTGGCGAGGATGTGGAGAAAGGGGAACACTCCTCCATTGTTGGTGGGGTTGCAGACTGCTACAACCATTCTGGAAATCAGTCTGGAGGTTCCTCAGAAAATTGGACATTGAACTGCCTGAGGATCCAGCTATACCTCTCCTGGGCATATACCCAAAAGATGCCCCAACATATAAAAAAAGACACGTGCTCCACTATGTTCATCGTAGCCTTATTTATAATAGCCAGAAGCTGGAAAGAACCCAGATGCCCTTCAACAGAGGAATGGATACAGAAAATGTGGTACATCTACACAATGGAATATTACTCAGCTATCAAAAACAATGACTTTGTGAAATTCAGAGGCAAATGGTTGAACTGGAAACTATCATCCTGAGTGAGCTAACCCAATCACAGAAAGACATACATGGTATGTACTCATTGATAAGTGGCTATTAGCCCAAATGCTTGAATTACCCTAGATGCCTAGAACAAATGAAACTCAAGACGGATGATCAAAATGTGAATGCAGATCGCCCTGAGAGACACAGCCAGAATACAGCAAATACAGAGGCGTATGCCAGCAGGAAAGCACTGAACTGAGAACAGGACCCTGTTGAAGGAATCAGAGAAAGAACTGGAAGAGCTTGAAGGAGCTGAGACCCCATATGTACAGCAATGCCAACCAACCAGAGCTTCCAGGGACTAAGCCACTACCCAAAGACTATACATGGACTGACCCTGGACTCTGACCTCGTAGGTTGCAAATGAATATCCTAGTAAGAGCACCAGTGGAAGGGAAGCCCTGGGTCCTGCTAAGACTGAACCCCTAGTGAACTAGACTGTTGGGGAGAGGCAGCAATGGGGGAGGGTTGGGAGGGAACACCCATAAGGAAGGGGAGGGGAGGGGATGTTTGCCCGGAACCGGAAAGGAATAACACTCAAATGTATATAAGAAATACTCAAGTTAATAATAAAAAAAAAAAATAAAAAGAAAAAAAAAAAAAAAAAAAAAAAAAGAAATACTCAAGTTAAAAAAAAAAAAAAAAAAAAAAAAAAAAAAAAAAAAAAAAAAAAAAGAAAAATAAAAAAAAAAAAAAAAAAGAAAGAACATATATTGGCTCAGGACCTCCAAGACTAAGTTCTCAGACCAAGTTCTTAGCGCAAAGATTTATTTGCTCTGGAAGGATAGAAGGCAGGGAATAAGACAAAGACAGAAGATAGAGGATGAGGGAAAGGGGAAGGAAATAGGGGAGAGGGGGCAGGAGTATTTGCCCCAGAGGGAACAGGACAAAGGACTATCTCTGGGTAGGGAGGAGACAGACTGTGGCCCATAGGCAAATAGCAGTTTATAAAGGTACAAGGGGAAGTGTTTAACTTTAATTGGGCATGTTAATTACATGAGGCAAAGGGGGCTTTTGATTGCTGGACTTCAATACTTTGATAGCTGGACCTTGGTAGCCAAACTCAAGAGGAGGGATTGCACGAATAAAGGAATAGACCTTGTGGCTAGCTTTAGGAATGTCATCTAATGGTTTTAGCAAAGCAGATGGAATGGGAGAGAAAGGCCAGGCCTGCCAGAGCCGTGCTCACCACACTGGAGCTGGCCAGAGTCCCTTCAGGACTTAACACGGAGAAGATGCTCAAAGGTTCTGTGCACATACACACTATTTGAGATGTGTGGAGCACGTAGGCAGCCACAGGGTTGAGTACCAACGATACACTTTCTTTCAGGAAAGATCTCCATTTGCAGTAAAATGCAGCAGATAAAGTCACCCAATTGTATTATTCATAGTGGTGAATAGACACTGTTGACTTGGCTGGATTTGTCACCATTGTCACCAAGTGTGTCCTCAAGGACCCTTCCAGAGAGATATAGAGATATAACTATAAAGAAAAGCCCCGCCCACGGCAGCACCGTCTGGCTGGCCTCCTAAGCTGATTAAAAGAGAGAAGATGGCTTGAAGATGGCCTGAACACCATGGTTCATCTCTCTCTGCTTCCTAGAGTACGGGTGCCATGTGACTGCCATTCTGTACTCCTGCCACACCTTCCCACCATGAGCAGCTGTAACCCCTCATACAAGAGCCAGGGTAAACGTTTCCTTCCTTAAGTTGCTCGGCGTCCGGCATGTTGTCATATCAAGGAGAAAGACAGCCAACGTGAAGTCCTGAGTCAGACTGAAATCTCGTCCTGGAAGAATTCATTAAACAAATATTCTAAAGCCGCAGCCTTATGGGGCTGTCTAGATCTATATTTAGGAATAATCAGACAGATATTTTGCTTTCTGACACTTTCAGGAGAGGCAAGTGCACAGCGGGAAGAGGCTGAGTCTGTGACTAATGAGCTGGGGCTGGCTGGTCTCCCTGCCCCCACCCCTGGGCCTCTGCCTCCTATCTGAGGGGCAGGGCCAGGTGGACTTTCCATCTCATTCCCCGGAGCTCGTTGTGCTGCTCTTGCTTCTGCTACTTCATACATTTTTCTCTTCCTCTTGTGATGTGACTTACAGTTAAGAGCTTCCTAATTTTTGTTTCCCACTGGAATTTGGATGCTAATAATTGAAAGACAATTCCCTCCAGAACTCATTTGTAGAGTCTGTGGAAATGTCAGAGTAGACAGCACCAGCTCCTTTTGCTGGGTCAGATGCTCTGTGAACTCCCGTGGCCTCTTCATGCCACATATGCAGAATTCTGTTGGTATTGACTTCATCTTCTTTTCTGAGGAAGCTTATTCCCTCCTGATACAATGTGAAGATTCTGAAAGGGAATGTTAAGAAACAATAGGAAGCCGTCCTCCAACTCCGTCCTCAGCCCATCTGAGAAGGTACTCAATGTGGTAGAGCTTCTGTGGTTTCACCCAGAACCACACAGTACACGCCCGGAGGTGGCAGGGTTCCCGCTGACCTAGGCAATCAGGGCACCATGAGTAGCTGCTCCAAGAGCAGGCATCCCAAGAACACTGCCTCATACTCTTCTTCCTTTGAGCAGCCCTGTTCCAGCTTCTCAGAGGGGCAGAACAGAGGTGGGGGATCAATGCCAGAGTATGGGGTCTGCCCAAGCTCAGGGTATTGCTTGGCATTATATCTCTCTAATAGCACCTGAATCTCTAGGTTTCCAAAAGTCTTGATCCTATCCTGCCTAGCACAGCAAGAACCTGGCGCTTGGGACCCACCTATCACCTCAAGTGGTCTGAGGAGCTCTCAGAGAACAAGTATAGGAGATGGCAACTGAGAGCACCTAGATGTGCCTGCTACCTAATACACATTGCCATCCATCCAGTTCCCATTGGGATGTATCCAGGAAGCAAATCTGAGTTATTTGGGGACTGGTGATCTAACAGAACTTACAGGTAAGAAGGTAAAAGAAGGAAATTAGGGATTTTAGAGGGAAGATGAAGGTCTCCATGCTACTCTGTTGGATTTGACTCTTCTATTTTATTTTATGGGTTTGAGTGGTTTGTCTGCATGTATGTTTGTGTGTGCATGTCTGTGCACCACATGCATGCATGCCAGGTACCCATGAAGTCCAAAAGAAGGCATTGGGTCCCCTGGAACTAGAGTTATAGATGGTGGTGAGCCATCCTGTAGATGCTGAGAACTGAACCTGGTCCTTGGGAAGAGCAGCCAGTGCTCTTAAAGCTCCAAACCACCTCTCCAGCCCCCAGTCTACTGAATTTGAAATGTCTGAGGGCCATCTAGGATAGACAACATCTAGCAAGGTAGTGCTCCATTGAGGGACTGAGCTTAAGAAATCAACTTGAGGTTACCAGTGTGTGGTGGTCACCGTAACCTTATGGCATGGGTCATGTCACTCACAGGAGCTCATGAAGGAACACATGCATGATATAGGAATTATGAGAGGAAGAAACATGGCCTCCCCAAAGCTCAGGGAGAAAGTCTGGGGTCAGGGAGAAAGGGATAGGCCAAAGGTTTAGGTGCTTGACAATACAGACAAAATTATACAAAGCCTAACCGGAGAGGAACCACCTAAAGGCTGGCTCTGTGAGAAGGAAGCAGACGGTTGCTGATGTCTGCCCAGGGTCTAGAGCCCAGGAGTCTCTTGCTGCATGTTTGCAGAGGACAGGCTTCCTTCCTTGGGTCAGTGTGACACAGCTATGGAGTGTGCTGGTCTGTGGCACATCCCCAAGCATACAGCAACCATCAGACATTGAGTGGAGCTTCTGTCCCATGCTATGGCGATATCCGGAGCCTCTTCTCGGGCCGACCTGAGGCAGGACATGGAGTCTTTCTTCCCTGCTGAAGGTGGCCTTTCCCAGCCATCACATCACTCTTGTGAAGGTTAGTCACTCTTCAAAGACATTACTTACGCTCATTCTCTGAGTGTTCAGGGGACAGGGGTCTCCTCCCCTTGCCTCACTGCCTAGTCACCTGTGTCCTGTCACTTGCTGCTCACTCTTGGTGACTGCTCTGGTTCTACTGAATGTGTACCTGTCCTGAACAGCACACTTGAGGGGAAATTCCCAGAGAGACGATGAACCCGCAAATGGAAATCTCCCGCAAGGTCACCCGATTCCCATGATTCCGAGGAGGTTGGGATGTTGCAGATCCAGAACAACAATGATTTATGTTGGTCATCTTTAGTCCTCTACACAGACAGCTCCTGACTGGTCACCTCTGGCTTGGACCTAACATCCTTTGACTGACTGGTAAGCACCTTTTATAAAGTAGTAACAAAACCCGAGTTTCCACCAATCAGAAGGCTAGGAATGGTGTCAGGCAGCATTTCAGGCCTATGGCAGAGTTCTCCTTATGTTTCTGTAGCCCACCCCTCCGATGTCCCTACCAATATATTTGAAAAGTGTCTTGATTTATGACTGTCTTTGTTCTGTTACTGTAAAAAACGTCGTGAAATTGCTTCCACATTGAAACACAAAATTCAGGGTAACCTAAATCTGTGCTTTCGGGCTCTAATGGCTCAGATTTGGCTCCAGAATAAACTGTTTCTTATCCCCTTAGAAGTGAGAACTGTGCTTTTTATGACATGGTAGTGTAAAAAAAGCATTAAATAAGGTTTTTTTTTTTTTTTTTTTTTTTTTACTATCAAATGCTATAAAAACTCGTATTTTAGGACAAGGAATTTTCAAACCTTTTTAATCTCTCCCACCTTTCAGACTTTTATGCAAGTGTTTTAATTTCCCATACACTTAGTAAAGTCTTTGTTTTAATCCTGCTACACCCCTGGATTAAAACGGATAACTCTTTTCCCTTCACTTCCTCTGCCCCATTTTTTTAAAGCAGCCAATCATCAAAGACTGAACTCAGAACCCAACCAATGGGGAAAGACACAACTGCTTTAAAATAAAAGCCAAGAGTACTTCCTATCCCTGTGGGTCAGATCTGAGCACATCTGTGGTGGTTTGTATAGGTTTGGTCCCCATACATCCATGTATTTGAATGGTTGGTCCATAGGGAGTGGCATTATTAAGAGGTGTGGCCTTGGAGTAGCTATGGCCTTGTAGGAGGAAGTGTGGCACCGTGGAAGCAAGCTTTGAGGTCTATGTGCTCAAGCTGTCCCCAGTAACATGGTCTTCTCCTGGCTGCCTGCAGATCAAGATGTAGAACTCTAAGCTCCTTCTCCAGCATATGTCTCTCTGCAGGCTGCCATGCTACCTACCCTGATGATAATGGACTGAACCTCTAAAACTGTAAGCCAGCTCCAACAAAATGTTTTCCTTTAAAAGAGTTGCTTTGATCAGGGTGTCTTCAGAGCAATAGAAACCCTAAGTCAGCACCCCTTGATCGAGAGTAAAGTTTACCGTGTCCGTGTCAGATGGAGTGGTGGTCTCTTTGTGACCCAAAACTTAACTCCTAACAACAGATACGCATATGCTCAGATGAACTTGGACTGTTTCTTGGCCAATTGTACAACCAAGCAACTCTGCGAGTTTGGCTGTGGAAGACGGAGCCAGGCATCTTCATGGATCAGATAACTCAGTAGCATGTGTGTGGAGCACTGTGTATCCCAGAACCTGCAACCTCTCGAAATGGAGCTTCAGACTAAGCACCACCCCAAACCACAGAGCACCAGTCCTTGAGACCCGAGTAGTGGAAGGAGATACCTAATTCAAGTAACTTGTCCTTTGACACCCCCTCCCCCACTCACACACACTGCAGCACCCATGCTAAACCCATGATAAATAGGTGAATGGCAAAAAAAAAAAAAATTGGAAGAGTGCATTGAGCTTGGGAAGTGAGAACACAGACGTATTTCCTACATTTCCAGTCTAGTTAATATTCTGATGTGCTAAGTTTGTTAGCAAAATAACTTTCACTTCCTCACTTTCTAATAACTATTTTATTTCAGTGACAACTTTATTTGCTTGAGACCAAATGAGACGCTCAAAGGAAGAAGAGAGGAGAGGGAGGGGAAATCACAGAGCAGGCAGCGGAGACCACAGAGCACTTCACAAGAACGGTCCATCGGTTGCCATCTTGGGCTGAAGCTTTGGATGTATTTCTCAGGAGAGCTGCTTGTGGCTGGCTGTTTGCAAACAGGAGGCGGCTCAGAGCTGCCACAGTTCTGCTGCTTCAGTGTCTGCAAATAATGATGACGAAGACGCCTCCGCCAGCTCATCCACTCCTCGTCTGATTCCTTCCATTAAAACAGATGCACACAGGACCTTGCATCAGCTCGGCATGACAAGTTAGCTTCTCTTGAGCTCTGGAAAATTTTTAGTGGCAAGAAAGAGAAATTCAATTAAACACAGGTAATCTAATTCAAGCACTGTTCTAATGAGATTGGCCTCTGGGACCCCGTGTTAGTTACTTTTCTCACTGCTATGACCAAATGCCTGTCAGGAATTGAGGGACAAAAGGTTCATTTTGGCCTACCATTTGAGGAGAACACAGTCTATTGAGACCACGGAGGCTTGGCTATGGCAGCCTGGGTAGATCCAAAAGCAGACTGTAGCTATAAACTTAAGGACCTGATCCCAGTGACAAACTTCACCTCCCCAAAGATCCCACAACCTCCTCCAATAACTAGGAGCCAACTATTAAAACACCAACTCATAGGAAATCCTTAAATGGTGACCTTATTGCAGACAAGACCATTGTGGGAGAACGAGGCACATTGAAGTAGATTTCTTTACATCTGACTCCAGAAGGAGATGTGCTCACCCTGCCCAAGGGAGGCCTTCAGGGACCTGAAGTGGAAATGTCTGGTTTCTTTGGAAAGTCAGTTATGTCAAATGATGTTTTGTTGGGGCACACAGGTGAAAGGATGTTTTGCTAAGACAGACAAAGTGAAAGAGTGCTTTGCTGAAGCGACACAGGTGAAAGGATGTTTTCTGTAGCAGACACATGAATGGACACGTGATGAAGGTATAAATCTGACCCCACCGATAGAGGGAGCTGGAGCATTGGTTTGGTTTGCTCTGCCTCCCTATTCCTCGCTCATGACATGCATGCATTGGTCTGTCTTGCATTGTGTTTGCTGAGCTTTGCTTGTGGTGACAGTAGGGAGAAACTAGCCAGAGAACTTCTTGAGAGGTTTCTGAAGCTTCTTGCCACAGCCTAGGGCCAGTGGGCAAGCCTTACAGTGTCTTCAGGATTGACCTGCCCTTGCTGGTTCACGTGTGGTGACTGCCAGGTGGACTGGACTGCAGCTGCTGATTGATAGTTGGTGTTTGCTACTGGACTGAACTGCTGATATCCTGACAATGAAGATTGAACTCGCCCCCAAAGAAGTACTTTAAGCAGGTCTACTTCTCGCATGTCCTAATAACTTTTCTTTTCTGTGGTGAGCTAGAGGAAAGGTTAAACCCTTATTAAAATAGATTGGAGGGGTTGGGGATTTAGCTCAGTGGTAGAGTGCTTGCCTAGGAAGCACAAGGCCCTGGGTTCGGTCCCCAGCTCCGAAAAAAAAAAGAACCAAAAAAAAAAAATAGATTGGAAAAAATTTATGCCTACAGGGGCCCTCTCCTGTGCAGTGTGAAACATGTGCCTTTACAAAGCAGCAAGGCGTTCAGCTGGAGGGAGCTGCCTGCTACTTCCCATGGCCCCGATAAGAGTGTGAGAGTGAACCTCCAAGACTTCATGAGCTGGAACCATGGTCCCTCAGTGAAACAGTGCTGGGGAAGAGGATGTGGTGGAACACGCTGAGTCATGTGGAGTGGGGCACTTGTGGGGTGTGGGAATCCTTTCTCTAGGGAGTTCTCCATTGTACAAGACTGGGTTGGCTACTGGTAGCAGGTCAGCAGGCAGTGGACTGCCCCTCTTCCCTCTGCCCCACCCCCCGGCCTTCTGCATACACTTCTGGGCCGGCCAACCCAATTTTTCCATGCATTGAAGCAGCATGAGATCCAATTCCAGAAACAAACCTCCATCTTTTTTTCTAAATAACCCAGTCCTGTCAATTCTATTATAGCAATAGAAACTGGACTGAGAAGAACTGAGTGGGTGGTGGGGATTTACTAAAGAGTTGGGCCCCATGAACGAGGAGGATGCTCAGCCCAAAGGCTTCATAGGCAACAGAGAGCCCTACCTCAGACACACGATGGAAGTCTGTATTCAGCCAACCCCTTCTACTTCCGGGAGTGCATGGTAGAGGAAGGAATGCTGAGGTGTCTGGATGAAATACACAGGGGAGATCTCTCACAGGAAACATTGATCTTTTCCCCATCAGCTAAGAAATTGTCCAAAGCCCACTCTTTATAGAAACCGATGACAGTATGTGTGCTCCTGATGAAGAGGTGGAAGAGGGGGATGGCTAAACTCAATGACAGTCAGCGGGTTTAGAGGGTGAACAGAGTTCTAGTCCTGACTCAACAAAGGGGGCTGGGGTGGAGAACGAGGAGAGTCCTGAGTGAGTAGTTCCTTCACCCCTTGGCCCCCGGTTCCCAACATGCGTGTGTACTGTTCAAATTCCTTTATGGGAAACATTCAGCACACAACTACACACACAGTAGACTGCATCCCTGCTGTGGTGGGGGTGTGGTTGGTTCCAAATGTAAAGTATTGAGAAGTGGTGAGCTTTTCTAGACTGGGGTGAGACTTCCTGGGAGTGCAGTTATTTTGGGGGGATGACCCCCATTCCTGTAAGTAGCTCTTCACCATGCTCTGTAAACAAGCCAGATGCACTCATTGGTTTGCCACATTAGACTAGGCTACTTCAAGATTAATACAACTGAATGTGGGGGAAAACAAACAAAATGAAATGAAATAAACAAAAACCCACCTAGAATCTTAACACTTGAGACAGAAGAATTTTGAGTTCAAGTTTAAATTCAGCCTAGGCTACATAGGAGTTGAAAGCTATATTGAGTTACACAATGAGTTTCTGCCTTTAAAAAAAATTAATGTATGTCAGTGATAGGATGCTTTTCTAGCATGTGCAAAGTCCTGGACTTAGAGGGAGGGAGGGAGGGAGGGAGGGAGGGAGGGACGGAGGGAGGGAGGGACGGAGGGAGGGAAGGAGGGAGGGAGGAAGGGAGAGAGAGAGACTAATAGAGAGATTAACAAAGTTCTTTTGTGACTAGATTTTATCAAGAGAAGGGGTTTGCAGTAAATTGAGCCCCTGTCCACTCATACTTCTGTTTCCCTGCTGCTTTAGAGCACAGCAAGAAGCCCCTCACGGGGAGCCAGCAGATGCTCTTGGGCTTCTGGGATCTTCAGAATAAACTTCTATGTTTTGTAAATTACCCAGTTGTGGGAATAGGGCTGAGGATTGGGGGGTGGGGGGTGGGCAACAGAGTCACATGACGAATCCTGGGAACTCTGACTCTGGAGACTGGCATCAGGGAGCACATCTGAGATATTGCTCAGCCATAAGCTTAGATACAGTGTTTGAGTCAATCCGCAAGCCCCTAAACTCTTGGCCAATTATATCTCAATACACCATCACCGTGCTCCAGTGAAGCCCTGCTGTAACGAGTAGCTTTGCTACCTGGCCTGAACTCCGGGAATGGGCCATGCTACCAGCCCCCACCCAACTTCCCCTGAATCCACGGATAAAAAACACAGGCACACACAGTTGTTCAATCTCAACCTGCCTTTGACACAGTTGCTGGGAGCGACTTATCTCCTGCTTGGAAAAGCCTGCCCTTATCAATATTCTTAGCTCTGCGCCTCCCACCTGCCCTGAACTTTAGTTGCTCGGTTATATCTAGTCCCTGCTAACCACTCCCAACTGCCTGCCTGTAGGGACAGCCCGTGTGGCCACTCCATTCGAGATCTCATATGACTGGTCACCTTTTCTCCCTCAGAAGCATGGTGAACTCTGTCTCTTCTATCCTTGCTTCCAGGAGTCCTGCCTATCCCTCCTGCCCAGCAATTGGCCCACGGCTCCTTTACTGACAGATCAAGAGCCAATTGGAGAACAGGACCTTATCGTCAGACCCACCCCTACACCCTGCCTAATGAGGCAACTCAGAAGGAGTTAAGGGGAGTTTAGTCACCTGTGGGGACTTTTATGAGGATGGGGGTGGGGAGAAGTGAGCACACCTTGGCCTCAGTTCCTTTTTGCTGTGTCACTGGAGGAGCGGTGACTTTTAGCTTCACCACTTTGTGTTTCTGGGGAGCCATGATATTCTAGCCATCTGCCCAGGCTCTCTGGATTCTCAGATGGAAGACACACATTAGCTGATTTTTAATATGCCTTTTAGCTTAATGTCTGGACACTTCCAAGCCTCCTGTGGCTAACATGCTTTTCCTTTACTCCTAGCTCAACACATTCTAAATATACCCTTAGCTTTGCTGCCCTGTTACCTTCTGTGGGGCTCATTGGTCTCTGCTGCCCAAAATGCTTCTGGGCAGCTCTTCTGGGGGTGCTTTCTCTTTACCCTACATTTCAGCTGGTATTCCTTCTGTAGCTCTAATTCTGATCCTTCTCTCCCTGGTGATTTCTCCTCTCTCCCTGTGTCTTTGCCTGCACAACTCCAGGGGTCCCACCCCATTTCCCTTTTCCCAGCCATTGGTGGCTGGCATCTTTATTGATGGATCCAAAGCCAATTGGGGACAAGGTCTGTTGTAAGACGCCATGGTGGCCTTACTCAGGAGTGCAACCCGCAGAGCACAGATTGACAAAGTGACCGCTGCAATAGCATGGGGGAATAAGGTTTTTAATCCATGTATGTGGGGTTGCTCATCCATGCAGGGAGAGGCAACCCTGAACCCAAAAAGCACACAACTTTTATTCATTACAGAGGGCAGACTTCAGCAACAGGGTTAGCTGGCCCATTCTCATTGGTGGTACATAGGACAAAGGATCTGGTCAGGTATTGGCTGGCCTGCTCAAGGGGCTGTTCCTGGCTCAGTTAAACTTTCCTCATCCAGCCCTACATTTGGCCTTGGTGAATCATTGAGAAAGGGCTATGTTGGCACGTCCCTTGGTGGGGGTGACTGGTGAACTGGGTGGTCAGGCAGGGTCAGGATGACATCTTACGGTTGTTCTCAGAGTTTACCACAGGGAGGGGTTGGTGGGGGGTCTTTCTGAGAACATTTGTTTTGTCTTAATTAGCTTAGTCAGAGTTACCTCAATATCTTGATCACCAAAACTTTATCATATCACTGGGCATCCTGACGTCAGATGTATCTCAGAAAGGTCACAAGTTTGTCACAGGAATCCTGACCACTAGATATATTTCTCAAAACCTTGTTTTTACAGCTTCGTTTCTCATACCTATGAAACTGTGAAACATTTCTTCAGGACCTTAGGCATCAGTACATGCAGATTCCTGATTAAATCAAAGCATCAGACCCACTCCCCTACACAGCCGTGTGCTGGGAGCCATCTTAGATCTAATGCTCTTTAGGGTCTTTGAGGAATGCAGGAGCCTGTAGCACCTTCCTGTCCATCCCACTTTCTCCTTCACAAAGTTGACTTCCACATCCCCCACACCCAGTCTCAGATGTTCAATTCTAGTCACAGAAAGTGCACTAAGGTCACATATTAGAAACTTTTCAGTTACATCAACAGATAGACTCTAACTGTTTTAAGGCAAACTTCTGGTGCTGACTGTTGACATTTGAGAATCCCCTTATCTCCCTGCTTCTTATCAGGCTCCAATGACAAACTCAAGTGCAGTTCCACAAATGGGGCAAACCAGTGACTGCATTCGGCTTAGTTACAGAGCCTGGTGAGGGGCTACTTACAGAACTGTGGCCACCTCCCAAACAACCACACCCCCGGAAAGTCTCACTTCAGCCTAGATGACGTCTTCCTCTAGCCACATAGATGGAGTCCTCCCTCCAGTTAACCTCGGTCTGTGTATCTCAGCACCTCCTGAGACCTACAAGGCCACTGACAATTAGGACAGAATGACATAGAAAAGGCAGGGAGGTGAGGAGAGAGCCATGGGAACTCAGCCAAGGGTCCAGTGACCTTTCCCATGACTTATCTATAGAAGAGAATGTCGACAGTCAGCATGCTGGGCTGGGAGGTATTTGAAAGTAGCCGTGGCTGTTCTGATGACGATGACAGCTGTCATGCTTAGATGACAGCGGTCCACATCAGATACTCACACTCTGGGTAAGAGTCATCTTAATGTGCAGCACAAGACCTAGGTACAGATGACCCATGTACCATGATGTTAGTGAAGCTCTGACTGGCTCCTTGTAAGTCAAATCAGGCTAATTTCTTCTGTGAAATTTCTCAGGGGTGGGTATGGACAATCTTTAAAAGTATAAATATAGGGAAAAACTTTTGCATCTTCCACTAAAATGATCCAGATTTCTTATGAGGCTTATAGCACACTGAGGTAGCAATCTTTCTTTACGATTTTCTTTGTTTGGTTGATTTTGTTGAACTAGGGGTAGAGCCTTACGCACACACTCTACCTCCGAGCTACATGACCAGCACAAGATTTTATGTGCTCTGTAGTGTAGTTCCCACCTTCCTGTGTATGTATTTTTCCCTCTCCAGGTCTCCCCAAAGCCCAGGGCTTTCTTGCATTTCTAGCTTTGTGTGCTCTTTGTCAATCAGTGTGAATACAGCTGCATTTTGCTTGAAAGAGAGTCTTTTCAAGTCCCCGTGCTATTGATCTTGTCATGAAAACGTTACCCACACAGAGCTGTCACTACCACGTGTTTGTGGCAGATCTAGAGACATCAAGCCATCTGCAGTGGCCTCTGGGACCTTCTTCAGGCACTAAAACTGGCTCCAGCTTTGGTCATCATTGCTTTTCTTCCAGACTTCCCTTGGGATGAGGGGTTATACCCACAGACTGCCTTCTCAGGGTCAGTGTCCCCACAGAGTGTCTGGTGAGGAGGAGTTACACAGGCCTCATCACTTCCTCCTCAAGTTCCTGACACACGACATACACATCATCCTTCCATTTTCTTTAAAGCAAATGACTGTGCAACTCCATCCACTCTGGCATCCGGTGAGCAGAGTGAAAGGAACAGGGAACACTGAATAAATAAACAAGTGACAGAGGTGGGAAGGGAGAGCCATTGGAGAGAGAGCCAAGCCCTAAATGTGGGAGGCAGGCTGAGGCTGGAGTCTCCTAGGCATCCCCAAGACATCATGGATCCTAGTAAAAATGGCACCAGAAACTACACATGTGGGAGTTCTGAAAAACTGTGCAACACATCCACACTTAAAGTCACTGTCATTTCCCATTACAAATGTATCCATGTTATTCTTGGTTTAGTAATAGAGTTAAAGAAAAGTCATGCCTCATGATAGACCAACTATTCTGCTCTGACATTGCACATAGTGTGCATGTGTTAGAATATCACACTCTTCTCCACAATACAGAAGATTACTATGTATCTATTAAAAATTAAAATGTCTTGGGCTAGGAATGTAGCTCAGAGATAGAACTTTCTCAGCATGTATCCATTGTATTGGGTTCCATTTCCACCATAGGAGAAAAAAAAAAAAAGAAAATGACTATTATAAAAACATACAGGTATTGCTTGGTATCTACAAGGGATTGGTTCCAGAACCCTTGTTGGTATCAAAAATCTATAGATGCTTAAGTCATTTATGTGAAATGGTGTAGTGTTTACCTATTTATAACCTACACATGGCCTCCTATGTGGTTAAAGCCCTCTCTAAATGAGCTATAATATGCAATACAGAGCAAGTGCATTATATCTGTTACACTGTACGGAGTAGGAAATAATCACAAGGTATAAAGTTGCTTTTAGTTCAGCACCAGTGAAAAAGCCTTGGGGTTGTGGGCAATGGTCTCACTGGGTAGACAATGGCAGCCTCCACCTACACTTGTGTGGCTAGGCACCTTGGAACAAAATGTATATGAAATGTGGATGATGGCGTGTGAGTTGTGGGTGTGCGCTCACTTCCTCTGTCTTCATCGTTTGAAGATCTGAGGCATGTGGGGGTTTCACAGAGCACGGATGCAGGGAGTGGGGCAATGAACTGTCATCATTGCCTTTGCGACATTATTGTCTCAGAAGAAAAGCAGCCAAGCTGATACACAGATACAATATCCTGCCACCGGAGGTTCTGTGAGATTATTTTTTCTGGGAAAAATAACTCTTCTTTCAGTGCATCTGTGGTGTCATTAGATTAGAAAAGAGCTTCAAAACATCTATTCACATTAGCACCTACTAGAACACACCCTCCGGGGGAAGTGTGTTCCTGAGTCATAGAAGATGTGAGAAGGAGGGAGGGGCTGAGAACGACAGAGCATTGCATGAATGCAGGGCCCATCTTCCATCACTGCCAGATGAGTGGGATGAAGAGGGGGGCTTCTGGTGGGCCTGACATGATGATAACAGACATGAGCCCCTAAAAAGCAAGATCTGGTGGATACCACTTGGCTTGTAAGAAGGCATTAGGGAGCATATTCTTTAGTTCCTAATTCCTCACATTTGGCAAACCTTGGAAAGGAGCTTTTAGAAGGGACAAATTTGGTATACCACCAAGACTTATAGAATTAGAATGAGTGTTCCAGAGTGAACTTCAGGTTCATAAGCATAGAAGTCTCAACAGCACTGGGCTAGAGCTAAAGAGAAGACACAGCCTGGGATGGAGGCAAGGCAGTGGGATATGGAGATCTTTAGCCCACACAGATGTGCTTTGAGGACTTCACAGAGAATGAGAACATCTATTCCGTGGGTGGGGATTCGAATGAGAATGGTCCCCATGGGCTCATGTGTTTGAATACTTGGTCCCCAGGTGGTGGAACTGTTTGGGAAGGATTAGGAGGTATGGCCTTGTTGGGGGAGTCGTCCACTGAGGGGAAGGCTTTGAGATTCCAAAAGCACATGCCAGATCCAGTTAGCACTCTGACTTTCTCCTTCCCTCCCTCCATCGCTCTGTTCATACCTCCCTCCTTTCTTTCCCCCACCCCCACCTCCTGCTTGTAAATCAAGATGTAAGCCATCACCTAATGCTCCAGGGCCATGCCATGCCTACCTGCTGCCATTCTCCTCATCATGATGGTCATGGACTCATGCTCAGAAGTTGTAAGCCCCAAATAAACTTTCTTCTATAAGTTGCCTTGGTCATGGTGTCTTATCATAGCATCAAAAGTAAAGTACTGAGGAAGGCTGCTCAATGCTTTACCTGTTATCATTTGGACATGTTCCCCAAACTAGGCTTACATATTTGGGGGGAATTTGAGGGGTGATTGACATTAGAAGAGGTCATAATGCCCCCATGTGGCATTAATTACTTTATAAGTGGGGGTGACCTGATCTGGCTGGTACTTGCCCTGTCTCTTCACAGGATGCCCTCTGCTGTATTCTACTGCTGCCAAAGTTCTTCTCCAGCTGTTGGCTGCTGCATATTAAACTCTTACACCTCCAGAAGAGTGAACCAAGCAAATCCTACTGCTTAACGTCTGCTGACCTGCAGTATTCTCTTATAGCAGCATGAAATAATCATGGCAGAGTCAGAGACCACCTGACTTACTAAATCCAGTAACCAGCCAACACCTGCATAGCACTCTGCCCTCTCCCAAGAGCCTTGCTGGCATCCCACCATTATCTAGTCAGCGAGGCATAAAGTGACTCCTAAAATTCTCTCTGTACCTGAGGCTCTAGGTCGAAGTGACCACCCCAAAGCTCACAGAGATGGCAAGCATCAGGACAGGGACTCAGCTTAGGCATAGTTGCCCTGACTCTGGGGTCTTTCCACTCTGCTCCTAGGATTTCCCAGGTCTTGAGATGTTTGCCCTTGGTTTTTGTTCTGGTTTGGCTCAGTGTTTGCCTTGCTCTGCTTCTTTGATATCCTTCTGACTCTGCTGTCTCAGAAAGGAACAGGAACCTGATGTGTCCTGGGCTCCCCCAGTTCCCGCCTTCTCACCTTTCATTGCAGCATGCAAACTGGAAGCCTAGGGTCCACTTTCAGCCCATGATGTGCCTTGCTCCTTTTTAGTGCTTTAGAAATTAAAAACATTTATGCAAAGCCAAAAACCAGAGCTATCACATGACCAAGCTGTATAATTCACACACCACAGAGGCACCTGCATGTCCATATTTGTTGCTGCATTCATTATCGTAGCCGTGATATGGACTCAGTCTAGCTGTACATGAACAGATGAGTGGAGAAAGAAAGTGTGGTCCATCTACACAATGGAATTTTACACAGCTTCAAAGAAGAATGAAGTTATCACACACACACACACACACACACAAACACAGGACACATATACATACACACTAAGATGTGGAAGTAGAAAGTGAACTGTGGGAAGGAGAAGAGGTAGAAAAGGAGGGGCAGTTGGGGAAAAGGGAGAGAAGGAATATATGTGGCATTGTATAGCAATTTTCTTCAAACAGAAACATTCCTGTTTGGACTGAGGAAAGTGGTAGGCGGCTGTAAGACTCAAGTTTAGACAGTTTCGAGTATGGAAGCCTCCCCCATGGTTATAAAAGCATAAGCAACTGTTGGGGGGAAAGACTCTGATGGCCAAGGTGCCCGTGTCACAACAAGGTGCCCGTGTCACAGCAAGCTTCCTGCAGCAGGAGTGTAGCTTTGGTGAGTCGTCACCCAACCTTCAGGCAAGCAGCTCCTCACCCAGCCAGTTCCTAGAAGCTGCCCCGATAGACTCGGTGGCTCACCAAACAAGAATTGGGTAACATTGTGTCTCTGGTCTATTGCCTGCTGCGTGTCTATCTTAGGGTTTCCATTGCTGTGAACAGACACTGTGACCAAGACAACTGTTATAAAGGACAACATTTCACTGGGGCTGGCTTACAGGTTCAGAGGTCCAGTCCATTATCCTCATGGTGTGAAGGGTGGCAGCGTCAGGCAGGCACGGCGCAGGAGCAGCTGAGAGTTCTGCATCTTGTTCCAAAAGCAAACAGGGACTGACTTCTTGCCAACTAGGAGGAAGGTCTTAAAGCCCGTGCACACAATGACACACTTCCTCCAGCAAGGCCACACCTCCTACTCCACAGGACCACACACACCTCCTAATAGTGCCCTTCCCTGGACCAAGCATATTCAAACCACCACAGTATCTAAGATGAACACACATTTGTTCACATCCATCCCGGAAAAAAAAAAAAAAAACCACATGACAGACATGTAAACAGGAAGAGGGTGGATAGCAGAGAACAGCAAGCAGTAGGGAGAGGAGAGGGAATTGGGACGAATTGAAACACAGTATAATGACCCACATGTATGAAAACATCACGGTGAGGCCCATTCCTTTGTGTACTATCTAAAAGTTAACTTAAAAACGTTATGCAAGGGTCTAAGTATTCACATTTGTTCTTTCTGGATTCCCACAGTACCCACCACTTCCTGGGGGACTTATTTCTGGCTGTTATACGGATTAATTTGTCTTGTTACAAAATGGCATTCTCTCCCATTTGTCTCCTCTGTTCTCTAAGCTGCAGGAAAGCGCATGTCTTCCAGTAGCCGCAGGCGTCACTCCAACCCAACAACACTGCTGATCCATACTTACCACCTTCATTAAAATGTAGACTAGGAGTAAAATGACCAGAGTAGGGAGGAAGGCAGTGTCCAGAAGAATGGACCACCCAAGGATGGCTGGGGGCAGGCATAAGAAACATGGAGGAGAGAGGCTTCTGAAAAATCACTGTGGTTCTCAGCAAACCAGACACAAGCTGTTGGGAAATCCCTCTCCTCTTTGAATTGAACCCTAGCCCCAAGTACTGTGGAAATGTGCCACGTTATATCAAGTAGCTGATTTCTTAATAAGCTAATTCATCTCTTTCCTCACTGTAGCGCTCTCTTCCTTCCATTCACCATCTGTCCTCCTGAGTACGTAGTCATGGAACCCAGCCAAGACGTTCACAGGTTCTCAGTGGGAAGCATGTGTGTGAGGCTCCATTGCCAGCGGTACAGCTCCGTGGCCCAGAGCCAATCAAGACACCTCGCCTGTCCTCTTTTCTCCAAGTGTAAGCATTTGTGACTTGCAGAGACACAGAAATAGACTTTTGAAGGGAACAGTGCCATGCCGTCTTAAAGGACGATGTGCATGAAGCTGGTGGCTTTGTGACTTTCTGTTGGAAAGACCTAGGGCTCCATGTTTCTACTTGGAGGTTCAAGTTCTGGAATATAGTTACAACCGTGAAGGAAAAACATTTTGGCTATAGGAGCTTGCTTCAGACCCAAATCTCCATTTAAAGCAAGAGACTATTTTTGTCCACTTGCAGTAAGTAACTTTTTTTTTTTTTATCTGCTGGGAAAATAGCCAAGAGGAAATCAAAGCCGGGAATCATTTCTGGGAGGCAGAGATGAGTTCTGAGATCTTTACTGAGCATGAGATAGAACTGTGAGACCCTTTATATTTTCACTCCCTTTCTCTCTCGATGGCTTTAGCTGTGCTCTTGCATTTGGTAGACATGATGGTTAATCTTCATGTCTGATTTGATGAGATTTAGAATCCTCATGGAAACACACCTCTGGGTATGTCCATGAGAGTTTCCTGAGAGGTCCGACTGAGGAGACCCACTCCAACTGTAGACAGCACCCATAACAGGGCAGGGTCCAGAACTGAATAAAATCAAGCAGGTGAACTGAGCACCAGGATATCTCTCTCTCTCTCTCTCTCTCTCTCTCTCTCTCTCTCTCTCTCTCTCTCTCTCTCTCTGCTTCTGTCTGCAGACACAATTTCTACCACAGAATCTCCCAAAAATGATGGACTTTAGCCTCTCTGTGAGCCCAAATTAATCCTTCTTCCCTGGGGTTGCTTCTTGTCAGCTACTTGGCCTTAGCAACAAGAAAAGTAGCTCATCTAGGAATGCTCATGCCATTGAGTTTTAGCCTTTTCAAATTCCCCCACAGTGGCAGGGCTGAGAAGTAGCCTCCTCCTGCCTGCAGTCTGCTTTCTGTTGCTCTGGTTATCTGCTGTTAACCACAATCCAAATAATAATAATAATAATAATAATAATAATAATAATAATTCTCCTTTTCCTTTTCCTTTTCCTTTTCCTTTTCCTTTTCCTTTTCCTTTTCCTCCTCCTCCTCCTCCTCCTCCTCCTCCTCCTCCTCCTCCTCCTTCTTCTTCTTCTTCTTCTTCTTCTTCTTCTTCTTCTTCTTCTTCTTCTTCTGGAAAATTCCAGGGCTAAATAATCCACCAATTTTAAGTGACACCACTTTGGGTTGCATGATTCAATCAATCGGTCCATCCACTCAGGAGGGAAATCATCAATTTACCCAGTCTAGCCACAGTACATACATTACCTGCCTACTGTGGTGTGCTCTCGTCATGCTCAGTCTTCCACAGTCAGTAGCTGATGTTCAAGAACTCCTGTGGAATATCTTAATGCTACCCCATCACTCAGTTCACCCCATTGTCTCAAACTGTACTGTTCCACTGCATATCATCACCCAAGAAGGCTGGGGAGAGTATAATGAGGTATTTTGAAGGAAAAAAAGAATCACACCACTTACTACAAAAAAAAAAATCTTTATAAATATTCTGTTTTATTTCGACGTGTTCTCTTTTAAACATTTGTTTTATTTTTACCTCTTTGGAGGTGGGGGCTGCAGGACAGACAGAGAATGTGCAGTGAGCTGTGAGCACAAGTGCTGGATGAGGGTAGTGGAAGGCATTGGATCCCCTGGAACTGGAGCTACCACCCAGTGATAGTGAATGTGAACTGCCCAGTGTGGGTGCTAGGAATGAAACGTAGGCCTTCTGCAATAGTGGCCGGCACTCTGAGCTACTGCACCATGTTTCTAGCCTTATTCTTTTCATGTACAAATTGTAAGTTAAATTTTATCACAGGTGTACTTGTATAGAGCAAAAGACAGTCGAGAAATCTCCCTCTCAGGAAAGGACATTGTAGTGGTTTGAATATGCTAGGCCCAGAGAGGAGTGGCACTATTAGGAGGTGTGGTCTTGTTGGAGGAAGTGTAGTGGGAGGTGGGGAGGAGCATGTATGTGTGTGCATTTTGGGAGGGAGGGTGTGTGTGTGTGTGTGTGTGTGTGTGTGTGTGTGGTATTATGTGGGCACACATGCAACCTTGCTGGCCCCTCACTGTCAGGATAATACTTGAACATAAGAACTGTGTTAGCATTTGTGTTGAATTCAGCAGAGCTTTTTCAGGCTTGTGGTGTCCTCTCTAAGGACTTGGATTCTGGAAATTCAACAGCTACCAAAGCTACTCGAGCCCGTGGCTTCCAAACTCATAATGTCATACCCCAGATTAAGGAAACACAGGAGAGGAGTAAGCAAAGCAAGTGTGGCTTTATGAAGGAAAAGTGGGAAACGGTCCTGAGTATGAGGGGCTCCAAGGGATTCCCAGCCTTGTGTCCTGTGTGGGTCTCATGGTAGGAAGTGGTTGGCGACTGGGGTGATCTTTAGTGTCACTGATCGTTTCTTTAGTGCATTATGAGCCAACCCTGTCAGAAGTCCACATCCCTTGCCGACTGGAGAGTTATTTGCCTATTCCAGGAAGGAGTCATGAGTGTCACATAAGTAGCTCATGACCCGCCATCAGCCTGCCCTCACTGTCTCAATATTCCAGCAGTGGGTCTAGTGACTGAAATGGCCAGGTGTCACACACAGTGTGAAGAAGCCAGAAAGGCCTCCCAGGCAGGAGAAGACACACAACGTGAGGTTTCCAAACCCTATTCGGGCCACCGTGCACTTTAAGATGTATGTGTTGTTTGTTTCTGGGATTTTCTATTTAATATTTTAGAGGCTAAGGTAATTCTTTCCCTTACCATCGTAAACGCCAAGGGCTTGATGGCCATGGTCTTTGCCTTCACTTACTTCCACAAAGGGATTCACTTTGCCGATCAGGTTTTGTTGTGTGTTTTAGTCTCTCTCTGAGTTGTTTAGAAAGCAATATAAAGGTTTTAATGTTTCGCTCCCTTTGGCAACATATGTTCAGTTCTTTGAAAAGGGTGCTTATTTTTTAATACAACGTTAGAGTCGATTGTGCCTGCATCCAAGCCCTTGGGAAGCAGAAGCAACAGAATCAAGGGCAGTCTAGGCTACATGGGATGCTGTTTAAAAGCAAGAACAAAAATGTCAATGAGAAACTCCTCAAAACAAAATGGTGTCTCATGGTTGCTTGCAAGCAAGTGTTTTAACTGTATAATCTAGTTAAATATGAATAATTTGAAAAGCGTGAGTTCCTGATCATATAATTCTGAGAAACGTGAATAACTTTGTAAGCACAAATCTGCGCTTCCAGAGGATCTGCTGTTTTGTTACTGCCCTGTCTTTCCAGCAACAGTTGTGGCTGCCATGTCCCCACGCACTCACCGGCTTAGCACTTCAAAGGAGTGCATAGGAAGCTCTTATGTGCATCTTCTAATGTGGTCCTCCCAGGCTCTCTGTGAAGCAGGTACTATAAGTGGCTCACATGTGCATCTTCTAATGCAGTTCCCCTGCTACTGTGAAGCGCTCCTATAGTCTCACACGTGCATCTTCTAATGTGGTCCCCCCCAGGCTCTCTGTAAGGCAGGCAATATAGTCTCACATGTGCATCTTCTACTGTGCTCCTCCCATGTTCTCTGTGAAGCAGGTGTTATTTGAAATGCAGGAAGAGAAAGAAATGTATATGAGACAAATAGCAGAAGCCTGGCTGAGATTGGAAACTGTGCCCTGAGGCTAGCAGATGGCTCAGCTGGTTAAAGCACTCGCTGCCAAGTCAAGCCTGATGACCCGGGTGGTGTCACAGGGACCCACATGTTGGAAAGAGAGGACGGATTTCTACACAATGTTCTCTCAATTCTAATTGTACCGGCATGGTACACACGTACCCACACCCCTACAACCACCCCACCCCCATCAAGGCATGGTACACACATAGCCACACACCTACAACCACCCCAGCCCAACTAATAAAACATTTAAAAGCAAATTTAAATAGAAGAAAGTGTAATAACTTTTTTCAACAAAACCAAACCCCTTTGTCCTCCTTTGAGTTTTCTTCCATGACGGCATGTGGGGTTACAGGGAAGGCTCTGCTCAGATTCTCCAGGTGGGAGATCTGCTTCTGCCCATTTACCACCCAGTAACCTCGGATCAGTTCCATAACCTCTGGGGCTCAGGCGTCTCACCTGCGAGATGGAAACAGTGCCTCTATCACAGTCCTCGGAAGGTTAAAGGGACGGAACGCACAGGGCATGCTGGCCTAGAAGCACCTTCCTTGAGCCTGCTGTGGGCATATCTATGTGACGATGTCCTTCGTGATTCTAGACATCGAGTTTCCTTCTTCCCTGTGGTCCTGACGGCAGTGGCGTGGAGTCTTCTGCACAAATGGAGCAGCTTCCATTACTTCAGGTTCCTATTTCTGTGGCGCTCGGATGCTCTGAAACTTGACTCCTCATCAGAGAAAGGACAACAGTGACTTACATTCCCACTTCAGCCTTCCCACAAAAAAAAAAAAAAAAAAAAAAAAATCAAATCTGGTAAGACAGAATGCTAACGCACTTCAAAGCTCCCGTTACATAATTCAAAGGGAGTTTAGAAGCTTGCTTTATTTATCTTAAATTATTCACAGCATAAGTCTTTAAAATATTTAAACTCCAATACCGTCAAAGGAGAATGCTGATGGAGTGTTTTCTCCGGAGAAAGCAGCCATAGGACTCGTGGGCCAACGCAAGCATCTAAGGTGCTCCCGCATGCTCCACTTTCTGGACCAAGGAATGCTTTCCTTTGGGGATCAAGTTTTTGCCAAATGAGATTAATTTTTTTTTCAAATGTTGCTCCTGAGGAGGAGCCTTTAGCAGAACATACGAAGATGTGAGGCAGTGGAAATGTCCTTCCTTCCATAGCTAATGAAACCACTCATTAGCAGAACACCGGGGTGCTACTAGCGAGACACTCGTGCAGCTGGCACTCATTCTGAGGAGGATGATTCATTACCATGGTTACTGGTGCTGGAAATATTACCTTCCGCAATCAGCAAGCGCACTGATCCTTTAAGAGAGTGTAAAAATCAGAGCACTGTAAACAATTAGTGAAAATCGTCAGCTGCTCGGGGCTGAGCTTACACAATGCTACCCTCGGGGCATAAAAGCAGAGGGAGGAGACTGAACCGGTGCGTTTTCCAGAGGTAAGACTGGAGCACAGGCTCTGCTCCCTGCCCCACCCACCCACCCCCAAGCTTGTGATAAGGAACTTGGTAGACCAACACCTGCCTGCCTGATTAGTGATTTTCTGAGCACCTTCTGCTTTGCCAAGGGCACAGTCAGTGCACAGACAGCTTTGCAAGCGGTCTTGGTAAATGACTGCCCGTCATGCTGAAATGTTGCTAAAGTCCAGTGCGGTTCCTTGGAAACAAGGTAGGATAAAGAACTTTAGGAAATAATCCAAAGGTGCCTCAGGGTTGGAGTGCTTGCCTGGCCACAGACTTGATCCCAACCACACAGAGGAGGGAAACAAGAAGATGGATCCCCATTCCAGGGAAAAAGTAAACATTAGAAAAGAAGGGAGAGGAAAGGAAGTGAAGGGGAAAGGGTAGGGGCCTGGGAGGAGTGGGGATGTTGGGAAGACAGCACGAGAAGGAAGAAAGGGAGGAAGGGAAAAGGAATAGATTTGTCGTCGGTTTGGTTTGCTTGTTTGGTGGCTTTCTGAGATGGGGTTTAGGGTTTCTCCGTGTAGCCCTGACTGTCCCGAAACTCAGGATCCACCTGCCTCTGCCTCCCAGGGCTGGGACTAAAGACACTGCTTAAGAAACTAGTTTTAAGGAAGGGAAACTTGTTCCGAGCATGCAGGTTTTGATTTCCACTGTTCTGGATTATTTCCCAGCGTTGGGAACAGGAAAACAGATCTCTGGGAAATCTTCGAGGGTGAGGGAATCACTCCTGTTTATTTTCAGCTCTACAGCAAGAATATTAGCACCTTCCGGCACTCCCTGCTATATTACAAACTCAACAGGCCCCTTCGTTCACAACCTCTCGTGTGTAAGCCACCCTCGTGTGAACACACTCTGGAGGGAAGCCTCCCCTCTGCAGCAGTTCTCCACGAACACCGCTGTGCTGGATGTCAACTTGACACAAGCTAAACTCCTCTGAGAGGAGGAAACCTCCATTAAGAAAATGCCTCCAAAATATCCATGGGTAGAGCATTTTCTTAATGACTGGTGGGGGCGGGCCCTGACCACTGTAGGTGGGGCCACCCCTGGGCTGTGGTCCTGGGTTCTATGAGGAAGCAGGCTGAGCAAGCCATGATGAGCAAGCCAGTAGGCAGCACCCCTCCATGGCCTCTGCATCAGCTCTGCCTCCAGGTTCCTGCCCTGTGTGAGTTCCTGTCCTAATTTCCTTCTGTGAAGAACAGGGATAGGGAAGTGCAAACCAAATGACTGTCCTTCCCAAACGCTTTCTGGTCATGGTGTTTCACTGCAGTAATAGGAAGCCTAAGTCAGCCAGGGGCTCCAAACAAGAGCACAGCAGGGGTTAGCTCCTCTGATTACAACATGGTGGTTTGTGACTTGATCTCACACTCCTCATCACGGGAGTGCTTTTTGCTTGTTTGTTTTTCTTTCATCATCATCATCACCATCACCACCATTACCACCACCATCATCATCATCTTGAGACAAGCCCTCATTCAATAGCCTAGGCTGGCCTGGAGCCATCATATCACCCACTGTGGCCTCACACTTGCAGCAATCTTCGCTCTTCAGACTCCTGACTCCTGAGATTACAGATGTGAGGTACCCTATCTGACTAATGTGATTAAACACATATTCTTTTGAGAATAGTAGTTTACCCACACTTTATTTGCTCTCAGGATGAGGTCAAGCAGAGCCAACTTGCTAAATATGTACCTCTACACATCCACATAAACAACCCCATAAAGGTATATAATCTCCACTTGCAAGGATTTGCTTGTAATTGTCACTGAAGTCCAAGCATGGAGGAGAATGCTCGTAATAGAGTTTTCTAATATCTACAGTTCACACACACACACACACACACACACACACACACACACACACACACGAACCAACAGGGAGTCTCTCTTTCCTTGCAGTACAAAGAGTTGCTGATTAAACTTTGATTCTCCCTTCTCAGAGTGCAGTCACCAGTCTCTGGGAAGGTGCTTACAGTGTGCTATACTTCTCAATGGCACATAGATGCTTGCTCTTGGCTCTTCAACTTGCCTCTCCTGCCTCATGGTCTGCCTGGTGTGAGGGATGCGTGTCACTTTCTGTTCCTAACCCAGATCTTGAGTCTCCAGTCCAGATTGGAGACAGCCCTTTACACGTTTTGAACTTTAGTACCTGAGAATGATGACACCCCTCCAGGCCCTTCAGATCACGATATTTTACCATGAACTTTTCCTTGGTACCAGTGGTTGACACAGAAATACAAATGGTCCCTAATTCACTGAGGTCCAACCTACGGTTCTTTGTACACTGGTGGGAAGAAAGACTTCCTTAGTCACAATCACACCGATTCTTAAAAACCCTGTCTCTACGTATTTACTTTGTGTGTGGGCAAGCACATGCATTTCATGACACACTCGTGAAGGTCAGAGGACAGCATTTGGGATTCAGCTCTCTCTTCCACCATGTGAGTTCCAGGGACTGAACTCAGACCATCTGGTTGACAGCAAGCACCTTTACCCACTTGGCCCATGTGTTTGGAATTTTGAGTGTGCTTCTTTTCCTGAGTGGTCTGATCCTGTCTTGATGCCAGGCAGTGGCCACGGCTCCCAGCCAGCCCCACATCCACAAGAACAGAGCTGCTGCTCTAGAGCTGCTATGCTACTGAGTTAGGAGGTTGTGTAGGGTTTGAAAACTCAATGCAATTTTGACTTGTGATATTTTCAACCTGAAGCAGGTTTGTGGGACAGAGCCCCTCTGTAAGTTAAGGAGAGTCTCTCAGACCCTGTTCAGCACAAGCATAGCAGGAGAGCCATGGACAGGGTGTATCGTGAAGCTTCGCTGAGGAGCTCCCAAGGAGATTTTATCTGAAGTGATAGAAACAGCAGTCGTGTGCCATGGTCTTTTCTCTTCTGAAGAATCCCATACCCTCCTGAGAACAGACCTTAGGCTATAACGTGCCTGCTCAGACACCAGAGGAATCCTGGGGAGCCTTACCAGATCCAGAGAGCTCATTTCTCCTAGGGCCTGGCTGTGGAAGGGTAGGAAGACTTTACAGATCCTCATTGTGCCCCTCCACGTGACAGCCCATGTCCACTGAAGAACCCTGAGGACAGACAGCCTGAGGACAGACAGACAGCCTGTCCAGACTGGCTCTTCTTCCTTCATGGGGACTGAGATAGAGTAGAAGCACTTGCTTGTCAGTCCACTCCAGGTAGACTCTGAGCCCACCCCTGCAGCTAATGTCTTTCTGAGATATGGAAAAATCCTTCAATTCCCTGAGCTTTGGTGCTGGCAGAGGGAATCCCCTACCCAGCATTAAGAGAGGAAGCGGTTCACTTGGATAGACACTGAAAGTTACAGTCTGCCTTCCAGGAACACCCTGCTTCCTGGCCAGCTAGCTAGAGGTGGGGAGTCCTGCCATGTACTCCCAATACCACATCTTCCCCATCATTGATTGCAGACAGCACCCTCTAGGTCTGTGAGTCATAGCATCCTTCCTCTCAAGTTACCTCTTGTTGGGGAATCCAGTAGCAGAGATGAGATAGGTCGGGTGATGACGGTTCATGAATATTTTATTCAAGGTTTCAAGAGGAGTCATTGGGAAAGACTCACAGCACCCAACATGGAGAAGAAGCAGTGGACTCTATCATTAGACACCTTAGTTCTTCCAGGGTTTCCTCACCATAATCAACATCTTGTCTTCTGCTTTCCTTGCAATAGAAAATGTAAAGATCTCACTGGATGCCCTGAGAAATATCCAGTCCCTACCCTCAGCTTTGTGTCCTGCACAAACTTCAGCTGAGGATGTATAGTCAACTTGGACCTAGAGCCTTTCAGTTTGTTCTGACCACATCTCTGGTACTTTCCTCAAAGTATCAAAAGATAAGACCCCCATGTAAGAAGTACCCAGTCCTTCTCATTTCTAGACCTCTAGGGCCTGATCTGTTCAGTCCCCTATATATAATACTTCTGGTCTGTAACAGATGGCTGGTATTTCTATCCCATCATGCCTTGGGAAGAGTTTAACAGGGATTTTGGAAGTGTGGGGTCAACAGCTTCCATCTGCTATCGGAAGTGAACCAAAGCATGCAGCCTTGGCATCCTGGGAGCAATTAAACAAGAAGCCTAGCTTCCTGGCAGAATAAAACACTCTACCAGACTCCTTCCCCACCTAAGTGGGTGTGTATGTGGCTCTGGTCCCATCTGGAGACTTGAGCACATGCAACTCCTCTAGATGTGATAGGAAAAGGCTTTATCCACCAATGCTCTGAGTCTGTATGTTGGACAACAGGCAGGTTACCTACTCTATCTGGGCTTCCGATTTACCATCTATAAAGCAGGCTCTAGTGATTTGAATAAGAATAGTTCCCATAGTGGGCTGAATACAGCTCAAATCGTCAAATGCTTAGTCTCTAGTTAGTGGAACAATGTAGGAAGATTAGGAGGTGTGGCCTTTTAGAGGAGGTGTGTCACTAGGAATGAAGTTTGAGGTTTCAAAAGCCTATGCCAGACCCAGTCCCAATCTTTCTGTGCCTCCTGCTCACGGATCAGATATAAACTCTCAGCTTCTGCTCCAGCCAATGCCATGACTGCCACCTTCCTCCCCACCATGATGGCCGTGGACTCACCCCCTGAAAGTGTAAGCAATCCCACAAGTAAATGCTTTCTTTTAAACGTTGCCTTGGCCGTGGTATCTCCTCACAGTAGTAGAACAGTGGCTGATACACACGCATATTTCCTCAGTGTGCGATGGTGGAGACCCAGAAACTGACGTCACAGAGTGGTGCTCTCCTCCTGCTCAGTCTTGACCCGCTGAGTGTGGGCTTCCAGTCTCTGCCTGATCGGCTTCACTCTGGAAGAAGGCCACACGTCTTTCTCAGAAGCTGGCTCCCCTGCTACTTGAATGCATACTCCTCTTCCCTCCTCGGATCACAAAATCACCACTGTTTTTCTCAGATAAGAGAAACCAAGACAGTGGTCATCATCTTCGATGATTTTGCCTCCAACCCCCAAGGAAGACTTGGGGATGCCTTACAGAGGTGCTAATTGACAGAGGCCAAGGAAGCTGCTGAACATCCCAGAGTGGTCAGGACAGACCCTCACGGCAAGGGATCCTCACCTCAAGAGGGTGACAGAGCTGAGGTAGAAAGCCTCCAACTAAATCTAGTGTGTCTTTGGGTTTCATCTGAATCTCAAATGTATATGCTCATGGATAAAGAGAATAATTTTATTAATGGGGAAAGAGATTCTGGGAGGCCACCCTGTGAAAAGTCTCCTGAAGGACAAAACGGGGTGGGATGGGGACGGGGATGCTAGTTTTTATCAGGTAAGTGAGTTCTGAGATAATTTTCCATTTGCTTAGTGGTTGACTGTCTTTGTGTCTGTTTGTTTGCAGTTCTGGGAGGGAACTCAGGGACATGGGTACACTAAAAAAGCAGTTTACCACTGAGCTATATTCCTAGTAGTGATGGTTTGAATATGCTCCACCCAGGGAGTGGCACTAGGAGGTGTGGCCTTGTTGGAGTGGGTGTGGCCTTGTTGGAGTGGGTGTGGCCTTGTTGGAGTGGGTGTGTCACTGTGGGCGTGGGCTTTAAGACCCTCACCCTAGCTGCCTGAAAGTCAGTGTTCTAATAGCAGCCTCCAGATCAAGAAGTAGAACTCCTGGGTTGGGGATTTAGCTCAGTGGTAGAGCGCTTGCCTAGCAAGCGCAAGGTCCTGGGTTCGGTCCCCAACTCCGAAAAAAAGAAAAGGAAAAAGAAAAAAAAAAAAAAAAGAAGTAGAACTCCTGGCTCTTCCTGCACTGTGCCTGCCTGGATGCTGCCATGTTCCTGCCTTGATGATAATGGGCTGAAACTCTGAACCTGTAAGCCAGCCCCAATTAAATGTTGTCCTTTATAAGACTTGCTTTGGTCATGGTGTCTGTTCACAGCAGTAAAACCCTAACTAAGACACTAGTCCTGGATTTTTTTTCTGCTTTCTCTTTTCTTTTCTTTCATTCTTTTTCTTTCTTTTGGGAGGTGGGGAGGATATCTCTGTGTAGCTTCTACATCCACTGGGGTTATAGGTGTGCCCCACTCAGCTGGAAGGTCCTCTTGTATCTTAAATCTTATAACACGATTTGGGCAGTTAGACAAATGAGTACATGGGGCTGGTAGTTTAAAAGAAGAGGCCAGTACCTGCAGGCCCACTGACCTCCTGTTTCTGCTCTCCAGCTAGGCCATCTGCCTACTCCCAGTATGCTTTGAAAATGCATGACATGAAACCGTACCAAAAGAGATTGGCCTTTGGAAGGTAGGAAAATCCATCCATCTGAAACTGATTTAAGTAGAGTTTTTAAGTTCATTTAGTTCTTCTTCGTTGTTCAATAAGCCAGAAAATGGCAGTGATAGCCATGAGTAAAATTAGAGCAGCCAAGGGAAAAAAACGTTAATTTTACTCATTATTTTCTTTAAACATGTTTTATAAGAATCTATTTTAATCTGTCAGGTCATTAAATATAGTTAAATCAATTTGTGTATAAACAGAGGCTAGGTAGATCACGGGAGAAAGGCACTAAAATACCTCCTACATTTTAGGGCATGTAGCTTTCTTAACAACAAAGAGAAATTACATTTATAATGAAGTGAAGTTGTGATTAAAATGAAGTGGGAAAAGACTCCAACACAGAACACAAAAGGTTCTTAAAAGTCCTATTCATTCAAAGCCATTGAGAGACTTAGATCCCAAAATACCACTAAAGGGCCAATCACTCCCCACAATTCTTAGCTGAGCATGTGGGATACAATAAACGCTGTTAGTCACTGTCAGCAGTGGGGATCATTTGCATATGATTTACATACAATCTTTTAGCAGGCAGATTAAGGCATTCACAAGTCTAATCTTTTTTCTAAAAGGGGATCCACTGACAAGTGGATTGTTTGCATTATGTCAGACTTACATCAGCTCTTGCCCCTGCCTCTAACCACTGAATATTAGCAAGCTAATAGATTGTCCTTTTGAACTGTATATTAATATTCTGATCAGGAAAAGGAGGCATGACAATATTTGATTTTGATCACTGATCTTTGCATTGGTCAGCGAGTAGAGGGCTGAGTCTGGTTCTCCCCTGGAAAAAGTCGATGTTAAGAAACTGTAAAGCACATTATGTATGAAAGGGAAACATGCCCTGTATGAATTAGTGTCAGTGTAGAGCTCGCTAATGGACATAATCTATTTGATGAGCTTATCTTACTCCATATATTCTTGCTATGATCATCTACTTATGTACTCGCTGATTCATTTATTCTGACTCCTGCAAATGATTCTGGAAGGCACTCGTGCACATCCAATATATTAGCTTAGAGGCAAGTACTTTTAGAGGCAATCTCTTGTGATTGTAGGGAGTGGAAAAGAGAGACGCTGCCCCTTTAGATGACTGGTAATGTGCCTGCAGAGTTGTATTTGTTTCAAATAAGACCCCCAGAAAAACTGTAACGAGTGAGCTGTTAGCAACATTGATACATCTGTATCTTTCGATGTTGGAATTTACAGAATAACAATAAATCACAGTACATTGATTTTTTTTTCCCCCAGCTTTCACTCACCAAGTGTTCATTACTCCCTTAGAACTTATAGCCTTGGTACAAACACAAGTTCTCACACCCCCATTGCTAATACCAACTCTCAATCACAGATTGAGCTTCCCAATTCAAAGGCGCACAGCAGCTAAGAAAGGGTTAAAGCATCCTCACAATTCAAGGGGGTTGATACATAATATATCCTGCACTGGACTGTGACTGAGGTCAAAGCGTAGACTGGATTTGTCTTGCTCATCTGGGTGAGTCTCAAAATCATGTATGAAGAGGGAATTGGAATGTGGTGTATATATGGAGTACTCAACTGGGGAACATTTGCTTACGCCCACAGGTTGCTGACAGATACAAACTTTTTTTTTTCTTTTTTTCGGAGCTGGGGACCAAACTCAGGGCCTTGCGCTTTCTAGGCAAGTGCTCTACCACTGAGCTAAATCCCCAACTCCAGATACAAACTTTTAAAGGACAAAATTACAACCATTCTAGCTGTGTGGATCTCAATGGCTTTGGTTTGTGATTCTAGAACTGGGCAGCCCTCAGAACACAAACAGGGCTGGGAAGCTGCTTTGGACTTGTTGGTTTGAAGGCGATTGTAAACAGAAGGCAGACATAAGAAAAGGCTGCCTTTCAGAATGCATGCAAACGCTGGCTTAAGGAATGTAAGTCAACAGGTTGCTTTTTGTTACTTCGACTCATAATTGACTCCATCTCTGCACTCAGAGGGTGAGTCCTCAGATGCTGGTCGAGCGGCGTCTCTGCTGGCCCCCTGGAGACTCTGCTGGCCCCTCTCTCCAGGCTTGAGACTCCTTCCGACTCTAATGCAGGTTTGCAGAGATAATGCTGGGGTTTTCCATAACAAAAGCTGAGGCTGGTCGCAGAGACACAGGGCTCAGGAACCAAGGGACTGATTATTAAGGACATCAGAAGGGAGCAACATAAAACTAAAACTCAGCGGATTTGGGGCAGATCACGTGCCAGCTCCCACAGAGTTCCTTTCAAAAACCACTCTGCTGTACGTGATTAACACGAACACACTGGATCCAAGAATGCTCTGGACTCACAGTCTCCCGTACAAGGCCCCTGCTCGGGCCTGGGCCACCTTAAGTGATCTTTCCAAGCCACACTACCCGCCTTTGGGGTCCTTTTACCTGTGTGGGAAGATGCAGACAGTGTCTGCTCTGCTCTGTACAGGTTTGGGATCCCCTGTTGGAACTCCCCTTCCAGCTAGGCCTTCTAAGGGCAGTGGGTTTATTTCTACTATAGTTCCTACTTCCTCCACTCACACGCCCGGCAGGTTACTAATTGCTTTCAGAAATAAAAATTAAGAGGTCTCAAAAAATGTGCCGATTACCGATTAACTCAACCATGTGTTCGTGCTATCTACTCACAAGGCCCTTATCAGAGTCCTGTAGGAATATTTAAGCATTCCTTCTTCTAGGTCTTTATAGGGCCTTTTTAAACTCTGTGTAGCACCCTAAGTCCTCCCACGCACACCAAGAACCTAGACACCCCTTGTTCCGATGCTGGTAGCTCACATTATCCCCTTGCTGACCGAACCTGCATCTTCTTTCCCGTTCTAGGGAAATGGTTTGAGTATGGCCCCAACACAGAGCTTAGAGATGGAACCTGTGACAAGGCCTTGAGATTTAGCTTCAGGAAATCCCAACTCTGATTGCATAATTATAATATAAGAGAATCATAACAATATGTTGTAATGAAGTTTAATGACAACATATGAATTATTTCTGAAATGTCCCATTTGATATTGTCAGACCATGGTTGACTGTGAACTGAAGCTTTGAAAAGCAACGCTAAGGGCGAAGAGCGATTGCTTTTACTTGATCTTTAGAGGCCGAGTTAGCTGTGGCCAAGCAATAGGTCTGAGAGCCAAAGCCAATCCAACAGGAAATGGGGGCGGGTCCAGCTCCTGAAGCATCATGGCAACCCAGGGCACTGTGCTGAGGCTTATGCTAATGCAGTAGGAAGATCAAGCAAGCTCTCAGAGCCTCGTTTCTACTGTGCACCCATTGGCACTGTACCAAACTGCCCTGGCCTCTGACTTAAACTGCAGACAGCAGTGACTTCCCGTTCCAGCTCCTTTGAGTAGCTTTCTCCGTTTGCAAAGGGCCCGGACCATTCTCCAATCAGCCTGGGTCTTCCTAGGGTCCTTCTCTGTGCCATCTCACCCGCCCTCTGTGCTCACCTTCATCAGGTGGCCTGCCTCCCGCTCCCCAGGAACCAGGTCCCCAGCCTCCCCCGGCCCCACCTACCCACACCTGCCACAACAACTGAGTTGTCACAAAAGATGTCCTTCCTCTTGGCAGAGATCTCCCCGCCTCTGCTACGGATCCTGCATCCGGGCCCTCCCCTTGAACTTGGCCTTGTCAATCACCCACTCTCTTCCTTTTAACTTCAGGTTTCTCTGCTCAGTGGTCTCTTTATCTTCAAAGTATCGACTTAGGAGGGGAGGAAGGGAAAGGAGGAGAGTTGGAAGGGAAGACGTTCCTTCTTCCAGAAGACCGGCCCTCCATCCTTTTCCTTCCCACGTTTTACAGCACCCTCTGTGCTTGTCCGTTCTCATCATCCACCCAACTTCCCAGGCCTCTGCAATTAGGATTCTGCCCCGTTGTTTTTCCGGATCTGCCAAGTTGCAGTAGCCTACTTCCAGCTTCGCTCTTCTTTCAGTCAGCCTTGCTGATTTCTCCTCAGCATGGCCTGGCAGGCAGCCCCTCCCGGATCTCACTACTCCAGCCCAGTGGCTCTTCCTTGGCTCTCTGTCCCTCGAGCCTTTGTCAGTTCACAAAGCCTGTTGACATGCTGGCAAAATCCACCGTTGGTTTCCCTAGAAACAGCCACTTCGTATGGTGCCGCCGGTCCAGATCCTCAGCAACAGATGGCAGCAACCCGAGAAGACAGGCAGTTTGCAGAAGTACTAAGCAGGGTGGGATTATCAGAAATTCAACAGCTGAACTGGCCTGAACCTGCGTAAGGAGAAAGCTTCCAGCTCAGAACCTACCATCCAGTTGTTGACAGAGAAAAGCTGTCCCTCCTGGACTTTGTGCTAGCGACCTGTGGGCCAATCTCCCACATCACCTCTACCAGTGAGAGGTTTCCTGATTTTATTAAGTAGCCATCTACCTAAACCGTCCTTAATCTCACCTTAAGGCATAGCTTCAACACCACCCCATCCCAATCCCTGAACTCCCCCTCCTACCTCCCACCCCACCTTTCTAACTTCTGTTAGCTCTTGCCTCGATGTGGTCAAATTTCCAGTCATGCACAATTTACAGGAAGAAAGATTAGTTGGGGCTCACAGTTTCAGGGGTTTCTCTTTTTCAGTCCATCGTGGCAAAGCAGCTCAGTTTGTGACTGCAGGAGTTCGCAGTGGACGCTGTTCACGTTACAATAGACAAGAAAGCAAGGCGGGAGGTAGTCAGAAATAATGCGCCCCAGGGTCCCACCCCAAAGTGCTCTCCTCACTAAGTTTTCAGAACTTCCAAAGTAATGTCACCAATCAGTGATCAGACTGCTGAGCAGAAGCCTGGGATGGGATACACATTTCCAATTTAAGCCCTCACACTTTTTGCCCTTTAAAGGGTTTTAAACACCAATCGACACAACCTAAGGGAGGAAGGGTTTCTTTTTGGGTTCTAGTTCTTGGGTACAGTTCATCATGACTGGGAAATCCTGGCCACAGGAGTACGAGAGAGCGGGTCACAGTGTGCCCACAGTTATACTGCAGAGAACACCTCTACCGCTCAGTCAGTCTTCTCCTTTTGGTGTGACCTAGGGAATGGCGCTGCCCACTGCTAGGTTGTGTCTTCCCATCTCATTTAACCCAGTCAGCACAATTTCCCACAAAACCAGAGGCTCACCTAATCTAGATAATCCCTCCCTCACAGGTATGCCTGGACATGTGTTTCCTGGGTGATTTCAGGTCCTGTCAGGTTGGCAATCAACAGAAACCATCATGTTTACAGACAAAATTCAGAGACCAAAGCTCAAGAACCAAGTTTCATGTGCTAATATCTCAAGTGCTTCAGAAAATCTTATGTGAGTATTGGAAAGCACACTTTAGATCATTTTTTCTTTCTCTCTTTTTAAAAAAAGATTCCGTTTTATGGGTATCGGATGGATATTTGTGTCTGCATGTAAGTCTGTGCACCAGGTGGGTCCCTTGGAAGCCAAAAATGTGCATGGGACCCCATGCGACTGGAGTTACAAATGGTTGTGAGCCACCCTGTATGCGCTTGGAAAGAAACCCAAGCCCTCTGGAAGAGCAGCCAGTGCTTTTAACCTCTGAGCATCTCTTCAGCCCTGAGACCACTTTCAACAAGAAATTACTCATTGGTTCAAACAGGCAGGAAAATCCAATAGAGCCAGCGTAGGTGGCTGTGACCCAGAGCAAGAGTGTGAGTGAGCACTGGCCTCCGACCTCTGTGTCATTGTGGGCATTGACCCTGACCCTAGCTCTCTGGAAGCCAGTCTTCCCCTATCAGCCTTTGGATGGAGATGTAGAACTCTCAGCTCCTTCTGCACCAGGTCTGCCTGGATGCTGCCATGCTCCTGCCTTGATGACAATGAACCTATAAACCAGCCCCAATCACATGTTGGCCTTATAAGACTTTCCTTGGACATGGTGCCTGCTCAGCAGTAAAACCCTAACTAAGACACACACCCCCGTCCCGTTTACCTATTTGACCTCCATGTCAGACTCCTGCTGCTACAAGAGATGACAGATAGCAATTCCTAGTTCTATGACTGTCAGTATAGCAACCCCAGCAAACATAGGCCCTTCCTCTAAATACTCCTTGCAAAAGTCGCAGAGGGAAGTCTGCCTGGACCAGTGTCTCAAGTGGATTGGTTGGGTTACTCAATGGAGATTCTCGATGCAATCCAGACACTGGCAAAAGATGTCCGGCACTGTTACCATCTCCTGTCTACAGTAAGCTTTATTTTTCAGAGGCAGAAGGTGAGCGCTCTGAAACACAGTAAAAGGTTTGTACAGCAAACACACAAACCACTTACAGTCATCAACATCTGTGTCAAACAGCAGGTACTATGCACAGTTGTGGGCACTGCCTGTGGTGGGCAGCTTGGTGAGTGTGTGCACCGTCCTCGCTATCGTGTTCTAAGGGCTACAGCAATGGGGCCTTTCTCATTACACTATAATCTTATAATGAGTCCTCTGTCACATGGCTGGTCATTTTTTATTTTTTAAAAAGTAACTGTGTTGTGGCCTGTGACGGACATGTGGTTTAGCAAGCAGTGTTACACGATCTTTACATTGTGTCGTGTAATTTAGGCACGATAAGATGCCAGAGAGACATTGTGGCTAACACCTATAATCCCAGCACTTGGAAGACTGAAGCAGGAGGATTGTGGTGAGTTAGAGGCCTGGACTATAGGGTGACTCTGTCTCAAAACAAAGCAAAACCCCAAAATGAAGATCAAACTGAGCATGTTTCTGGCTGCCCTGAGAGGTTGGCCCCTCTGGAGCTCCCATTTCTACAGTTCCTTTCTCTAGCTCTGCTCAGGGTGAGGCCCATCAAAGAGAAAACATGTTCACACAAATGGGTGATGAAATATTGAAAACCACTTTGCAAGCCTTTCAAACATTTATAACAGTCGAAGTGAGGTTTAAAGAATCAATCGGTTCTTCCCTCTACTTCTTCATGGACGTGCTGATGGTGAGGGTAAACGGTTATTAATTCAGTTGGGCTCTTTAGTGCTGAACTTTTTGCAGTGGAGATGTTCTACTCCGCATTTCTCAGATGTTTCAGAGCACTGGCCCACATTGCAGAAGCAGAGCCTGGAGTGAGGCCCCCTTACCTCGGACAGCACAGCCAAGCCTTCCTCCACTTCAGTGCTGGCTGCAAAGATCCCCTATTTAGATGTTTCCAACTCAGATTCCACCAGCAGCCCACCTCCCTGTTCAAAAGGCAGGGGGCTAGAGGCAGAAGAAGGTTTTCAAGTGCTGTGGCCCTACTTGCCCTCCTAGCCCTACAGGCAGACCTAGGCGCCCCCTCAGCCCTACAGGCAGACCTAGACACCACTCCCCAGCCCTACAGGCAGACCTAGGCGCCCCACCCCCAGCCCTGCAGGCAGAACTAGGCACCCCCAGCCCTGCAGGCAGACTTAGGCGCCACCCCCAGCCCCTACAGGCAGACCTGGGCGCCCCACCCCAGCCCCATAAGCAGACCAGGCACCCCCGCAAGCCCTGCAGGCAGACCTAGGCGGCCCCCTAGCCCTGCAGGCAGACTTAGGCGGCCCCCAGCCCCTATAGGCAGACCTAAGCGCCCCCCCAGCCCCATAAGCAGACCTAGGCGCCCCCCAGCCCTGAAGCCAGACTTAGGTTCCCCCCAGTCCTGCAGGCAGACTTAAGTCCCCCAACCCCAGCCCTGCAGGAAGACCCAGGTGGTCCCTTTCCAATCCATTAGGCAGACCTAATGGGTTTGTCCCCTCTTGGTACCCTTTGTACCTCTGGGTACCCTGGATGGATTTGGCTTAGGTAGACCTCTAGCCCAGATGCTGGGCTGCCACTTCTGTAGTCAGTTCCTGAAAGCGCAACGCACCTTTGAGGAATCTCCAGTTAAAGCTGTAAATAGGGGGTGGAGAGATAGCTCAGCAGTTGTTGAGGAAGGAAGACCCGGAGGAAGACCCATAGGTCCTCTTGCGTTTCCTATGGGCCCATCATTGGACCCCAGGTCCCATCGCACGCGGTTCATCACTGCCTGTGATCCCAGGCATCCGCCGCACACACGTGATGCACATGCATACAATCAGGCACACACATGCATACATATAAAAAAGAATGCATAAATCTTTTTTTAAGAAAATATATAAATAGAAATTGAAATTTTTTTCAAAGGTACAGAGAAATCCAGCCCCACAATGCAATCAGGAAATGAGTACAGCTATACAGCAGTTGGACATGCAAGCTGTGAGAAAATAATGTCTATTTTTATGTGCCTATTTCATTACTGTCTATGGGTCTGATAAAGTTAAGCTTTTCTGTGTTTTTAAATGCTGTGATTGAACCCTGGCATCAGTATTAGGACTCTGATCAGCTTGGCTGCAAGTTCGGGGCTTCTCAGACCCTCCACTCAGGTTTGAAAATTCGCCAGAATGACTAAGAGGAGCTCCGAGGGAACTACATATGCTACTGCAGTTCTAAAAGTGGACACATGCCAGGGCAGCCCCTCTCAGGAAGGAAGGCCACATAACCCCAGGACACTGGAGTGCTCTCCAACTCCGAAGCTCAGGTGAGGAGCCTTAGCGTTCAAAGATTTTACAGGGATTTTGGTACACGGGCACAGGGAATTAAGACCCCTACCTCCATGTACTTTGTGGTAGTTCACTTGTCTTTACTATAACAGATCAATTTATGATGAGAAGAGGTGTTAGTCCATGATTGGATGGCCCCATTGCCTTTGGGCCTCTGGGGAGGTGTCTCATCTTGGTGACAGAGCATGGCTGAGGAACCTCCATGAGGTTCCAAGAGACAGAGGAGGAGTCTAGTCCCAGCACCCCCAAAGGCATGCCTCCTAGTGACCTCATATCTTTCCACTATGCCCTGTCGAGCAAAGGCTCCACTGCTGTAGTGTCATGGCTGAGCCCATGCCCAGTACAGGGGCCTTTGGCTGACACTGAACTTCCCTTCCCTGGACTCTGGAGGTCAAAACGTCAAGCTGAGGATACTTGGTTCAAAGCCCAACCTTGTAATCAGACAGTCAGCCTTTCTGGCATAACCAGCACAGATTCTCCTGAGAGGTTCCAAAGCCTTACAGGCTCCCTCTCAGAAAGCAGGAACAAAGACCAGACAAATACTTTATTCTTCAAAAATCCCTAAGAGCATAAATTTATGAACATAAGACAGAAAGGCGGATAAAGTAGTAATGCGGGGTTGGGGATTTAGCTCAGTGGTAGAGCGCTTGCCTAGCAAGCGCAATGCCCTGGGTTCAGCCCTCAGCTGGGGGGGGGGGGGGTAATGCTAATGTGAAACAAAGCAATCAATTAAAATGTGCCAGTCCTCGAGCTGGAGTCACTACAAACCTTTTGTCATCATTTAAACTTCTGCAGGCTGAGGTCTGGAGAGATGGCTGAGTGGTTAAGAGCACTGACTGCTCTTCCAGAGGTCCTGAGTTCAATTCCCAGCAACCACATGGTGGCTCTCAACCATCTGTAATGGGATCTGATGCCCTCTTCTGGTGTGTTTGAAGACAGCTACAGTGTTCTCATATACATAAAATAAATAAACAAATCTTTTATACATACGTATATACTTATTTAATTTATACGACTTCACTGGAACTATCCTCAGACACACCAGAAGAGGGCATCAGATCCCATTACAGATGGTTGAGAGCCACCATGTGGTTGCTGAGAATTGAACTCAGGACCTCTGGAAGAGCAGACAGTGCTCTTAACCTCTGAGTCATCTCTCCAGCCCAATAGTTTTTAAAAATATAATTTTTAAAAAGAGCTCTATAGCTCTTTTTATATAGGCTGGCAAATGCTACTATCAGAAGTTCAGTTTGTGCTTGAGCCAAACACTGGGCTTATACTCGCTGGTAAATAGGGCTGTACATCCACTATTTTAAAAAGCAGAAACCCCCTTGGAATGCGTAAAAAGGCACATAAAGGTGGGCTTAGTCAACACACTGGGCCTCTGGCATATCTGAGAGGCTGGGAAAGCAGGATGTAACACCAGGCTTCTAAAATGCAGTCCCATGGGCCAGATCAGGAGCTGGAACCTTGCTAAAAACACATCACCATCTGAGAAAAGTGTACAGGACTTGGGGCTGTGAGAAATTGGGGTCTTCTGGGAAATACTGAGGTGCCAGCAGCTGGCAGAGAAAGATGACAAGATGGTCGTTATACGCCTGCCTGACAACTTGGGAAGGCAAGGTGCCCAGCATGCTGACCACTTGCTTGTAAGTGAGACGTGTGTAAAATAGCCATGCATCCCTTCCTGTTTCTTTATGTTCATGCCCTGGGAAGTGTTCAACCCTATAGGAAAAAGTAGAGCATGGTTTCCCAAAGCAGGGGCTTGAACTAAATTTAAGTTGTTCTGACTGTCTAACCACATAGCATATGTAAATAACTACCTTTTCCCACCCAAGCCTCTGTTCTCCACATGTGGGAAAGTATTATCATTAAACTTGTAACTAATGGAGCTAGGAAGACAGTAATGTGCTGGCCTTATGAACATGAGGACCTTAGCTCAATCCTCAGAACCCACATCTTAAAAAGAAACAAAGAAGAAGGAGAGAAAAGCAAAGCGAGGCACGGTGGTCGGCCCTTGGCAGATCCCTGGGGCTCACCGGCTCGCTGTTCTGTCCTGCTCGGTGAACCCTAGACCTGGGAGACAACCATCTCAGAACAAAGAACACAAAGGTAGAAAGTGCCTGAGGAGCGACACCCAAGCTCGTCCTCCAGGCTCCATACATGCCCATCGCGCATACATGTGCACCCACATGTGCAAACACGCACACACACCCGCTGTGTTAAAGCATGCAGTCGTCTAGGCCACACACTTCACAGTTCTCCGCCTCCAAAATTAGGTGCATCCTACAATTCTAATGAACAGCATTTTTCCTTTCTTTGTAATATTTGAAATGTGGGGCAGCCTTTCAGGTTTAGACGAAACACAAGCAACTGCTGTTTGAAAATAATGGTAGGCGACAAAGCACTTAAAGTTTAGAGCAACTTATTGTCCTGAGACCTTGTGGATGTCAGAGCACAGGAAGAACAAAATCTCAGACTTGTGGAGTTGCTAAGATCAGACTTCAGGCAGTGAACCAGCTGCTGTACCACAGTTTCCCTACTGTGGCTCTAAGGCAAGTTCTAATAGGGCTTTAAAAAATGTTTTTTTTAAAAAAAAGGTCATCTTTACATTTCTGGATTAGCCTGATCTGGTCCCGATGGAGTGTTAGCTTACAGATGGCTCAGTCCCATTTTTCCTTTCCTTTTTAAATGTGTGTGTGTGTGTGTGTGTGTGTGTGTGTGTGTGTGTGTGTGTATTTGCCTGTGCAAGCAGGAATAATCGCTCCTGTTCTCGTGAGTGAGTGGGGGTCCCCAGGCCTGCCACAGAGCATGTATGGAGGTCAGAGAATAACTTTGGGTGTCAGCCCGAACCTTCCACTTGGAGATTCTTGTTTACCAGGTCATATGCCAGAGTAAGTGGCTCTCTAGCCTCCAGGCATTCCCGTCTCCACCTCCTATTGCCCCTTGGGAGCACGGGGATTATAGACATGTACCGTCTTGTCCAGCTATATATGTGCTTGTGTGCCAGTGTGTGCATTTAGAATTTTTAATCTAAGCTTATTTTAAAATCCATGTGCCTAGCTATGACCAAATTCCATTATACTTCCTCTCCCTACAACAATCTCATTCTGAATTTTATACCTTTTTTCTTTAAATTTTTTTTCTTTCAGGGCTGATTGACATGTGAGCTCACGGACTGTGGCAGCATACCCAGGGCCTGCCTGCAAGGGTCTGTACCAGATGGTAAGAAGCAGAAGTGAGCATCTCTAACCAGAAGCTATCTCCAACTGATAGCCATTCACAAGTGAATAATTACCTTTCTCCAATGGCCTCGATGCGTATATTGAGCCATGCCCAGCAAGAAATGGGCAGCACCAGTTGAATCAATGGTAGAAGACTTTCCCTCTTGGAGTGTTTTGTTCTGCCATTTTTTTGTCTTACTGGTCTCTTTTGCTTGTCTATGGTTTCTGATTATGTGGATTTTATGGATTTTGTTTGCTGTTGTGTGTTTCTTATATTTTGTCTCTCTTATATTTTTTGTTTGTTTGCCTGTTTATCTTCTAAAGAGGGAGAGAGAAAGGGTGGGGAGGATCTGGGAGGAGTTGGGAAAGGGCAAAGAATGCATTATATGAAGAAGACATTTTCACAATTAAAAATAATTTTTGGTAAAATTTCAGATACTGGCTTATTTTTATTTTATGGGTGTTTTGCCTGCATGTCTATCCATGTACCTTGTGCATGCCTGTGTCTTCAGAGCTGGAAGAGGGAATCAGATTCTCTGGGATTGGAGTCACGGATGGTAATGAGCTGTCCTGTGGCTGCTGAGAATGAAACTCAAGGCCTCTGGAAAGCAGTACTCATAACCACTGAGCTGTCTCTCCAGCCTTGCCTTTGTCTTGTTAGATGTTTTACAAAAGAACTAATGTTTGCCTTTTTAAACTAAAGTATCTGTTTTCTTTTATTATTATCAGATGTTATAAAAAGTACTCCGTTACACTTGAAGAAATTTTATTTATGTGTATGTTTGTATGCCTAGATGTATGTACACCAGCACACCTTGGTACCTCTAAAGGCCTGAAGAGTGTCTTGGTTCTGTCAGAGCTTCAGTTATATGCAGTTGTGGATTGCCTGGTACGGAGGCTGGGAATGCACCCAGGTCCTCTACAACAGGGAAGGAAGAGCTTCTGACCACTGAGCCACCTCTCCAGCCCCTTCACAGTATTTCTTACTTACATGCCTATAAGTTTACTCTGTTATTCTTCTAGATGCTCTACCAGGCTGGCATGGAAATCTGGTGATCCTCCTGCCTCAGATTCCTGAGTGCTGGGTTGACAAATGTAGGTTACTGGACCCAGCCTGAATGCTCGAGCATACACTTCTGTCCTAGGAGACTGCTCACCATGAAACTCTCTCTCTCTCTCTCTCTCTCTCTCTCTCTCTCTCTCTCTCTCTCTCTCTCTCTCTCTCTCTCTCTCTGTCTCTCTCTCTCTCTCTCTCTGAATTTTATATTTTTTCTTTAAAAATATTTTCTTTCAGGGCTGGTTGACATGTGAGCTCACAGACTCAGAGAGAAAGAGAGAGAGAGAGAGAGAGAGAGAGAGAGAGAGAGAGAGAGAGATCAGATATTTTGTTGCAATAACAGAAATCAGATAGATGGATTTGCACTGTTTACCTCCCTGCTCTTTTCAGCACTTCAGGGGAAGTCTAATCTTGGCATCTCTGAACTTTAGCTTCCTCACTGCCGTGTTGAAGGAGCATGTCTTTCAAATTATTTCCACGAAGAGATGAGAATGGAAGACAATGGGCTGAGAAGAAAGGGAGGGGCATAAGCAAGGGAGGTGATGTTTATGAACTCTGTCCACTGCCATTGCTTTCCGGTGGTATATTTACAGTGAGTAATCATGTCCTCCTTTGAAATGATTCCCACATCATGTTCTGCAGATAAACATTAACGTTTCTTGTCGTTTAAGAAAGTTATAAACACCCACAGCATAACCAAACCTGTTTAAGGGAGATGTGCTTCAAAACAGCACATGACCTTCCATTCTTACTTTTCAACACAAAGTGCATCAGCTTCACTATTCTTCACACAGCTTCTGTGAATTTGACTCTGTAATATACAGGAACTGAAAAGCTACCGCCAAACACTAAGTAAACAGAAAACAAGCTGGAGAGATATCTGTGACCTTATTTTGACAGTTACCTAAGAGTCGTACAGATTAGCTGATCTCACAAGGGATTATAGGCAGGGAGGGTTCCCCAGTAAAGACTCTGGAACCAGGACAGAGGATAACAGGCACATTTTTCAAAAGGCAGCTGCCTAAGGCAAACAATTTTCAGTTGTTTACAGTGTGGGAAGAAACATGGTCTTCCCATTGGTTTCCATCTCACTTACACACATTACACACACACACACACACACACACACACACACACACACATATACACACACACATACACATACATACATACATGCACACATATACACATACATACACATACACACACACACACACACACACACACACACACACACACCAGACATTGCATATATGCAAGCCACACATATCACAGGTCTATCAAACACAAAGAGGCACATCACAGACATCACACACATGCACTTATCACACACCTATTTATGTACTAATATGAGTGCATGTTCATGCACATATGGACACATACCCATTCCTCACAGTTGTTAGTATACTTGCTAAAATAAAATGTAAAACTCTAGAAGAAAACCAGATCCTAGAAAAATAACAGCCAACAGAATTTGCTTTAACTGCAAAGGAGCAACAGAATTTATTGACCAAATTTAAACACAATAGTTCAAATGGCAACATTGTATTTTCATTGTAAGATGGAGAGACAGAAGAGCGCCCATTAGTCCAACCTGTTTACATTTGCTAAAACAGTGACTATCAAAACCAGCAACATGCACAGTAGTACATATGCACAAAATGGAATTGTATCAACAAATATACAAAATATTCAAAATAAAAATATTTACAGGTTTAAAAATATAAACATTGATTCATCTATCCCATTAGAGCATTGGAGTAGCGAAGGAAAAAGGACCCTACTGGTGTTTAGAACCCTTCTTCGAAGTAGGTTTGGAAAGCATAGAGCTCATTCTAGGACACTAGTTTTTTGATATTTTTCAGGGGCTTAACATTCTATTATAAAAATAATATCTATAAACCTACCAGTTACTGAGGAGTTTCCTCTTGTGCACAAAAGTGAGGCAGCCAAGCCCTGTTCTCAGAGGCTCTCCTGGCTGGAAGACTAGTAGAGAAGTGGAGTTTCTGCTTGGGTTTAAGGAAACCCAAGTCATTGCTGCTGAACAACCTGCTCTTTTTTTATATATATATTACACTGAGATGCTGCAAGACAGGCAATCTGAAGTTCACCGGGGGCTGGTGGGTTGCTGATGACAAATGAAACCCACAGGGCTTTAAGGTCAGAGACACTTTCACTGATATTCTTCCTTACTCCACTGCTATCAATCGGATCAGTTCTGCTAAATTTATTCTGGAAGCAAGAAAAATCTCCAGTGGTTATTTATTAGGCTGCTAAGAACATTCATTAAAACTAGCCAGCTACCAGGGCAATGCCACAGGTGCCAGAATTGTCCACACATGATAATGCTGTGTCCCCTTCATGCCCCCCGTGCTAGATGCTGTGTTTACCTGCCACGCCCCGTGCTCTTGGGCCACATACATTCTAACATTTCTACTTTAGTTTATTCAATGATTCAGATTTGAAGATGTCCAAGACTGTTGAGTGCATCTCAAAGAACCAGGAGCTGAGGCTGCATTAGAAATGTGTGTTCAGTATTTTAGAGGAGAGTTAATTATTAAATACCCCTCCTAACTCCTCCCAGCTCATGATTCAACAGAGTAAGCACAGACGCTGATCCCCCCACTGTTTCTCATTACACTGAGGTGAGGAAAGGTTGACTAGCGGTAGGTAACGTGTGTAGGTAAAATAATCTTGTTAGTTGTGATATTGATGTAATTTCAAACTCATTTCCCCTAAATACTGAGAAAGGCATCTCACTGGGATCAGGGAGAAAGGAAACAAGGTCGAAGCCTAATGGATTCCCCACTGAAATGGCTTTTCTGGCTATATTATTGGCAAAACAGAGATAAGAGTGTATAGTCCATAAGTCCAATCTAAATAACCGGAGGCTATGACCCCAGATTTTAACTGGCCTAGATAGGAAAAAGCTTGCTTGCCCTGGATCAACCCTTTAGAGTTGTAATGTAGGCTTTATTTTTTTTTTTAAATGAAGGCCATTGGTGGCTATTTAAAAAACCAAGTTCAGTTTTAATTGAGATTATCATTTAAATAACATCCACCGTCATAGAAATGGAGTCAGATTCTCATAGTTGAGAATTTCAATGGGGTTCTTAACTAAAACAAGCAATCCAAAAGGGGAGTGTGGGCTGGAAAAGGGCCTCCAATTAAAGCCTGCGCTGTGGAGTCAGGTTCAAGGCTGCCCCTGTTACTCAAAGCAAGGCTCAGGCCCCAAGACCTTCAACCTTCTCAAAGACCAGTTTCTTTCTCTGGAAAATGTAGCCAAAACAAACCAGATGACATGGTAAAACCAGGTAAGGAGCATCGTGTCTAACACTCCAGGAAACGGCCTCTGGAAGTTGGTAGAAGTAACCATAAAAATCATAGTATGTGCTCAATAAATATCAGTTGAGTGAATTAATAAATTGGAAGATGTAGATCAAGATTCCAGGGCCACTGAGGAAGCAGGATGAATGCCTTAGGATGGAAGGTACTTGCATCTGGAATTCAGAGTTGGACCAGGGCAAAGGATGACTCATCTGCTCCCCGTTTAAGTGGACAACAGACAAAAGGTGATGGTGGGGAAACTGGGCCCTTGTGAACGGAAGTTAGGAGTGTAGAATGGCTATGGGAAACAGTATAAATGGTCCGCACAGGTTTAAAAATGAAATTACCACATGGCCCAGCAAGTTCACTTCTGGATATTATCTAAAGGCTTGAGGTTTGAGTCTTGAAAAGATATTTCCCATCCTCGTCTACACTGGGGAATTATTCACAGTAGCCAAGACACAGTACTGTATCTGTTGAAAGGTGACTAGACAAACAATGAGTATACCTGCTGCCCATTGGATCCAGCTTCCAGAAAGGGAGAACTCTTAAATATATGACAGGGTGGATGTTGGACCTGGAGATGTTGTGCTCAGCGAAATGAGCAAATCACAAAAACCCCATTGTTTTGAGGTATGTAAACCAGTCCAACTCCTAGAATCAGAGAGCAGAATGCTAGTTGTCAGGGGCTGGAAGGGGGCTTGGAGTTGCTGATCCGTGAGCAATAAAGTGTCCATTACTCCAGGATGCATGGACTCTAAGCATCAGCTATAAGCAGTGTGTGTGGAGTCACATGTACTGTGTTGTACACGTGAAAATCAAAGAGGACAGACTTCATGCTGAATTTCCTTACTACAATGAAGATAAACCCAGAATACTCAGAGCAAGGCGAGTCTAGGCTTAAGGTAGGAAAACAAGAGAAGCGTGCCTGGAATGGCCAAAATCCTATCAGGGAAGGAGTGTTGCCATGGCAACAAGAGACTTCTGTCAGTACTTTCCATGTTAATCCCTAGAAGAAGAGGGTGCTCTAAAGAGAAGGAAACCAATCGTTTGCCTATGGACCACAGAGGACCAGGGAGCTGCAGGTGTCTCTGTGTGTGACACAAAAGGTAAGGTCACTGGTTTGGACACGAGTTGGCTTTGTCTGTTAGAAGTGAAGTGAGGCCAATGTCTTCAGCAGCTCTTAGCTCTTCTGCTACCACAGGGCGTTAGACAGTTCATACCCCCGCCCCAGAGACTAGGGAAAGAAGGAGATACAGAGAGGGAGTCTGCACTGAAGGAGAAACACAAAGTCTGAATTAAAGTCCTACCAGGGAGATTACTCCACTTCACAAGGGTGGAGTAACTCTCAGTAGTGCTCCCGGAAGCATAGCCACACAGGAATTTTAGAAGCATTTATGCGGCTTGATTGACCTCCATTCTGCTCCATCATACAAACTTTAAGCAATACATAACAAATGCAAAACATACGAAGGTGAGATTGCTTTTAGTGATTATTGAGAAAATCCAATAACAACACGGAAACATGTAAGCCCCCAACTGCCCTTATTTTTTTTATTAAGTATTGGATACAGTACATGTCCTGGAGATATGGGCTGCATTGGATTCAAGTCAATATCATAAAAGCTGATGTCCGTCAGCTGGAGGCTTTGTGACACTCTAATCTAGTTCAAAAAAGAACTCCTCCTCCTAATTCAATTCCAAAACCACCTTTTGAAGGCTTCCTCTGTCTGCGGGTGGAGCAATCACTTCCCTTCTAAGTGGTTATTGTTGCAACACACTATGTCCTTTGAACATCACCTGAGTAGAAGGCCCCAGATACTCACTCTAGAACTGACTGCCACTAAAAGTCTGGAGAGCAGGGCCAGATGACACAGTCAATGACCACTCTGCGGTCACACTAGCGCCCTGAAGTGTTCCTGAGCATCTTTCTTCTGCCACACAGCAGCATCTAAGAGACACCCTGCTGAGACCCTGCTCGTCCCATTCTGGTCCATAAAAATTTTTGTGTAATAAATGGGAAATTTCTAAGGCTGAGTTTACACAAATAACTGGGTCCTTTCTTAGCGGCTGGGAAGGGAGGGACCAAGGTTATCGTGGTATTTGAGGTTTCTTATGCAGAGCCTTCTAACTGGTCCTGCTGGTGAAGGGCAGCTAGAAATTCTTGGGTTAATTTTTAAGCACTCATGAGGGAAGCAAAACATGGGAGACTGTTTAAGATGTCTCAGTAGAGGTCAAGCACAGTGACTCAAGTCCTCGCATTCCCAAAGCAACGCAGACATTTATAATGATAGAAAGCAAGGAAGGAGCAAAACCTGCTAACACGGTCCAGAAGGCCAACCACGTGAGGAGGGTCATAGGGCAGCAAGCAAGATGAACAAAATGGGAGAGATAAAGCCACACAAGTCAACCTTCAAGGAATGCTCAGTGAATAGCTTCCCCAAATAGAGAGATGGAAACAAAGAAAACTCCAGAAAGTTTGGTCAGAGAAGTCTTAACACCTGATAGGGCCTTTTGACCTTGACAATTGGATCAGCAAAGGGCTCTTTGCATATTGATCTCAAGGAATCAGAAATGACTGAGTTGAGTGAGGGAGCCCTTCTAGCTGGGCTAGACCTTGTCTGCACAGGTTAAACACTGAACGTAATTTGCATGTCTGTCAGCAGACTAACTTTTGTGCAAAATACATCTCAAGGAAGCCCGGTGATCTTTATTCTATTGTTACTTTATTCTATTGTTATTACATGAAGTGATAAGTATTTATTTTCTCTTGTGATGATTTGAGATGCTATGGTAAATAGAAATGTCTTCCACTCCCCGACAGAGAAGAATAAGGGTCTTCATTGCCAGTAGAGTTAAAGCAGGACTAAATTGGCTTTACGTTGTGTGTGTGTGTGTGTGTGTGTGTGTGTGTGTGTGTGTGTGTGTGTTAGATTTTAAAGACAGGTTGTCTTATGCAGAGCCATTAAACTGACAAATTTCTGCCCAACAATTGATTTGACTTTCTGTGCTCTCATTTTAGGCAGTTCTTTGCCCAAAGAGTGCCAACTCAGTGGACCTTAGGACTGTACAAACCAAGAATGCATCATTTGCTCATGTCTGACCTTTCTCAAAAAAAAAAAAAAAGCGAAGGAGCCTGTCCAATCCTCAGAAGGCTATCCAGTATCCAATAACACATTCATAAACAGTTGAGTGTAAGTCTAGAAACACAGATAAGGCAAAGTAATCCTTGGCACGTGAGAGCAACTCTGATCCCCTTTCTGTGTTCGGAGAAGGCTGACCACCATCCCGCCTGATAATGGCTAGGGACATTTAATTCACTGCCAAGTCCTCTACTCGGCTGGCATGGCTGCTGTTCTTAAACGTACTGGGTAAAGGAGGAAAAAAAAGTCAGAGGGGAAAAGAGTGTGGTGAGAAGTATAAATCAAACATTTTAGGTCTTTTGCAAGTGATCAACTGCCAGCGGAAGTGAAGGCAAATCTTGCTAAAATTTTCCTTCACTTACAAAGAGAGGATGGCGGAGGGGTGAATGCATAGATAAACCCCCAAGCTGGGAGCGCTTGGAAGAGTAGCTCCTGGTGCTTTAGTAAGCAGCTGCTATCATTACTCTGACAGTGTCTGGTCCCGTTCTTCATACATTACCTTTCCTACACTGAAGGAGAGCAAACAGCACCCCACCATGGAGCTGTGCAAAGGTGAATAGAATCTTTACAGGGAAAAGCATAAGACAAAAAAAATGCCCCTTTGTTTTCCTGCTAGGAGTAAAATTTATATTCTCTCCAGTTCTAGGAGAAAACAAATGCAATTTGGATCTAAAAATTTCTATCAATATTAATCAAATTTAAAGTCTTTCCTCAAGGGCAGAAATAAATGTCAAAGTATTGTCAGATCTCAGCTATTTTGAGATGTCTTTTGTCTGTTAGTTTTTGTGCGGATGGATTCCTGAGCATGGTAGAGATGCTTGTATGGTTTCTGATCAGGAGTCTAGAACGCTTAGGGTGGTGAGTACATGGGTGGGGGGGGGTGCCTCATCTGTAGACACAGGGAAATTAACAAATAAAGCATTGCTTTGAGATAACAGCACGGACCTGAGACAATACAATGAAAGTCAACAATCTGACTAAGGTATTCAGCAGACCTCTGCCCCCCTCTTCTAAGCTCCCTGAATCACTACAAATCAGAAGTAGGAATAGGCTCCTCTATGCCTTGTCAAGTTTTCCTTGATGGCCACTTATCTTCGCTTCCCTCATACTATTAAAATAAGTTTTCATATATTTAGCTTCTTTTTTTTTCTTTTACAAAATATAACTAAAATCTTAAAACACAAAATAGCAGACCATTTCTTAGTCATCTCTCTAGAACCCGAATCACACTATGCTTCTATCATTCACACACATGCCGGGTCACTGGGATCTGTGCCATCTCCTGGCGAGCCACAGCACCTCTGGTAGAAGCTCTGGCCCTTGGAATTAAATGCCCTGAAGTGCATCCACAGAAGGATATCAGTTTAATCAGCAGATCGTAAGAGCATCCTAGGAACCCCTTCGCTGTGTGGTTCAGACTGCCAAGGCTTCAGAGTGTCAGCTGAAACACTAGAAAGCATGTATCCAATCAAACCCCTTCTCAAAGAGTAATTTAGTAGCATGTTTACGTACTTAGGTTTGCAGTGTCTTATGGCCAACACACCTGTCTCAGGCATAGGTTTATATAGCAAAAGTCAAAAGAATAGTTTTAAACTTGTACTTTCTATATTGAACATTTTGGACATATCTTTGGGGAAATGGTTGGATCCAACATTTTATAAACCAGGTAAAATTTCTGGTTTGTGTTGAGATGCAGACTCTTAACCAAGGCCAGGAAAACTACTGTTCAAGGGCATCAATTATACATATACACACACACACATATGTGTGTGTGTGTGTGTGTGTGTGTGTGTGTGTGTGTGTGTGTGTGTGTGGGTGTGTGTGTGGGTGTGTGTGTGTGTGTGTGGGTGTGGGTGTGGGTGTGTGTGTGTGTGCAAAGGACCCTAATAAATCAAATGCAGCACTGCCCCAGGCTATAGTACATAAAGAACCTCAATGGCTTGTCTTGTCATTAAATTCAGCTGTAAGACCAGACTTTAAATCCTATATAATGAAGGGGTTGAAGAATGTTAGGTGCGAGATAAACCGTAAAATATGCATTAGTTATACATAAGAAGGTTGATGTTTACAAACAACAAAATACAGTGTAATCAGCATTTAGTGAGATCTTTCCCTGATCCTGAACTTTGCACCAAGAGGGAGGAGTGGATTCAAAAAAAAAAAAAATACACAAACAAAAAACCACATAAACTACTCGTGAGCCTTTTATTTCTCCTCAGACAAATGATCTGAGTCAGCCATACTAAACCTCTCTGTTTTCTTCCTAGACACAGAGCTCTCGCTATTTGCATATCTGGCAGCTGGGGCACTTCCTGCCAGTCAGCAGCCCCCTTGTCTAGTCACACAGCTACATGCATCTTTAGCTTTGAGGTGATTTCCACACAGTGATAAAGTGAAGGTCTTTTTTTTTTTTTCTTTCCTGGAAAGAAAGGCAAGAATTCTGCTGTTTACTGATTCCTCAAGGCCCTTTTGACTCTAGAACAGCCTGATATCCTGGTGTGATTTTGTTGTTGTTGTTGTTGTTAGATTTGGTTAAATCTTATTTTCTGCAAAGGCAAGGAAAGGTGACTTCTGAGTGATCCATGAAATAAGGAAATAGGAGGAGGAGGAGGAGCAGGAAGTGGAAGAAGAGGGGGAGGAGAAGGAGGAGAGAAAAAGCCCAGATCTTTTGAAAAGGTTAAAAGAAAAAGGAAAGTGCTAGAAAAGAATTCTCAGAAACTTATCTGAACTCCAGGTGTAACATCCCCCTTCCAGGGTGTCCTGCCCCCTGTCTCCAACAAAGACTTCTAGGCCATATGGAGAAGGGTGGGTCCTAAATGATTTGCTTTGGAGAAAGCGAATTTCCTTCAGTGGTTTCCAGGGGAAAGTTGTATTCCTTAACATATGGCCCATCCATCCTCCTTGGCCTTGGGGACCTCACAACTTTTTGGCACTGTCATGGCATGCTGCTGCCCTGATGGTGGTTCCAGCCAAGCCCCGGTTGCTGACCCTGCGGACCAGCACTTTGGAAACAGGGATTTTTGTTCTGGGCACCTCACTCCTGGCTGGTTGCTGGTGCACCACCGGATGGCTGGACGGAAGGTTGGAGAGATGCTTGATGCTAATAGGGATTTTAGAGTCCTTCAGCAAGCTGCCCGGTGTTCTCAAAGGACAGGTGATGGTGCCTGGAGACACCGGCTTTAACCGGGACAAGCAGGGTGGGTCCTCTGTGGCAGGAAGGGCCGCTGGGCTTGCTTCAGGTTCAACGTAGAGATCACAGAGAACATCACCACTGTTGCTCTCCCTGGGGATGACCACCTTCTTGCTGCTGCTGCTGCTGCTGTTGCTGACGCTCTCTTCTTCTGGGCCAGGAGTAGTGGAGTCCCAGTAGCCCTCATCGCTGTTAGGGACACCTTCTTGATGCTCCTTCTCTGGGTGTTTGGGCTCCTCCTTCTGCTGGGACTCAACGGGAATCCTGTGGAGCCTCCTGCGCTTGACCGAGGACACGTCCTTGGCTGCTTCCCCACACCGGGCATCATTGGAAGTCTCAGGGGCCAACTTGGTGTCCGAAGCAGTGGCTGCCTTCGCGGCGCCCTCCTGGGTTCCTTGCCCTTGGTCCTCAGTCTGGGACAACATGTCCCAGAATTCCGGAAGATAGGTGTCGTCCACCTCATCTGGGCTGGCCATCTCCTCCCCTCCTCCTTGGTAGGCCACCACGCTGGGGTTCTTTTTAGAGAGAACTGGCTTGCCTGGCCCGGGGGCATGCTTGTCACAGCTGGGGCCTGCCTCTTCTTCTGGGTCTGCAATAATATCTCCACAGCCTGTAAGAGAGTCAAAGCTTTTCAGTGAAGTCACGTCAGAAAACATCAAACAAATACGATCTGCCGACGGGTCTGAGGGTGGATCAACAGAGGAAGGGTCAGGGACAGCAGACGCCCGGCCGCTGCCACCTTCGGAGTCGACAAGGGGGACGGTCTTTATCGGAACGTCACCTGTCCTGGACGCATCCTCGGCCGCCTGGACCTCACCGGCTCCGGACTCGAGGGCTGCCCCGGGCTTCTCCGCGCGCCGATGCCCCTCGGCGTCCTCTCCCCGGGAGCTTTGATCGCCAGGGCCGGTGGGGCTCGAGGCCTCGAGGCAGGTCCGCTCCGGGGCGCGCTCGGCGGACGCGGGCGCCTGCTCTCCCCCTGCGGGCTCACCTGCTGCGTGTCGCGGGGCGTCCTGGCCCGGGCTGTCCGGGCGACGCGCGGTTCGGGGCGGCTCCTCCTTGACGCACTCCAGGCTGGCGGTGAGCGAGCCGGGCAGGACTAGGCTGCCCGGGCCCGCCGCGCGCGCCGCCTTCTCCTCCTCCTCCTTGCCGCGCTTGTCCCTCCGGTGCCAGCGCATGCTGCTGAAGATCCCTTTCAGCCCCCTCTTTTGTTTGCCGCCAGCCTTGCTCGCCTCGGCATGGTCTCCCTTGCCGGTCTCCGATCGCCCGTTCTTTTTCAGCAGGGAGAAGAAGCTGTGGGACTTGCCCACCGAGCTGCTGGCCAGGGAGCCCAGGCCAGGCCCGGAGGCTTTGGGGGGTCCGGGGATCGGTCGGGCCCCGCTGTGATCGCTCCCGCCAGGCGGCTCCTCCTTCTTGCTGCCCTCCAGCACCAGCACCTCGGCTAGTCCGTCGTGGGTCCTGCTTCTCACCATCACCGCCGGCCCCGAGCTCTTCCCATCCCCTTTGTTTTTGACCCCAAAAATGCTGGGCATGGTGCCCCCCGATTTCCTCTTCTTGAATAACTTGAACGCAGCCTTATTGATCTTCCCCGACGGCGGCTCTGCGGCGGGCGTCTCCGCGGCGCACTCACAATGCGAGTCCATGTCTGCAGCGAGGGCCCCGGCCTGCTCCTGCCTCCTGCAGACCCCCGCGCGCGCGCCGCCGCGCTCGCTGACAGCCGCGCCGCCGCCTCGGCTCCTGCCCGTCTCCATGGAAACCGAGTGGGATCAGCCGCTGTCGTCAGCCGTAGGCTCGCGCCAGGCCACTGTCACCCGCGTTCTAAATCAACCTGAGCGGCTCTCGCTGCTGCGCCGCGGCTACTGCGACTGCGGCGGCTGAAGCGCACAGACCGGACTATCTCCCCTCCTGTCAAGGGCTTATATAATACCCTGGGTGCCACATAGATTTTTGTGTAGCAAGAGCCTTCATCACAGCCTCCAGGCGAAAGAAAAAATGAAATTTGTAATAATGGGCTTCGGATCCCAGTGCGTTGATTCTCATCAGCTCAGGTTCTTCCGCTAGCCCAGCTTTTCCCGGGATCCTAGTTTCAGACATTACCACATGCTCCCCCATGTCTACAAAGAACAATGCCTTTTCCTTTATTTCGGACTTCATGCAGCCTCCTGTCTTTCTCGGGTCCTTCACATAGGTCTTAGCGGACTGGCACTAAGCCCAAGAGGCACCATGCCAAACTGTTCACGCCTGCGTCCGGTCCAGTGCCGAGTGTGGTCTTCTGATGCTGTATTCTGATCATGTGGATCTGATTTCTTGTTATAGAAGTAACAGCCGTCAGTCAAATACCAATTAGCAGCTCTCAGCCACGAAAGTGCAACAGTTCCCTAGGGTTCACGGGTCCTTTGGGAGACCATGAAGCTTTTAGCCCACACCCTAGTGACATGGGGCTTAAGTCACAGAAGCCACCATCCAGCTTACAATTGGTCACAATTGACTGAACGCTTTGAGAACTTAGCTTGGAGAATTCTGGTTCTCTACAGGTGGGCCTTAGAGACCTGGATTCAGTCTTCCTCTTCCATTCAGGGATATGATCAAGTGTGCCTCTCTTTGGTGCTGCTCAACCTACCCCTGGCTATGAATACCCCAGGACCCCACTTGGACCTCACCCAAGGGGACAGGGGAAGAACCAGATAGGGACAGAGGTCTCTGTGGTTTCTTCTGACCCCCACTGGTCTAGAGACAAAGAAAACTGTTCCAGAGAACAACCAGTGTGGGTAACTTTTCTGTGTTCGGACTTTAAAGACAACTGCTAACATTGTGGCTTTTCCTAATCAAGGGCTTGCCAGCAAAATGGAAAAGGGATTTGGAAAGGCCTCGTGTTTTATAATCTTTGATAACCTTATTTTAAAATATTTAATTAAGTAGTGATTATTTGATTGTATATATTATTTACATTCCAACACCAGTCTTTCCTGCTTCTCTTGTATTTATTTTCTATTTTCTATGAGTAGCTTATATTCTGTTGTTGGCCAAGGCAGCCTCTGGGGTTCACGGTTAGGCCATGGAACTGAGTGGTTACGTTGCTCTTTCTCATCTCGATGGAAAAAAACAAAACAAAACAAACCACTCTAAACTGCTTTTAGAGTTCAAACTTCACCAGCCCTCTCCACCTATTAACAGGACTCTTTATGAACAGAACATACGACGGATTTTAAAAAAAAATGAGTTTTCTTTTCAAAGTATTTACTTCTTTTATACATATATATTGTGTGTTGTGTTTGGGCATGCATTGCCACAGCAGAGGACAACCCGTGCAGTTTTCATCTTCTATCTTGTGGGTCCTAAGGGTTGGTTTGTCAAGCGTGGTGGCAAGAATCCTTACTTACTGAACCCTCTCACTGGCCCATTTCCTGAAGCTCTAATTGGTCATGTGACTTGATGGAACAGAGCCCCGTTTGCCCCGCAAAAGATGAAGCATGAAGAACTAACTATAAAGAGAAAGTCATTTGTTATTTCTTTGAAAGCTTTTGGAGGACAATTGGAAGTCTGTTTTTTTAAACACACACACACACACACACACACACACACACACACCATGCTCACTAGATAAGTGTGTTATTATATATGTCAGTCTGAAATTGCTTCAGACCACAGTTGGGAAGAACAAGCAGTCTAGGTCTCCAAGCCTAAGAGCTGGGTAGGTGGCCTCCTTATCCAGTAAGAGCACTGTCATCTACCAAGACAGGCCAAATGTAACTCATCTACATAAGAATGTTTGAATCCCCAGAGAGAAAATTGACCAAGGACACTGGGATTACCACAGTTCCTTTGGGACATAGATACTCAGAGAAAGGGACAAAGCAGCTTTCAGTGTAGGGAAGGCTCCTTGGTGCCAAGTCCCCCCACCCCCCTCCTCGGAGGAGGGAAGCAGGACACTTAGAGCCCTCTGCTAACCTCGGCAGACAACAGGCAAGGTGAGCTGTAGACTGCTTGAGGACTCCCAACTTCCTCCCCCAGGTGAGAGAGCAGTTTCCAAGGACTTCATCCAAAGGACCACACAGGTCTGGCCGGAGCAGCGTGATGGCTGAAGGGTAGAGCTAAAGGCATGTGGTTGAGTGGCAGGCTGAAGTGAAAGCCCAGTGTTTTGAATCGACGCAAGTTGTTCTTCATAGCTAAGAGATGGCAACAGTCAGGCCTGGTGGTGCAAGCCTGGAAGCTCAGCTGCATGGGAGTCTGAGGCAGGAGAATTCAAAGTCAAAGGCCTGACTAGGCTCTAGAGAGGGGTCCAGAGTGACGTGGGTGATGTAATAAGACCCTGTCTCAATGTGAAAAGTAAAAAGGGACTCAGAATATAACGAAGAATTAGTTTTCTAGTTTGCCCAAGGCCCTAAAATCAAACCCCCTTCCCAACACCTAACATAGTTGGGTTAAGTGGAGACTATATTTGTGTGAACAGAAGCATTTTTCTAAAGGCAAGTCAGACATTCACGGTGATTTTACCAGAGGCACCCCAGTTTTTTATTGTATCATCTTGTATTCTTGATTTAGACAGAGAAAGTGGGAGAGAATAAATAGGGGGCTGGGGGAAAACACCCAGCTGCTCCAAAACTGATGACGGTCTCTAGGAAAGGAGGAGCAATGGACTTTGCTGGAAACTCCGGTGTGAGCTTTGTGCTTGTGGGAGAAGGGAGGATTCATCATTGAGTTAGAACTAGAGGATACGCAGAACAAGAAAAAGATCGAGAAAAACACCTTCAAGATCTAGCGCCAGTATTCCCAAAATCTTAATGTCTTCTACACCACCTGCCCCTGCCTCTGTCCTAAGCTTGTCAAGAGGAATTTTCTGTCAGGTGAACCCCACTCAGAGCGCCACCTTCAAAGGACTGGGTGGAGGGGTTCCCTGGCTGTTCCTGGAGGTCACACCATTTAGGGTGGAAGAGCTCACTGGCCTTGAGCCTTTAAAGTATTTAACTGAGGAGATTTGGTAAAATGATTCCTGAGTCAGGACTAGCACTTGCCACCTACAACTAATCGGCCAGTCTGGATCCCACCCCAGCCTCTGCTCTTGTCCACTCTTGCCTATGATATTTTTCCAAGGTGTGCTCTTGAAGTGGTCGTGTCAACAAGGGTCAAAGGTCCAGCCCAAGGTCTTTGTGAGGGACAGCATTAATATGTCCATATTCCCAAAGCCAAGTTGTCACCTGGGTCCATCTAGTCTTCACAGTTTTGTACCTAGATCAAAGGTATAAGTGACCAATACAGGCAGTGAGTGCCTCCTTGCAATGCAGGCGGGTGCCCTGGGGACACCAGCCAGGCAGTGGGTGACAGGTCTGGCATTCCCAGCAATAGCATTCAGTTTCCTGGAGCCACTGTAACAAACTGCCAGGAGCCTGGGTGCTTAAAAACAGCAGGAGTTTCTCATCCTGTAGTTCTAGATGTCAGAAGTACAAATCCTGGTGGCAGTAGGGCTGGTTGTGACTGTGAGATCTGTAGAGAGGCTCTGCCCCATGCTTTCTGCTGGCCCTGCTTATTGCTCAAGTCCTCATGGCCCCCCTGGCTTTGAAATCTTTCATTCCAATGTTTGCCTCCATCGCCACAGACATTCTCTGTACGTCTCTCTGTGGTGCTTCTTTTTTTCAGAATGATGCCGATCCTGTGAGGTGGTGAGGACCTGAGTCTGAATCTCCAGTGTCTAAGTAGAAGGCCAGGCATGATGGTAATCCCAGTTCTGGGAGGACAGAGACCAAAAGGACTCCTAGGGGTAGCCTGTTGCCACTCAGCCTAGCTGCAGGTTCAGCAAGAGATGCTGTATCAGTGGAATAAGGCAGAAAGGGACAAAGCAAGATGCCCATCCTCCTTCTCTGGCCTCCACAGTCATATACACATCCCATATACATGGTCCATCCTACCCTGGGACAGTCTCATCTTATATCTTAGTTACATTTGCAAAGGCTCCATTTTGCAGTAAGGTTCCATTCACAGGTGCCAGTGGTTAAAACGTCCCCGTGTCTTTTCAAGTATACAGCTCAACCCACAGCAAACGTTATTGCCTACAGTGGTGACAACGTGGACCATTCCTTCAGCCCTTCAACAAAATTACCAACTCCTTTGACCCAGACGTTGTTGTTCTCGGACTCAGGCACAGGTAGACTCATAGTGCACATGGGCTACTCCAATATAAAGGTCCCCTAGAAGTATCTGGGCCATGGATAGACTTTCTGGGGGTGTCAGCAATGCGAAATTACACTATGACCTGCCCCAGTAAACAGAAATGATTATAGGCAAGAAGAACAGGTTCTACTGCATGACTTGAGTCCCATAAGATACCCAGGATGATCCAGGAGAGACACACGTGGGTGTCAGAGTCCCCACATAGTAGGGAGAAGAGAACAAGGGATGTGTTCGCTGGGTCCTGACAGTTCTCTTGTTCGTGCTCCTAAATCAGAATGGCCTGAAAAACACCTCAGAGACTCCAGCAATCTATTCCTCCAAGCGGGTTTTTTTCTCCTCCTGCTTTGTTTTGTCAGCGACAACCTCAAAAAAGATTCCATTTTAGAATGCAGGGTGGGATGGGGTCTCTTCAGCTGTCAGCTCCAAGGCGAAGCCAAAATCCGAACAAATGAGGTCAAATAGCAGAGGGTGTGCAGACAGGATGCCAGGGCTCTGGGCTCCAAGCAACAGGGGTAGAGAGCAGCCACACTGACTGCAGGGAGTCAGGAAGTCAGCTGGTCCCAATGGAGGCAAGGAGAGAGCAGCCTGCCAGGAGAGCCAGGAGCTGGGAGCTGGGAACTGAGGCTGGAAAGGGGTTGCAGAACTAGGCTGTATCACAGTGCCGTGATGATGATGCGAGGGCTACAGAGCCTATGCCCCTGCTCTTTGGAGCACTTTGGCTCATCTTGGGGAAGCTCTCCTCTATACCTTTTTCTCTATCCACGGAGTCGGCATCACAGAGGCTTGATCCAACCCACTGAGCAGACAGATGAGTATGGGTCACTCTAAGGGGCTAGAGCAGGTCCTCTCTTCAGGTTCCTCCTCCTCCCACCTCAGGCTCCAGGCATTACAACAAGCAGCGCTGACATCCTAATCACAATCCTAAGACCTTTATGAAATTCCCCCCCCCCCCCCCCCAGTTAGCTGCAGAACCCCCTCTGCTCTCAAGTGCCTGAGTTCAGAGACAGTGTCTCCTCTCTACTCTTTCGGAGCTTTCCAGGGTGGAGGGTGCAGGGGACAGAATCCTTCCTAAAGACCCTCAGCTTGACTCTTATTCTCTTCGTGAAACAGATTCACTGTGTACAGGAATAACGTTCAGGGGGAGACTGAACACTCACTACCCCACACCGGTTCCCTTCCACTTGTGCGTACTCTGAGAAGTAAACTTAACACCACCAGTTAGGTGAAGCAACCACATGCACACGTGTTTGCACACACGGGTACACACATCTGTCCAGACACCTCACACCAGATAAGAGAGAAGCACACACACACACACACACACACACACACACACGCCTCCAGGTACTGAGGCTTGTATATTTTCCTGCACCTCTGCCTACTCGTTCCAGCAAATTTCCCCACCCTGGCCCATCACTAAACCCCAACATACAACAATAACATGTGCCCAAACTACTATGAACATATTCCTTGAAATGTTTCTGATTTGCCTCTAGGTACACTGCGTCTGAGTCCTGGGACACAACCGCTCAGCTCTTGAGCTGATGCTTTTCTATGAACCCCATGCAGTGGTTGGGACCACAGGTGCCTGTGTTCCTCAGATGCCCTGCAGATTTCAGTGATATGTCACAGGCGTTGAGACCATTTTCTACGTAGCGTCATTTAACTTGGTCACTTCCTATAAACTGATTGTGACTGGACTCAGCTGGCAGCTGATGGGACCTCTGTCAGGCTCCTCTATCCATTCAAGCAGGGGCTCATGGGTAGTCTTCTGGGGAAGTGAGCTCCACCAGCCTTGTCACGTGGGAGGTGTATTACTTCCCTTACTAGTTCTATATGTGATGTAGGGTTTCGTTAGCTTATGTATCTGATATAGCCCCAAATTACAGGAGTCAAACCAGCAGGGGACCATTTCTTACTTTCTTGGTTCACTTCTGTCATCATAGCAAAATACCACAGACTTAGTTATTTACAACTATAATGATTACTATCTTATTAGTTTGCTTCTATATCCTATCATCATCAGTGGGTGTTCATGAGAAACTGCACAGTAGCGTACATGTAGAAGTTGGAAAACAGCTTTAAGTCAGTTCTTTCTTCCCACTGTGGGTTTTAGGAATCTCAGTCAGTTCTCCAAGCTTGAGCAGCAAGTGCTTTTATCAGCTGAGCCCTCTCGCTGGCCCCAGGACACAGATGTGCTGTATTCTCCTGGAGACAGAGAAGTGCAAGGTCAAGGCACCGGCGGATGTTCTATATGATGAGGGTTTGGCCTTGTGGTTCCTATATGGCATTATCTACTTGTATCTTCCCATGGCCCCCTTCCTTCTACCCTCTGTTATAAAGGCACTAATCTTAGCCACAAAGGCTCCACCCTCATGACCTAATCATTCCCAATAACTTTGGAGGTTAGGCTTTAGGCACATGAGTTTGGGGAGTTCAGACCACCACTCTGTTCTAGACAGGACTACAAGAGGGAGGGAGCTATGTTCTGACCCAGCCATATACCAGAGTCCAGGGGAGGAGCTAGCGAATGAGAGGAGACCCTGAGAGATCATCCCACTTCCATCTCCTCTGTAGGTTTATTCTCCTTTATTCCCCACATTCCTCAAAACGTGTGTTGTCTCTACCACCTGCAGAAAATAAGGGAAACCCAAACAAACCACCTGCTTTCCGCTTCTAAGAAAACCTTTTGCTTCACCCCCTCCCCATAGTCACTGGCTTTTAAGTAATTACAGCTAGCATACACAGTACATGCTTTATCTGTCTGTCTGTCTGTCTGTCTATCAGAATTGGGGATCAACCCCAGACCCTTTCATACACTAGACAAATTCTCTAACTCTGACCTTAGCCACTTTTAAACAAGAGAGTCTTATGTAGCTCAGGCTAGCCTCAATCTCTCTCTCTCTCTCTCTCTCTCTCTCTCTCTCTCTCTCTCTCTCTCTCTCTCTCTCTCTCTCTCTCTCTCTGTGTGTGTGTGTGTGTGTGTGTGTGTGTGTGTGTGTGTGTGTGTGTGTGTGTACATATCTGATACACCTGCATCTTCCAAGGGCTGAGATTTCAGTTCTGATGAATGCTAGGCAAGTAATCTACCAACCAAGCCTGATTACAGACAGCACTTCTGACCTGTGAGTTGTGTTGATGGCCTATTGATAAAGTGTGATCAATACTCAGCTTAAAACGTCCCCCAACCATATCCTGAGGAGACCCTGTACTTGCTCTCACAGAGCCACACCCTTGGCTCTACAATGAAGGAAGCTGTTCTCTTTTGCCAAAGTCATTGTCTCCAAGGTTAGCCTGTCACAGGCCTGGCTCAGGAATTCTACTCCCAGCTTGGCTTTCAGGTCAGTTTGCCTTTTCCTTAAAGGAGAATAAATATTTTGGGTTGAAGTAAACACACTTAGTACCTACATGAAACAGAGTAAACTAAACTGGCTGTAGTTGTTACCCCCGCCCCCATGCCCAGGGTATACTGAGGAGGGCCTCTGTCTAGTCCATTCACTCGGACTGCTTGCCGGCTGCTGCTCTAAGCAGCTTTGAGCCTGCTGCGGGCAGCCCAGGTACCCTGGCCTAGGTAAGGCCCAGTGCAACCCTTCAGCTCATTAGGCTGGTGGCACCTTTGCTCCTTCCTTAGATGCTAGACCAGGATAGCCAGGCTCACAGCTTGGGCGTTACTTTGTCTCTTTGGGTGTGGGGGTGGAAATCTGTTTTCCTCCATGATGGGTTAATCCCCAAATAGCCAGGCTTCCTTCTGTGTTACATCCTTACCACCTACTGGGTATTCTTCAAGGGCTTTCGGGTAAGACCCTGATCTGGCTTCACTGGCCTGCCATTTGTGCTTCTCTCGCATCCGCCACAGCAAGCTTACTTTATTTTCAAAAGACAGAAATCTCAGCAGATGTAGTCTCTCTGGGTTTTATCCTGGGCTCACAGCAGCGAGCTTATTAGCCAAGCTAACTAATTTTTCCCCCACTGTCTTTCTTTTTGGCGGTAAAGACCCGAATCATGCAATCTGCCTCTATCTGCTGCCCAGGAGCTCTTGTTCCTATGTGACTCAAATTGTTCCTGAGCAGAAGGGCTATGCTTCCGAAGCATGCTTCCTTCTTACGAGTGTCTGCTTTTATTTAGCAGATGACCAAAGCTCCTGTAGGCAATGTGTGGGTCAGCCGTACTTCACACTAATAAAAAGCAATTCCAGCCAAAAAGAACAGCAAAGCTATGCCCGGACTTCTTGGGGTATCCTGTCTGATTACCCAATTATCATGGCCTAGATTAGGAAGGATTAACCCCCGGAGGCTGGACAGATGGAGAGCACTATTAAAATACCCCATGTGGGGCTTCAGGGGCCAGAGTAGGAACCACCTGTCCCTATTTCCTAGGTCAGTCTGTCCTCATTTAGAGCCCTATGATCACTGGCTTTGGTGCTGGTGTTTGGAGAAACTGAATAGAGCAGGACCAGCCCTGTCTGGCCTAGCAGCTCTGCCCTCCTGGCCTCTCTCCCAGTCGCTCACCATGCCCTAGATTGATGTGGTAGAATGTCTGCTGATTTACAAGGGACTTTGAGGCTATCTCCCAGGGCCCTGGGGAACGGATCTGGGCATGTTATGAGACTGTAGCAGACAGGGTGTTTTCAACCCCAGACATGCTTCTCTTTCATTAACTATTAACCAGTTGGTGTCCCTTTTTGAGTCTCAGTAGTGCAGGCTCCATCAGAGCTATGGAGTCGTGATTTCAGAAGCAGGGAAGGGGAAACTGCTGCCTGAGATCTTGTGCCTTTTCACTCCTACGCACTGGGAGGTGGGTAGGGAGGTTCAACAGCCTGGGCCTGCATCCACCTTGGCTTTATGGGCAGAATGGTACAGAATGGTGTGTTCAGTAGCTGAAAACACACAGGTTTCTCCTCCACTGCCAAGTCTCTATCTTCTAGAGTAAGGGTGCTGACTTCATAAGGGTACATCCAGAAGCATTAGTGGCTGATGAGGAAACATATCAAGGCGATCACAGTGGGCAGCCTCCGTTAGGGATGGTATAGCCGGACCAGTGCTTCTTTCTTTCATATCTAACTCAACCAATAAAAAATGTATTGAGCACATTGAGCAACTGCTCCATCAGAACTGTTCCAGGGGCCTCAGCACCATCAAAACAGGGCCCGTGACAGAGGATCCACAAGTCCCTCAGGTAGATCCAAGCTCTGCTTTCACCACCCATTCATGATCAAGTGTGTCCAGGAAAGCTGACTTTACCACATCCAGAGATGGCTTACTCCATACTCACTGATCCCGCCTAAATGTTTGGTAGTAGAGATAAGTTTTGGAAAATCGTCTGTTTCCTCCCTTAGTCCTTGTGGTGGTTTGAATAAGAAAGAACAACAGGCTCATGTGTTAGAACGCTTAGTCACCAGGGACTAGAATTATTTGAAAAGATTAGAAGGATTGGGAGGTGTGGACTTGTTGGGGGAAGTGTAGCCTTGCTGGAGGAGGTGTGTCACTGAGTGTGGGATTTGAGGTTTCAAAAGCTCATGCTAAGTTCAGTTCTCTCTCTCTCTCTCTCTCTCTCTCTCTCTCTCTCTCTCTCTCTCTCTCTCTCTCTCTCTCTCTCTGCTTGTGGATCAGGATGAAGTTCTCAACTACTTCTCCAGCACCGCACCTACCTGCCACCATGCTCCCTGCCACGATGATAATAGACTAAACTTTTGAAACTGGAAGAAAGTCCCCAATTAAATGCTTTCTTTCATAATATTTGCGTTGGTCACGGTATCTCTTCACAGCAATAGATGGGTGATTGTGGCAGTCCTGGTTCTAAGTAGATTGAGTGGCATCTGCAGGCCAGGGCTATTCTGGGTAATTCTCATGTATTTGTTCAATTTCACAGCAGTTGCAGGATACTGGGGTCTCTCATTTTATAGATGACAAGACCAGAAGTCAGAAACTATACAATTTGTCCTAAAATGAATGGCTGGTAAGCAGCAGATGAGCGGGTCTCCACACCCTCCCCTCAGAATCACTGGCCATGGACTTCTGAAACTCACTGGTCTGACTATCACTGATTTATTCATAGTCCAGTCTGAAATTCAGTAACATAGCATTGGCATCCTCCCGGCATTAAGGAGGGCCTTAGTCCTACATCACAACACGGTAGAGACAGCCCATGACAAAGGAGTCTAGGTCTCTCTTTCTGCTTATGAAATCACTAATGCCATGCTGGGGGTTGGGGTGTGTGTGCCACAGACCTAATTATTTCCCAGAGACTCATGTTGTGAGAATCCTCCCTGGAAGAGACATAAGCAATGTTTACCTCCTCCTCATAAGGTCTCAACTTCAACCCAAACTATGATTCCACCAGAGATCATCTTGGGGGTTACTCACAGAACATAAATGAAGTTACTAACAGAAGCCTGGGTGGCCCCAAAGCAACCATACTACAAAGTCTTCACCCAGCATGGATGACAGCTTCCCCATATTTACATAGCTCCTTCAGCTAACCTTTCCTGGCTTATATACTCTAGTACCTTTGGAGGTCCCGGAGGCCCCAGAGGCCCCATGCAACAAGAACAGAATCACATACAAATGGCTGGGAGGAGTGGCTAAAATCTCAGACTAGAGTTTAGATCTTCACCATGCTCTCCTATGAGGGAACATCAACAGTCAACAGTCCTGCTTCTGATAGCCGCTTACAGGCAGGCACAGCTGATCTGCTAACCGTGGCAGCTGTTTCTCTGGAAGGACCACATCCGACAACAGCTCCACAATATACTACATTACCCAAAACCTCTCTTCACGTTGAAATTCATCCATGGATCTGCAAGTTTCAAAAACTAATAAGGATGTGCACGCAGATCTGGACTCACCAGCCTAGCCTCACATAACTCTTTATACCTTACCATATGTGTCATTCTGACACAAACTGGAGTCATCAGGGATTAGAAACCTCAGTTGAGAAAATGATGCTTCCCTCAGATTGTCTGCAGGCAAGTCTGTGGGGCATTTTCTTGATTGGTGATTGATGTGAAGGGCACAGTCCACAATGGGCAGTGCCATCTCTGAGTGGGTGGTTCTGGGATGCATAAGAAAGCAGGCCGAGCAAGCCATGAGGAGCAAGCCATTAAGCAGCACCCCTCCATAATCTCTGGGTCAGCTCCTGCCTCCAGTTTCCAGCCTCCAGTTCATGCCCTGGTTTCCCTCAGAGGTAGACTGTGATGTACAAGTGTAAGCCAAACAAACCCTCTCCTCCCCAACTTGCTTCTGGTCGTGGTGTCATGGTGTTTCATCACAGCAATAACCCTCACACAGAAACCTGCCTCGGGAGCACTGTGATAAACACAGCCGGTCTCAGCCTCAGTTGCCAAACAATGCTACCTTCATTTCCCATGATCTGGCAGTAACAGTAAGAATAGAGTCTGTCTGAATGACCCCCAGAGCTCTGGATTTCTGGGGATGACAAACCATGGCTTTCCCACTCTAGGCTAGAGTCTCACCATATCACTGTCCATTGATTTCGGCCCTTCCCGATTCTCCAGAGACTGGCTCAGTGGGGGCAGCCCCGAGTCAGTCAGCCTCTTTGAACTTTATCCTCTTATGAATCTGGGTCAGACATGACATCATGCTGACAGGAGCTGCCCCCACTTTTCTGCTCCCTTGTCTAACATGGCATGGCAAGCCTGGAGTTCCAGCAGAGGAGGAGTCCAAGCTACCTGTCAGAATTTGAATCTCTGTCTCTAGGGGCCACTTGCTGGTGAAGGCAAAACATTACAGAGGGGAGAAAATGCACCGTTCCCTTTGTACGGGTCACACGGGGCTTTGTAATGCCCTAAAGATGAAAAAAACCCTCCCCGGCAGGACAGCTATCTGCAAGGTTGTAGACCCACGTGTTCCTGAGGATACTCAAGAGCTCACCCGGCGCAGTTCAGGCAAAAGCTCGTGCTGTCTGACTTCAGGGTTCTAAAGTCCAATAATCCAAATGTGAAGTTGTTCCAAGTGTTGTTTAAATGATTAAACAAGTTCAGTGGAACCCAGAGCAACGATCAGAATCCTGGAACTGTCAGCACCAGCTGAGGCACCCGAGAGGCCTTCCCTATGCTCTGATTAACGCCCCATCAGCCCAGCCCAGCCCAGCCCAGCCCAGCCCAGCCCAGCCCTGCCCTGCCCAGCCCAGCCCAGCCCAGCCCAGCCCAGCCCAGCCCGGCCCGGCCCGGCCCGGCCCGGCCTGGCCTGGCCCGGCCCGGCCCGCCCGGCCCGGCCCGGCCCAGCCCAGCCCAGCCCAGCCCAGCCCAGCCCGGGACCATGTTTCTCGGCTCTATCTTGTACCCTCCTCTGGCTCACAATTCCCTGTAGCAACTGACAAATTATTCCCCATGCTGCTCCCCAGAGCTTTTCTTTTCTTTTCTTTTTTTCTTTCTTCCTCCTCCTCCTCCTCCTCTTCTTCTTCTTCCTCTTTTTCGGAAAAAAAAAAAGCCGTTTTGCCCTAAAAGGAATTCTTATCTCAGCTGCTAATAATATACATCCCCCCCCCTCACATTATCATATGAAGAATGTTTCTGTGACAGGGGAAAACGCTTATGATAACATGAGCAAAGCAGGAAACAAGGGAAGCCATATTAAAAGCTATACCACATATAGTCTTAACTATGGAAAATAATGCGCTTCAGAGGGAGTTCAGATCAAATGTAGCTGGGAGGGTTTGGTTGTGGTAGGTACACACTGCTACTTCTCAGGCTTTCAGTTGTCCTGTAGAGATTCGAGCCAAGGTACCTGGGAGAACTATGTTGCCATTTAGGAAAAAAAATGTTAAAAATCAAGAAGTGGGATACAGACAGTGTGGGAGAGGTGGGCGTGGTTTCCTTCATCTCTAGGAGCAGACAGCACTGTTCCAATCCATATTCTTCCTTCCCGCTTTGCACTCACATCAGTGTGGAAGCTGGTTCAAGTGGTTGTGAAAGGTAGATCTGTCTAGCTTTCTGATTTCTCCTCATCCCCCTCCTATGTGGCCTCTGTGACCCACCATCAAGATGTCTTGATGGGAAGAAGGGTGAGTCACTAGCCTGCAGGGAGGAGGTGAGGGCCCTGTTGCAATTGGAGGAGACTGAGCAATGTCACCTCTAGCATGTTACTTCTAGAGCAATAAGAAAATTTAAATATAGATGGGTCCTCTTCTTTCCCCAGCTTAGGAGAACCTGGGTAGTCAGCCAGGAAAACTGTTTCTTACCTCTGCTAAACATTTAGCTTCTGAATAATCTAAGCCCACTGCATTGGATGCAAACAACACGGTGTGGTGTGGCTAACAGATATTAATTCAAAAGAACACAGGAGTGGCTCGGTTTTTTGTTTTTTGTTTTTTTTTTGTTTGTTTGTTTGTTTTTTCTGTCTGAAGTAATTTCCCCGTCTTTCCTGATAACCATGTGCCAAAACCTTCTCATAAATGGTGTGTGCAGACATTGTCTCATAACCTCTTTAAGTTATTATGAGAGACCCATTATCCCAACATGCTGGGCGATTTTCCTTCTGTGTTTGTGAAAATGATACTGTTTTGTCATTCTGCATGAGTGGAAATGCCCTTGTTTGTAAGTGAGGAGTTGCATTTACATGGGGATGACCCATCGGATCCTGCTCACTCTTCCTCATCCAACACTAAGAATGCCAATAAGAATTCCCCATCATTAAAGGACATTTGGATGAATGTCCCCATGAATGAGAGTGTCCTGGCTAGTTTAATGTCAACTTCCTACAAGCTGGAGTCGTCTGGGAGAAGGGAACTTCAACTGAGAAGATGTCTCCATAAGAACCAGCTGTAGGGCATTTTCTTAATTAGCGATGGATGGGGAAGGACCCAGCCATTGTGGGTGGCGCAATCCCTGTGCCAGTGGTCTTGGATTCTATAAGAAAACAGACTGAGCAAGCCATGGGGAACAAGCCAGTAAGCAGCACTTCTCCATGGTCTCTGCATCAGTTCGTGCCTCCAGGTTCCTGCCTTGTTTGAGGTCCTGTCCTGCCTTCCTTCAATGGCGAACAGTGCTATGGAATCGTAAACCGAATGAGCTCTTTCCTCCCCAAGTTTCTTTGGTCATGGTGTTTCATTAGAGCAATGGTGATCCTAACTAACACAGAGGGAGACCAGAGACTCCCCCCTAGACATGCATCTCATAGGACAAAAGAGGATGGGGGCTGTACAAAGAAAGAGGGAAGGATCTAGAAGGAAGTTCCAGTTTGGGAAGACTCCAGCGCTAACTAGGGTTCATAGGTAAACATATTACAAGTGGGAACCAGACACCAGAGTGATGTGGCTTCTTCAGCAGCAATCCCAACTTCTTATTCATTGTAATGAAGATGAAGATAATGTCGAAACATTTGTCTCTCTTTCCAACCACATTATGACTTAGAGGCCTTCCTCTACAGAACTTCTAGAAGGTTCTAAAACAGAGGCAATGGCAACTGACTTAGCTTGTAAGAATGATACTTGACAGTTATGTGGAGGTTGGACTGAGGGCACAAAGTAGATGGATATAGAGGGAGCCATTAGGTCTGTTTCAGTGACCTGGGGACAGTTTGTACAGGTGCCATGCTATAGACCATGTTCTCAGCCTCATCCTTAGTGACCTCTGGTGGCTGCGTCTTTGACATGAATTCACTAAGAGTTTGTTTGCTGAGCCTACTAGCATAAATAAAGTACAATGCCCTAAGTCAGGAGCCATGGGGTGTACTCTAACTCCGGACACCCGGGAGAGGGAGAGAAGGTGATCATGTATCCTCAGCCGCCTGACATAAAGCTTACAAAACCAAGAACGGAAAGCTTTTCTGTGACCAGATATGGCGAGCACCAATTCAGAGGTACAAGTGAAGGGACTTGAGGCCCTGTAGGTGGGAGGACCATCAGGTGCTTCCCGAGAGTAGCTTCACGATGTTGACCCATGGAGGATGGCAGGGACTTGCTGAGCTAGGTCTTTCAAGACCCAGCACTGGCATGTGGGATAGGACAGGAGGTTGAAGGTGGGACATGCGTTCTGAAGTTATGAGTGAGGCTTTGGGGCATGACTGAAGGTTCGCAAAAAGAAGCAGAATCTATATGGGAAGCTTGAGCATACAGCAAGATGTGAGGGGAGCTATAGTTGACATCACTCTCTAGGGACAAAGGAAAAGGGGATAAAGGACGCTGATAGTGACTAGGACAGTTAGGAGTCTATTTGCTTCTGGTTGACTTTCATCTGCACGTCATCCACAAGAGCAGATGTGCCCTGGAGGCACACACACTCCTAACTTGGGAAGTTGATGAGAGACGTCTTCCCGAATCTTCTCCTTAGAGATAGCCATCAAAGCAACTGAGAAGCATGGACTCCCCAAGAGAACCAGTCAACGGAGACAGAAGGAGAGGGTGCCCAGCTTGGAGAAAGCTTATATAGCAGTGGGCTGGAGGAAGGAGGAGAAGCAATGATATCCAGACGATGTCACAGATGTGCTGGGGACCTGACAGCACAGCTGTTTTAAGGGCATGTTGATGGTTCATATCCTGCCTATCTAGGTATTCTGTTATTTCATTGGATACGGTGATGCCCAGTAACAGGATCTGCTGTCACTGAGAACATCTCCTGCCCGTATTTCTGTTACTGCCCAGGGTTCACATGCATCTCCATCTGCCAGTGTAGCACACTTCTCTACTTTGAGGCTTCCAGGACTCTATGCATAATATTTATGTTTTCATAACCAAGTATCTCAAAGACATTCAATGATGTTGCCATCCTAGGCCTGTGCGCCTTTTGGAAGTCTGGTTGGCAATGGGACACCTCTCTCAGTGACGTTTGTGAGCTAAGTCATACAGTCTATGCACAGCCAGGTAAGTAGAAAGGTCCTCACCTGTCATCTATGCACAGGTGGACATCGCCACAATGACCACAGTGTAAATGGTAATTATGGTTCTGACTGAAAGTCGGGCCGGCTTCACCGTGGACGTCAGGCTGCCCAGGGTCAGAGCTGGACTGATGTCCCGCTGCTGTGGTTTGAAATGCTTAATACCTTTTGAACAAGGGGCCTTGCGTTTATGTTTTGCAATAGACCTAGCAAATTATACAGCGGGTCCCACACAGAGCTTAGCGCGTGTCCAAGTAATAACAGAGAAGGCCAGTGGGGAGTCTCACATGGAAATAATGTTTGAAGTGGCTGCATGGGTTCATAGAAGCTGGGACCACAGGACACAGCCCCAGGGGCTTTCTAAAGTCCTCCTGGAGGTCAACCTGGGAGGGGCAAGGACTCAGCCACAGCGGCTCAGGGAGCATCTCCTTTGAGGTCTGTGTCTGGGCAACAGCTGCTGGCCCTGCTCAGCTGAAAAATTTAGCTGAGAAAAATCTAATTTGGAGCGCTCTAATGAAGCTAATGGAGTCTGCTTGCTCTAATCTGCTCTTGCTCCAGCTCTGTCTAATCCGAGAATGAATAGGTAATTGTAACTCCGTGGCTCACATAACCCTTTTCATTAGGGTGTTCAAGTCAGGCTACAAGTTTGGGTGACCAAAAGGAAAATGAGTGTCTTTCCTTAACTCGGAGTTTGAGCTAAATACAAAAACTGTACCACCTTAAAACGGAATCCCCCACACTCCCCCTTTTATAGTCTCAGGCTAGCAACCAAAAGCAATGCACGCTGAATCATTCTTTATTCTATGAGGTCTCGTCGGGTCCTTGTTTTTAATGGGCACTTGTGCATTAGAAACACTGCCACGCAGAGACGTCCCCTGAAACAGGCTCCAGTCAGCGGGGTTCACACGAGTCAGCCTCCTCCTCTAGCCTCACACTCCTGGATGCAGGAAACTTGCTGGTTAACCTTCAAGCTACAGCAAATCATGCCTGGAGAGCCATCCATCTTCATGTGTCAAATGCCTGTCAAATCTAGACACCACAGGGATGACTCTGCCCTTCCCTCTGTGCCTACTGCTCTTCAGGAAATATTTCCACTTTCTTTTCAAATAACTAAACCCAAATCACTTCCGCCTTCGGAATTTATTTCTTCTGTTACCGGACCTTAAGAATGTCAATCCAAATGTTAGGCTTCTTCTTTTAGTATGATCTGTCGTCCTCTTCACAGGGATCTGAGTCTACCTTCTAATAATTCAATTTCTAACAATATTATAGAATCCGAGAAGCATTTCCCAATATCCCGGTTGGGAATAACAGTAACAACATTGGCTATTTTTTTTATTTAAAAATTTAATTAATAGTAGTTATACCTAGTAATGGGGAAGAGTGTGACATTTTGATACATATAGTAGATAATGTTGATAGATTGCTTACTATGTATATCAGGCGTCATGCGAGAGCACAGCATCTTTCATAATTTAATCCTCCCAGAACTGTAAGAGGGAGGGAGTTCCACTGTTCCGTGTAAGGAAGTTGAGGCACACTGGCTCTGCTCTTACCAGAAATGCTGGGAAGTGGAGGGGAGGCCCTGAGCTCGGGCACGCGATCTTTGTAACTGTTGGCGGAGCTCAGTGGCACTCGGACCCGAAAGAGATCCACAGCCTTGGGCCACCCTCAGCTCAGCCAAGTCCTAGCAGTGGTGTTTCTGTCACAGAGTTCCACCAAGGAGTCCATCTCCAACCGGAGGGGGAAGCTCTCCGATTCCACCTGATAACTGTGTATGAGGATGGCTGCTCCATCCATGGATTCACCAATCAGCAGCACAGAGAGCCCAATAAAAACGTGGATATCTTATGCAATTTTTGTGATGGGTAAAGTAGCACATTGATCTTGTTTGCGAAGAATAAGGGGTTTCCCAAGGCACAGGACTTGGTGTTTAAAGATCAGGGAAAATCCCTGGCACACCAAGGTGGGCTGATTACTCAACTAAACGAAAAGTAAATGGCACTCTTGCGTGCCTGGGGAAAAGCAACGTAGACAGTGTTTGACTTAGGCATGCTTACCTAAGGTCTTTGAATTAGGAACGTATAAAACAATATACAGGGTAGAAAACGTAACTTGGGGTTTAGTTCCCATTTAGCAGTATTGGGGGATAGAACCCAGGTTCTCTAGCATGCTAGGCAAGGTATCTACCTCTGAACTATACCAACAGCCCCAAGGAATTTGGAACTGGATCCTATCAGGGGCCAGCACCTTATGATCAAGCCCACTCTTGGGATATCAGGCAGCAGTAGTGACCATATTTCTGCCCATCTCTGACAACAAGGGGAAGCTACAGTATTTGCAATGCGCTGAAGTCCTGGGCTGGAGTGTTTGGAGGTCAAGTTGACTAAAGGCATGTTTATCGCATGAAAGATTTTCAGCCATTTAATACTAGGCTTACCAGGGTGTAACCTCATAGCAAGAAGAGATACTTCTCTGTACAGAAGCCTTTTCTGAGTGTGTGTGTGTGTGTGTGTGTGTGTGTGTGTTTGTGTGCATATGTGTGTGTGTTTGTGTACGTATGTGTGTGTGCATGTGTGTGTGTATGTGTGTATGTGTATGTGTTTGTGCGTGTGTATATGTGTGTGCATATGTGTGTATGTGTGTGTATATGTGTGTGCATGTGTGTACGTGTGTGCATGCATGTGTGTATGTGTGTGCGTGTGTGTACATGTGTGTGTGCGTGTGTGTATGTGTGTATGTGTATGTATGTGTGTGTGTACGCACACTAATAAACGTGAAGGCAGGATGTGTCACCTATTTAAGCAGTGTGTTCAAGACTAAAATCTGAGGTTTATGCATCCCTAAGGACATCAAAGTGCTGGCTGTAAGGAAACACATAGAGACCAGGTCAGGCAAGCTCGTCTTCCAGGAAGACTCTGAAATGTTCTGTGGTTAGGGAAGGAGACCCTATTCCCGAGCTATGTGCTGGGAGAGGCTTCTGGGAGCTCACTTCCCTCTTCCCTTTCCCCCAAACTTTTCTCTGCTTCTTCCCAATGACTTCTGATTCAACAAATGCCATGGACCACAGCTCAGCTGGGCTTTGCTCCCCCATCTCAGTCACTCCTAATCCTCTTGCTGATGACCAACATAGTAGCAACATCCGGAAAGTCTCAAACTATCTCTCTATATACATTGTTCTATCCCATAACTACACTGAGTGCTCAAGGGTTACCAGGACAGACAGACTGAAGGGAGAGCATTTTCTTCCATGCAGACATGATATCCTCTACCCAGGGAACCCTCTGCACACTTAGGTAGAAGTCAATGTGGTTGACAAACCTGGAGGATTTTCATGAAGATGTGTAAAGAATCCAAAAACTAGAAGAAAAAAAAAAAAAACAAAAGTCAGGGCTACGGCTTTTATTTTACCCGTATTTTGATACTTCTTATTAAACAGCCCTTGTTTACAGTCCTTTGGGAACATATTCAATGCCCATGATGACGCCTGTGACAGAGTCCAAATGTGAAATGAGACCATTGTAGCCACAGATGTGATGCTGGCGACTGGGCAGGGCTCCCGTAAGAGGGAGGCACATCAGCTGGGTAACAATGCCCTGCTCTGTGCTGTTTATCGTGTTCACAACAGTCCAGATGGAGAGCCGTTCACTGCAGGGCTGAAGAGCTCAGCAGAGAAGAGGAGGGAAGGGCCACTGTGTCTTCATAGATGTGTGGTGTGTACGTTCAGTGTTAAGTTAGCCCCTGGCCGAGCCAGGGGCAATGGTAGTTGTTACCATGTAGCCACAAGTTCAGGAGACCACAGAGGCTTACATCCTATAAAGAATCAACTGCCTTAAGAGTTACATGAACCCAGTTTAAACATGACACCTGAATAATGCTGTTTTACTCCTGCTATAATTTGAGGTTAGAATGGGATCAGTTCTGAAGACTGGTGTCTCATCTGCATAATCTCTGAGCAGGAAGAGGGCATCGATGTGAGAGCCCACATCGCCAGTCACTGCTGATCTTCTTGAATCAATACAAGAATCATATAGTCACTTACAAAGAATCTCTGTAAATAAGCACCCTGTCTTGTTTTTATTCCCTGCTTAGTTGTCTGCATTTATGACTGGACCAAAATTTCTAGAAGAGGGATAGAACCTATTTCTGCCCTTTATGCCTTGTAGTGCCCAGAAAGCACATTGTAGTCCCTCAGTAATCACTTGTCAAATGTATGACTACATGAATGCACATAGTTTATTTGAAGCAGGATTCCCCACCTTTATATTACAACTACATACATTATATTACTTATGTATATGTGAATATATATATACATATATATACATATATATACATATATATATATCACAAGTTACACTAATTGACAGACAGAGGTAATGACATTCATGAAGTCTACAAATATAATTGTGCTTCAGGATCTGGTGGGGAATTAGTTCTAGAATCTTCTTTGGATACCAATATTGTGGATACTCCTATCTTTTTTTTTTAAGATTTATTTATTTATTTTGTATATGAGTACACTGTAGCTGTCTTCAGACACACCAGAAAGGGACATCAGATCCCATTACGGACGGTTGTGAGCCACCATGTGGTTGCTGGGATTTGAACTCAGGACCTCTGGAAGAGCAGTTGGTGCTCTTAACCACTGAGCCATCTCTCCAGCCTGCTCCTGTCTTTTAAAGAAAACTGTGTAGCATTTGCAAAACCAATACACACACATATGTAGTTTCTAATCATCGTTAAGGCAGCTTTGTACTTCTGATGTATGGCACCTGAGTTTGCTCCACATACCTGCACACACATGTATACACATCATTGTCAGAATGGGAGTAAAACTAACACCTGAAGCCTCTCGATGATGAGATGGGTCTCATCCTGCTCATGACAGGCCTTCAGGAAGCACGATAGCCCTGTGGAAAGATTCCTTCACCACAGTTGGCCTTCAACCTTGAGCTTCGAATCTATCCTTGCCCGAACTTACAGCCTATTTACCCCACACAGTCTGAACTTTTAGGCTCCCACAGTCATGTGAGCCAACCCTCAACCCTGTTTTGTTTTTCTTTCTTTTTTTTTAGACAGGGTCTCACTATATAGCTCTAGCTGTCCTAGAATTCATCATGTAAATCTCTCTCTCTCTCTCTCTCCTCTCTCTCTCTCTCTCTCTCTCTCTCTCTCCTCCTCTCCCTCCCTCCCTCCCCTCCCTCCTCCCCCTCTCTCTTTTTCTCTGTTTGTTTGGTTTTTTTCAAGATACATATTGCTCTGGCTGTCCTGGAATTCACTGTGCAGACTAGACTGGCCTTGAACTCCCCTGCCCCTGCCTCTATTGTGCTGGTATTAAAGGCATGCCACCACAGTGCACAATGCACCACCACGTACCACTGTGTACCACCCGGCTATGATCCAGTCTCTTAAGGTAAATTCATGTGGATAAAAATGTGTGCCCTCTAGACAATCACGACCAGCCCCAGCCTCTGGTTGTAGACCTCTGATGAGTATGACTTTCCGGGCCAGCTACTCCAGTACTCCACCAGGGAACATAAAAGCATAAAAACTTACAAAGGCAGGGGGGAAAACGGTCCTGTGGGAAGCAGCACCAGTGTAAAGTGAGGTGGGAGAGGTGTAGATGCCTCCTCTGGGAGGAGAAGTCTAGAGGCCAAGAGAGGGACTTCAGCATCCCAGTGCTCCCATCCCAGGCTCCTTCCTCCTCCTCTGTAGTGCTCAGAGAGAACAAGAACATCCTAAAAGGCTTGAAAAGAAACAGGCAGAAAAAAGACGCAAGGGAAGGAGGAAGAAAAGAGGGAAGGGAGATACATTGTGTCAAACGACAAGACTTGCCCAAGGAGGAAAACCAAAGTTTGTTTGCCGCCCGTGCTGTTTGTTGTTGTTTTATAAAAAATACTAATAAAATAAAAATCTAATAATACTAATAAAAAAAATTTATTAGAATAAAAATGAAGTCACATCTGCTCCCAAAAGAATGGGTAGTTTCTCCAGTGGAATCTCCCTGGGTACATAAGCCACACTCAAGGGCAGTCTGCATGGCAACGGTAGATGGGGGACACAAAATGAGCTCGATAGACTTTGTGGAGGCTTTCTGTCTCATGTGGCTTTGTTTGGGCATTTTTTGTCTATTGGATTTTTCTTTATGTTTTTATGGGTTTTATTTGTGTTTGGGTGCAGTTTCTTGCATTTTTTTCTTTTTACTTTTTTTTTCATTCTAGTTTGTTTGCCTGTTTGTATGTTTTCTAAAGAAAGAAAGATCACTTGGAGTTGGGGGGTGGGGAGGAAAGGAGTATCGGGGAGGAGTTGGGGGAGGGGAAACTGACCAGAATATATTGTATGAAAAAATACTTTCAATTGAAATAAGTAAGTAAAAATGAAGTCACTTGTACCCAACACTAACAAAAATAAACAAATCTGGGAGGTCTTGGGGAAAGGGACTCCACCTTTTCCCATTTGTCTGATAAGGACTGACTAGAGCCACAGCCGTGTACAAAGCCTTACACGAAAAGTGCTTTCTCAGGGGCATCAACCCAGTCATTAGTCTCTGTAGCCAAAAGCAATTGCTTCAAAAGAGCTAATGCACTCTCTCGTTTACCTTTAAAACTCTTATATTCCTTGTGATCCTGATTGTGTGTGTGTGTGTGTGTGTGTGTGTGTGTGTGTGTGTGTGTGTGTACAGGGGGGAAGATAACGTTACCATGGAACAAATATTCCTTTTTTAAAGTTGCTTTTAGTTGAAATAGAATTACGTTACTTCCCCATTCTTTCCCTCCCTCCAGCCCCTCCCAGCTACCCTCTCACTCTCAAGTTGGTAGTCTCCTTTTCTTCATTTATGTGTTTATGCACACACACACACACACACACACACACACACACACACACGTATGTATTTATATAGACATACCAATATGAGTCCATTTTTGTTGTGTATATATGGTTTTAGCTGTGTTGGGCAACTAGTAAGGGGACTCATTCCTGAGAAAGATTAATTCCCCATCTCTTAGTAGTCATTAGTTGACTGTAGTTTTTTTTTTATATGGTAGGACCCCCACAAAAATTTCCCCCTTCCATGTTAACATACTCATCTATCATGAGGTACCCACCAGAGCAGATCATTTGGACAAAGATTTAAACCAATAGAGAGTACTTATTAGGGGGCAAGCAACTACTCTGTGTGTTTGGGATCCTAGGATAGCCCCCAAGCCTTTCTCACAGTGAGCTTTTCAGCACGCATGCACGCATGTGCACATGCACACACACACACACACACACACACACACACACACACACACACACACACACCACATCTTAAGTTGACAGCCCTCAGTTAGCAAAACAGTTATCCAGAAGCAGAACTAACATGGACGGTTTGGACTTGGTTCTTGTTTTGCCTGGTGCTGCTGTTTCTGTGCTGGGTTCCAAGGCCTGAATGGAAGATCCATCATGGCGTCCTAAGGTCTGGGGCCTGTTACGCATTGGCGCTGTTTTGTTTAGCAGCAGTTTCTAGGAGTCACTGTTTCACAGAAGGTCCCTGGTCCTCTGACTCTTCCAGTCTTCCTGTCCCATCTTCCGCCATGTTCCCTGAGCCAAAGGTGCAGGAGCTGTGGTAGAGGTACATCTGTTGGGCCCGGGCTTCTCACCATCTGTTGATCTCTATGTTGTGTCCAGTTATGGTTTGTCTGTGATGCTCTCTATTTGCTATAGAGAAGGGATTCTTTGATAAGGCCTGGTAACTACGCTTATCAGTTGGAATAAGGACAAGATGTACAACGCAGTAAGGGATTGTGCTGGTCTACCAAAGTGGTGGTAGCGGATTCTTTTCTAAGGTCCATGACCTCAGTAGCCCTGGGAATCTTGCTAGGTTTCCAGTACTAGGAAGGGTTTCGCTCCTGTCGAATGACCCTTAGGTCTAACTAGACGTCTGTTGGATGCCACTGACATGTGAGTGGCTGCCACTCACGGCACCTTTGTGTATATTGTACCATGCTGAGAATTGTCATGGCTCACGGGTGTCCCAGTTAGGTAGGACTGTTTGATTCTTCCTGCTTTTGGCCGCTTGCATATTCTGGAACCCATGTCTTGATGCTGTGTCGTCTTCTGCAATAAGAGCCACCCTCAACTCCTGAGAGAGGCAACCAAGGACCTATATTGTCTTGGGAGTCACTTGGACTACCCTGACCAACCATTTGAAAGCATTATTATGCCTGATGCTGGGATTCCTGTGGAGAGCACTTGTCAGCCAAGGAGCCCAACTTGCTTTTATGTGAATATAAGAGAATATGATTCCTTGAGGATTTATCAAACAACCTCAGTGTCCTCTGTCTCTCTCTGTCTCTCTGTCTCTCTCTGTCTCTCTCTGTCTCTCTCTGTCTCTCTCTGTCTCTCTCTGTCTCTCTCTGTCTCTGTCTCTGTCTCTGTCTCTCTCTCTCTCTCTCTCTCTCTCTCTCTCTCTCTCTCCCTCCCCCCCCCTCGTTTTCCTTTTGTGTTGCCTTACTCTCTCCTTTCTCCCCCATTGGAGCTCTCTCCTCATATTGCTCGTTTCCCACAGGTCTCCTTTCCCTTCCTCACCCCCCACCTATGGCCCCCTTTTTACTTCTTGGTTTCTGTGGTTACTCTACACTATATACTCACGTTTTGGAGCTAGGAACTGCAGATGAGAGTGAGTACGTGACATTCATCTTTCCGGGTCTGGATGACCTCACTCAATATAATCTTTTCCAGGCCTTTCCATTTACCTGCACCATCCATGATTTCATTTTCCTTTACAAAAGCTGGATACCACATTTTCATTATCTGCTAATCTATAGAAGGACGTTTAGGTAGTTTTCATTTCCGGGCATAAGCAAGGGCACACTGAAGCCACTGAACTAGACCACTCCAAGGTGGAAAGATTTATTTCAGATCAAACTGCCAAGAGCATGGGTGGGGTGGGGGTAAAGAGAAGCAAAATGACAGAAAATCAAGTGGATTTTATATGACAGTCAGGAGAGAGAGAGAGAGAGAGAGAGAGAGAGAGAGAGAGAGAGAGAGAGAGAGAGAGGAGAGATACGGGTCTTAAAGCTGACAGATGTTCTTCCTCTGGATAATTGAACTTTGGGAATAGATTAAAAGAGGTTCCTGGTGAACAGAAAGCAGCTTATGAGATCTGCCTTTCTGGTAAAGACAGAAAACCACTTTTAAGCTTCTGTTTACCCAGTAATGAGCCTTTTAGGGTACTGCCACCAGTGCAGCCATTTTGGGGGACCCTCTGTGAACTTAACACTGGCTATAAAACAAGTAAAAGTAAATATTCTTCGAGGTTTTTGTTGTTGTTTGTTTAAGACAGTATTTCAACTATGGAGCCTTGGCTGTCATGGAACTCACTCTGTAGACCAGGCTGGCCTTAAACTCACAGAGATCTGCTTGACTCTGTCTCCTGAGTACAGGGACTAAAAGTGTGCACCACAAAGCCCAACAAATACTTCAATATTTGCTCCCCCAAATTCATTGTTGTTGGAGACTGTTCTGTGTTTTTTATTTATGTTAACGATGATAGTTTTTACTAATTCACCATGGGAAAAGGGTGAGCTTATGTTACTTAGTAACAAAGAACCCCAAATCTCAAGGAACCACACCAAAAACATTTGTCCCTCACGGCCTTGTTTCTTTTTGAAAACATATTTCTTCACACGGAAGTATTCCTGGCAGCCATAACTCCTTTGAAGGACTGGTAGACTCCCTCAGTAAAAGGCAGAAATTTGGCTTCAGCTTCATGGGATAAAGCACGCAAAGCCATGGACTCTAGTGGACGCCAGATATGTGGTGCCTCCTCCTTTTCCTTCCCCATTCAGTGGAATAGCATGTCCGTTATTCTAGAAGGTGTCCTCAGGAGAGCAGTGGCTCCTGGCTGGGTTCATGTGTGATCACCATCAAAGGCAGCCCACACGTCAAAATGACTGATGGGTCGTCTCACTGGGACCATCTATCCTGCAGGGTGGAGGCACCGTCGCAGACATGGTTTATCCACAGAAATGTGTGGCCTCCTATCAGCACGTGCTCCCACTGGTACTTGGTTAGCTGCAGAATTTGGGAGCCCACACTCAGCTGTTCTTTTCTTTTTAACCCATTATCCTTGGATAGTTTACTGTACTCCATACCTCCATGGTGTCCTAGAGGACAAGTGGCCTCTGGGTTTCAAAGAAGACAACGCCTAGCTCTTCAACCCCACTGTGTAAGCATGTATTAGCATGTGAGCTCTCCCGGGTCATTTCCATCAATAGCCCATCCAGGTACACACTGCTTTTCTCATTATAAACAAAAATCCTCAGGCTACACATTTAGTTCAGTTGCCCAGAGCTAGATGTGAATTAGGGAAGGTCCCTTGGCTCTCATCTGCTAGAAGTCTTTCCTCCAGTGTCTGGTTTTTGTAATTAAACCTATCCATTTTCATGTAAGTTCACAGCTCCACAGTCATTGATAGGGAACTGTTTCTTCATCTAGAGTTGGACTTTAAATATAATTTCCCACTAGGAAAAATAGAGGCTCCTGGGAGATACAGCTCGTGAAAGATTTGGAGGAGATCTACAAGGAGAGCCCAAGACATCTTGAGCATGCCAGCAAGAAAACCATAGACACGAGTTTTTAAACTCCATTGGACCCAATTGGAAGTCACTGGCATACAACACATGGGACCATTTAAGCATCTTTAAACAACAGTAAGATAGATGGCCATTGGTCAGTTATGTTAGTTACTTTTCTTAGGAAGGGTGTCCTTGCAGTTTGAGAGGATGCAGCCCATCACCTTGGAAAGGGGGCTATAGTGTTGGGAACAAGCAAGAGAAACCTATTCTAAGTTCCTATTTAAACTCCATTTAATCACAGGGAGAAACTAAATTCAAAGCCCCAGGCCCTGGGGAGCTGGAGACTTACCTACAGCTAAATAGCTTCTGTTGTAAATAGTTGTCTGAGTCCAGACATCCCAGGGACAACTTGTAAGGAGACAGTTGTCTGAGTCCAGCCATCTCAAGGACAACGTCTTCATCTTGCTGACAGGGTCAAACAAGTTCATGTTCCCAGACCTAGGAATGAACACCAACCCACTTCTCCAAATGTTTTAATTGCCTTTTAGCGAGTAAAGAATACAAACATTGTTGTTATCTAAACTAAGGGGTATACGTTGTAAAAAAAAAAAAATACAATCAGTTACTTGTTAAAAAATGCCTTAATTAACTACAAGCAGCTGACCCACTCCTTATATCACTTTGAGCTCCGAACCTAGTGTCTAGGAGAATGAATTAAGGACCTTGAAACCAGGTGTCCTGGATATGGCCCAGTCTCCCACACATACTCCCTTGCTTAACCCCTAATATCAAAATGCAACAGGAACCACTGAAGCTCACCCCAGCTCCCTGCTTGCTTTGGTTCCCATCCTTTAAAAGTGTTGTACGATCTCCCTCGGGGATGTGGTTCAGATCTAGAACTGGCTGCCTCCCTGAGCACCCAAAAAATAAAGCTTTCAATTTTAAGCTTCCATATCTGAGGTGACTTTTCTCAGCTTCCACTCAGAACCCAACAGTAGCAAGGATGAAAAGTCGCTAATTACTTCTGGTCTGCAGTTTGAAAACAAACAGTGGACAGGAAGAAAGGCTGAGCGAACGAACCTCAAGACCAATCTCCAGTGAACACTTCCTCCAACAAGGATCTACTCTGAAAGGTTCCACAGTCTTCCAGAACTGTGCCGCCAGCCGAGGGCCAGGTAAACCCAGGAGCCTGTGGGAACCATCTCAAGGCAAAAGCCGGGATACGAGTGCTGAGGATATAAGGCGCATGTGCTACAGGAGTGGCGCCATCTTGCCTAGAAACCAGGCATCCCAGTCCCGCCATTGGGCAGTGCTGTTAGCTTGGCTTCACTTCTGCCTGGACCTCCACAGCTGGGTCAGGTGAATGAAAAGAGAAACTAGGCCAGCTGTGGTGTAATGATGGGGATAAAGGATGTTGAGGGCCTGTGCCTGAGAGAAGAGGTGAGAGAAGAGCTGAGATGGGAGGGAATGATCTAACGCAAGCTGTACTTGGGTACCACTTGACAACACAAGGTTGATATTAGCTGCTACCCAGGCCAGGTGAGGTCAGCAGGCAGCAGCATCAAGATGGTCATGAGAGAATTGAAAGGTTGTAGGGGTAAAGAGCAGGAATACCGGAGGCTGGAGGAGTCGGGGAGAACAGGAGAAGAGTAGACAGAAACAAAGAGAAGAAAACGAGAGGATGGGGAGTCGGGGAGATGGACGGCTGGGCCTGGCTTTGTACTTTGTATACCTACTGATGTCTGGTGTATAGCTGACATGTGAGTTGCAGCAGTTGGTGGTTTAAATGTGTTTTTAATGGTTAGGAACAGGGCTTGGGGGTTAGCTTAATTTTACCTGGTGTACTAGACAAAACGTATTCTTCTCTTGGGAAGTTTGAAGGCAAACAGAGAGTTGGAAAACAATGGGGGCTAACTGCAAGTAAAGGAGGCTTTGGGGACTGGGAGGCAATGAAGACCAGAGCAGGGGAGCAGATGCATGGGGGAAACCTTGCAACACGGAGCCTTGGGGAAATCGGGTACTACCTCAGAGCCAAGTCCTCATCCCAGGGCGCAGGCTGGTGCTTAGGAATGCATAGGGAGTGCCAAGGATGCCACGGCTGCATAAGGAAGCATGGCCCATATCTGCTGCAGTGCAAAGCAGGCTGCAGTCCAATTCACCTGAGACGCCCCCCCAACACACACACACACACACACACACACACACACACACACGCACCACCAGCCTGCACTTGCCACAGTCCATTCCTGCATGATCTATTGCTAGTGTGGGGGGGTTAATAAGCTTCTACTGCTACCCACTCATTCAGGCTGACTCATGCTGAGGGGCCAAACTGGCTGCTCTGTGAGCTGCTTGGCGGTCAGCAGGAGAACCAGCCTTCTGGTCTACTCTCTTAGGGTCCCTGACAGTTGAATGCATTCTTCACTAAGACCCTCTCCCTACCTAAGGCAATCATCTAAGATCACCTCCGGGTACTTCCTGTTCCTTCACCTTCAGTTTGCCATGGCTCAGTTCTGATCCTGAGTCAATAATAACGTGTTTCAAATAATGATGTAGTTCCAGTTCTGAACTCCCAAATGCTGTGATTGCAGGCCTGAGGATTGGTAGATAGTGTGTGTGTGTGTGTGTGTGTGTGTGTGTGTGTGTGTGTGTGTGTGTAGGTGGGTGTCTGGAAATAAAAATGAATTCATTCATGAGCTCACCTATTGCACACAAGAAATACTCACTGGGATGGTTCCAGTCCTGAATGGACACTCCAGCCTTTCAGGTCTCCTCCAGGAAAGGGTTGGGGAACCAGTAAGGACAAGTGAGTGGAGACAAAGACATTGGGATGTTCTGTGGCTTGAAGACAAAGGGAATCAGGAAGCCCAGTTGTGGAATTTGCATAAGAATGGCCCCCCCATGGTCTCGTATTTGAATCCTTGGTTGTTAGGGAATGGCACTACTTGAGAGAGATTAGAGGTGTGGCTTTGTGGGAGTAGATGTAACTTTGTTGAAAGAAGTATGTCATTTGTGGAAGAGCGGGCTTGGAGGATTTAATGGTCAAGCTAGGCCTAGTGGCTCTCTCTTCATGCTGTCTAAGGGATCCAGACGTAGAACTCTCAACTGCTTCTCCAGCACCGGTCTGACTGCCACCACCATTCTCCCACTTTGACGATGCTAAACCTTCAAGACTGTAGGCCAGGCCCAGTTAAGTGCTTTCCTTTGTAAGAGTTGCTGTAGTCCTGGTGTCTCTTCACAGCAACAGAGCACTGACTTAGACGCCATTCCATCTCCCACTGGAGGTAGAAGGGAAGTGCAGGAACAATACAGTGCAGAGCAGGTGACAATGACACTACACTGCTCAAGACTATTCTCTTCTCCAGACCAGACCAGGAGCTTGTCCTCAGAGGAGGTGACTCTCCTCTGTCAGGAACCTTGGAGTACTGTCCTGCTGGCCCAGAGCGTTTCTGTCATGTAGAGGCCAAGTCAAGGCCTAGCTCTGCCTGCCCTGGAGGCCCACAGCTGCAAAAGCAGGTCAGTACCCATTCTTCAGACAGTGGCTACAGTGTACTCACTTTAAAAGAAATAAACAAGGCCAGGTATAACAGTGGTTTCCCAGATGGGCCTTCTAGCTCAGGGACTGTGGGGAGCCAGGATTTCAGCTTCTTCCAGAAAGAAGAAAATAGACTTCCATGTCAGACACCAGCTTTCCTCATGAAGCCGTGAGCTGAGCATGTAATGGGGACACTCAGAATGGCTCAGTAGGGTCCACCACAGCTAATTTCCTAGCTGATTCAAGCCTTAGATCATAGACTACCTGGCAAGCTTGTCATACAAGTGAGTCAAAAGGAAGCTGCAGCCTGCAGAAGACAGACTGACGGTATACTCTCTTGATGCCTGCACAGCAACGATGTGTTCCAAGTGAGTCAGGAATGACTTTTCCTTCCTAATGTAGCAGCTGGATCCTGCTTGATCAGTCTCTGCTCACGGTTACTGTCTGTGTCTGCACTGCACAGACATAACACAGGTCTAAGACAAAAACAAAACAAAAACCCCTGGCAAGAAACAAAGATGGCTTGCAATTCAAAGATCTTACAAAATAATTCGACCTACAATATAAATTAATAAATTTTTACACTAACCAAATTCTCAACACCCTGGCTGACTTCACCTGGACTCACAGACTTCTTGTTTCACATCTTTCTAGAACCTTCTATGCACATAGGAAAAGGTGTTTTGCATGTGAAAACTGTTTCCTCTTGTATTTTAAGGCCCATTTATCCACACCAAATACCCTTTACCTGCACAGAATGTTCTAGAAGGAAGCAAAGCTATGCCTGTGGCTGTCTTCGTACTCCAGCTCTGGTCATATTCTATTCACCTGTTGAGTTCAAGTCAGTCATTCCTCCGAGTGCCCTTTCTAACCTTATCGAGCCTCAGCTTCCTCCACTCCATTCCACAGCCCACTCCGGCGAGCCAGAGCTCCCCCAGGAAAAAAAATCCTCTGCCACCAGCGTGACTTCCACTAAGAAGTTCCCTGAAGTCTAGGAGTGGCAGTTCAGGATGCAGAAGCAGAGGCTCTGAAGCTCCAGGCTCCCTGGACTACATAGTCTAGCACTTGCTGTCTCAAAACCAGTTTTCTGCAATGGTTTTCGGCACCCTGTGCCCTCCCCAACCCCACCCCACCCAGCACACGTCTTATCTGGAGGTGGAGGCAGCCCCTCACCTGTACTGGTCTTCATCATCGGTCGTGCCACAGTGAATTCTTGGGAGGATCGGAAGGAGGGAAGAAGAGAGTATAGAGTAAGAGAGAGTAACAGAGAGGGAAGGAAGGGAGGGACGGATGGACAGAGGGAGGGAGAATGGTCTTGGAGGGGAGGCAGGGGTCTTCATACAACGAAAGGCCCATTCTGTTGCTTACTAACTCACAGGTATCACAAGGAGGTCACAAAACCTCATCATAGACTCCACCATAACTCGCTTCACTTATGCTTCACGCTCACAAAGCCATGTGGGTCTCACTGTCTTCCTGCTTGATGTATTGTACGTTTATTAAGTTGCCTTGTTTTTCTTGAGACAAGCTCTCATCATGGTAGCCCAGGCTGCCCTCAAACTCTGATCAATCCTTCTGCCTCCATCTCCAGAGTACTGAGCGTGCAGCTATGCATTAACCACGCCCAGCTTTGGCTTTACCATCGTAAACACATGCAGTGATGATCTGTTTCGGAAAAGCTGCCTTCTCACAGGTTCCCCACAAGAAGAGCCTTGTCTTCTTTACTTTCTGTTGCTGTGCTAAGACACCATGGCCAAGGCAACTGATAGAAGGAAGTTTATTGGGCTCACAGTTTCAGAGGGTGAGTCCATGACCGTCGCAGCGAGGGGCGTGGCAGTAGGCAGGCAGGCATGGTGCTGATGTAGAAATGACAACCGCGTGGCAAGGAGAGAGCATGCCAACTGGGAATGGCTGGGGCTTCCCAAATCCACCACCACTGACACTCCTTTCCAACATAGTCACACCTCCTAATCCTCCCCAAAGAGTTCCACCATACGGGGACAAAGCATTCAAGTATAAGAGCCTGTAGATGCTATGTTTTTTCCTACACACACATTCCTATGCTAAAGCCTCACTGTTAAATTACATACAATAAGAATTTTATAATAATACAATAGAATAACTATAACGGTGTAGTACAGTAGCATTTATTTAAATTTTATGAACTATGCCTGAAATTTTCCATTGGTAGGTTTAGGCTTTGATTGACTGGGTAACTGAGACAGCCAGAAAAACAGGAACCTTGGAAAAGGGCGACTACTCTAATACTTCTGCACACAGGGAAGATGGAATGGGACGATGCCCTAGTTCTTTCTCTTCGGTTGCTTTAATGAAATACTAGCTAAAACCTACTTAGGAAGAAGGGTCTATTTTAGCTTACAGGGTAGAATTCAGCATTGAGGGAAGCCAGGGAGGAAGCTCAGGGCAGGGACCTAAAGGCAGGAATTGAAGCCAAGACCATGGAGGAATGCTGCTTACTTGGTTCCCTTCCTTCCCTATGGCTTCCCCTGGCTTGCAGGTTAGCTTCCCTATGCCACCCAGGATCACCTGCCTAGGGATGGCACCACCCACAGTGGGCTTGGCCTCCCACATCAATTAACAATTAGTATAATGACCTACAGACATGCCCATAGCCCAGTCTCATTGAGGCAATTTTGCAATCGAGACTCCCTCTTCCCAGGCATGTCGAGTTGACAAATAAAGCTCAGGTGACAGATTATAAATGCCACAATCACATACACATTCTAAGGGGCCACCCAATTAGACTTTGGGTTTCTGCCTTGTCCATCTCTCCAGTTATTCTAAGAAACAATGAACTGTCTGGTTCCCATGTGTTGGCCAGAGAACCAATCTCTCCTTTTGGACTACAGGCGTGGGTTAGCCCATCTCTGGTCTGTGAGGAGGGCAAAGAAGAGGGACTGTGGAGGCATTCCACATAAGAAAGTGCTGCCCAGGTGTATAACGTAACCCTTCCCACCTTCCCTCTTCAGGAAAAGGTTTTCTGATTTTCTTGCACAGTTGGTACTATGTATTGAGTCACTGTGTGTGTCCCCCAGAGTGGTCAGGAGAATTGGGCACACACAAAAGTCTCACATGGTGTCCCAGTTCTCCCCCAGACTCATCCTGTAGTATCTGAGGCCAGTGAAGCAGAATGGGAGGCAGATTCTACTTGCAGCATCTCTCAGTAGAAAACCCTAGCTCTCCCGATCGCATGTGCTGGGTGTTCACACACAGCTCTGGCTTTCTGAGAACAGTGTGACTGATAGACTGTTTCCTGGACAGCATTTCTTCATGTCTCCATATAAAATAATATTTATGGAGTATTTTAAGCTTTTGGCTGAAAGTGAAACATGAGGGTCATAAATATACCATGGAGCTCATTAGGGAAGTCCCAGGCTGCACAGAATGGGTCTCTAGCTCCAGGCCCCATTCATCACTCAGCTCGGCGGCTATTCTGAAACCATAGCGTCCACTGCAGGGAGCGATGATAGAAGACCACACTTCCCTTGGAAGACAGAAGCCGCAGCTCTGCTGCCTGACATGTGAACATGTGCTGGGTGCATGAGAACCTGCGGGATGCTTTGCGGGTGTTACCCTGGGTGCAAAAAGCCCATTGGAAATGTAGCACGCTGGAGCAGACTCCACACTTACCCCTTACATACTCTCTCTCTCTTCTCTCTCTCTCTCTCTCTCTCTCTCTCTCTCTCTCTCTCTCTCTCTCTCTCTCTCTCTCTCTCTCTCTCCCTCGGTCTCTGCTTTCTCTACAGCTAAGCTGCCAGTGCTCAGGATCCCCCAGCGCCAATGAAGAGCAGGATTCAGCTAATCCAGCCTGATGGAGTCACCTCAGCCTTCAGTATGCACTCAGTCTCTTCATATAAAATGCCTGAGACCTCTCTGAGGTGTCCCCTTTGCCTGCTCTTCTATGGCACAGTGTCTTTGAGGGAAACAGCTTCCCGTCCGTTACTATGACAACCACTCCAGACAATCGATGCAGCAGGAGGAAAGCTTCGTTCACCCCCAGTTTCAGAGATTTCAATCTACAGTCAGTAAGCCTGTTGGCTGGGGCCCCGAGGCAGTCCATCCTATTGCGATGGGCAATCAATACTAGAGAAAGCTGCTGATTGTAACAGGAAATAAAGGAAAGAAGAGGGGTGGAGTCTCACTTCTCCCTTCAATGATCTAACTTCCTCCCACTTAGCTCATTTCTTAAAGGTTCTAGTATGTCCCAATAGTGCTATAGCCTAGAGCCTAAGCCTTCAATATAGGGACCTCTGGGGGACATTCCAGACCCAAATTGTAACAGGGTAGCTCATGAAAGCCCCTGGCACTGGGAAAACTACCTCTGTCTTCCAGAGAACCCCTGTCAGTGACTGTAGAATAGCAACTCTGATTGGGGCCAACCCCGGATTAACCAGGAAGTGACAGATTGCATAGACTAGAAAGGGAGCAATGTGTTCAACTCCCTCCCCAACCCCTCACCCTCAACACACAGGACTCCTCATCACTGTCATCCTACTTGGCTTATGTGAGCAGTCTTTCCTCAGTTACAGGGAACTTCTAGGTCCCTCAACTCCACACTGCAACCAAGGAACTAGCACACTCATAGAGGTGCACACCATCATATCATTGGTGTACCAGAAGGACCACCTTTGGAACAAGTGACAGTTACAAAAATGGCCTCAAAGAAGATCCTGTGTGACTGCAAACCTGCTGCGTTAGTTTTCATTAATATAAATAAATGAATGAGCTGAGATGTATGTAACTTCCTAAAGAAGTCCTAACTATTCATGTGCTCACTCTCTCTGCAAAGAAATGCATCATCCCATTGCCCCTTAAGCATGTGATCAACCCAGTGACTTCCTTCCAAAACCCAGAATGTGAGAAGGAGGGGGAACATCATTCAACAGTGGAAAAACCTGCCTAGCCAACCCGACCTCAGGCAGGTGACCAACACCAACAGTGAGCCCTGCCCCTAGCACAGCTCCTGACATGGAGTGATGACAGAGAAGTTGTGCCTTCTGTGATTGTCCTCCCAAGAACATATAATCCCAGTCTTCTCGTGAGTAAAGTATCAGGCAAACTTAAAAGGAGTTCCTAGAAAACAGCTAGCCACTCTTCTTCAGAGCTCTAAAGACCATGGAAAATAGAGACAGGGGTTTTCACAGAGCATGAGGATATGGAGCTAGGACAGACTCCTGAAATGTGAACACCAACTAAGAACCAGTGACATCAGAATAGAGTATACATTTTAGTCAATAGTTGTGACCAGTGTTAGGCTATGGTTGTGACATAAATACTCTTAAGATGCAAGGAAGTGACATATGCTTGGGATTCCAAGACTTTGAAGGTAGAGGCAGAATCAGGAGTTCAAGCCCATCCGAGGCTGCATATGACTTTATCTCAACTCTCTCCTCCGCAGTCACAAAATGCTAATAGTTAGGGAGATGAGGGACATGGGTTCTCTAAGGCACATTTAAATTTGTCTTATAAAGCTGACTGTGTAAAATCAAAAGTTTACCTTAGGTCTGCAGATAGAGCTCCGTGGCTGTGGTAGAGCACCTGCCTGGCCCTCCTCAGCACTGGGGAGTCACGTGGGGGCTAAGGAGATAGCTCAGGGGTAAAACATTAGTTGAACAAGTGTGAGGACTGGAATTTGGGTCCTCAGAGCCCTCCTACAATCCTTGTCTGGGGGGCCAAAGAAGTAGCAAGAAGATCACAAGCTCTGGGTTCAGTGAGAGACCCCACCTCCATATGTAAGGTGAGGAGCGGAATGGTAGAAGACACTACTGTCAGCCTATTCTCCATGTGCAGGAGCACACACATATGTACACATACTTAAACACGCATACTCATATGCATGCACACTACATGGCATCTAAGCTAAAATAGAGTGATTTATAGGAGGCTAAGGCATGGAAAATGGGCCTATGTGTGACTCTAATGCTACCTGGCTCTCTCAAGACTGCACCGTGGAATCAAATACACTTAATGACTTTAGCAAAGTGTGACTTGGGATTTAGGATTGTGAAATGATCAAGTACTGTATAAAATAATACTTACAATACTTATAATTACTTATATAATAATACTTATAAAAGAGTAATTACTTATAAAAGATTAACTAGACAGTAATCTGATTGAAATCTGTAGTTTCACTGTATGCTCCCTTTTCTCTTAGGAAATCCGAAGTTGCCTTGGCTAGAACAGTAAGGGAACTGGAGTTACCGAGTCCTCCTGGTAGGATGATAACCATGTCCGTGAGTGAGCCAAGGGTGCTGTGTGAAAGCCATTATTTCCTGCTCCCCTTTGTTTAATTTCCCATCGTTGCTCCTTCAGTAACCCAGCATTCAAAATGCAAAGTGGTGATAGTTCAGTCTTGCTCCTGTACTTGGTCACAACTTCCAAAGAGGATGGAGGCCCTTTTCATCACACTTAGCACAGCACACAAGAGTGGGGTTGGAGAGAGGGGTCCACATACTGTGAGAGGTTCAAATTTCTTTCCATGGAACTCTTGGAAAAGTGAAGACATGCAAAGACTTTGCATTGGGGAACTTCAGGGACCTGCCTGGAACTGGGACGATGTTTATCAATTCTGTTACAGCCCTTACACGTTTTAATGACAAGGTAGAAAGTTGGGATAGGAGAGAAGTGGGAATGGGGTGAATGAGGAGGGGAACACCCTTATAAAAGAAGGGGAGGGGACAGAGGGCTTATGGACAGGAAACCAGGAAAGGAATAACATTTGAAATGTAAATTTTAAAAAAATCCAATAAAAAAAAAAAGAAAATTGGAATCAAAAGAAAAAAAATCCCATAGTCTTTGTCAGGGTTTCTATTCCTGTACAAACATCAGGACCAAGAAGCAAGTTTGGGAAGAAAGGGTTTATTCAGCTTACACTTCTGCATTGCTGTTCATCACCCAAGGAAGTCAGAACTGGAACTCAAGCAGATCAGGAAATAGAAACTGATGCAGAGGCCATGGAGGGATGTTTCTTACTGGCTTGCTTCCGAATCTGGCTTGTTCAGCTTGCTCTCTTATAGAACACAAGACCACCAGCCCAGGGATGGCACCACCCACAATGGGCTGGGTCCTCCCCTCTTGATCACTAGTTGAGAAAATACTTTATAGCTGGGTCTCATGGAGACATTTCCTCAACTGAAGCTCCTTTCTCAGTGATAACTCCAGCTTGTGTCAAGTTGACACACAAAACCAGCCAGTATAATTGGCCCCTTGTCAGCTTGACACACAAACACATCACTATTAAGCCTCAACCCTTACTTTCTTATTCATTCCCAAGATCTAAATAACTTTGAGAGTCTCACAGTCTTTACATATTAAAAGTTCAGTCCCTTTAAAATATCAATATCTTTTAAAATTCAAAGTCTTTAAAATTTAAAATCTCTTAACTGTGAACTCTACTAAAATATTTTCTTACTTCGAGAGGGAAAAATATCATGGCACAGTCACAATCAAAAGCAAAATCAAACTGCAACTGTCCAATGTCTGGGATCCTTCATGATCTTCTAGGCTCCTCCAAGGGCTTGGGTCACTTCTCCAGTTCTGCCCTTTGTAGCACACACCTTGTTTTCTAGGCTCCAGCTACCTGTTCTCCACTGCTGCTGCTGTTCTTGGTGGTCATCTCATGGTACTGGCATCTCCAAAACACTGCTGTCTTCCACTGCAACTAGGCTTCACCAATAGCCTCTTATTGGCTGTCTTCACTGTGCCAAGCCTCAACTCCTTTGCATGATCCCTTGAGTCTTGGGCCATCAATTGCAACTGAGGCTGCACCTTCACCAATTGCCTTCCATGGTCTCTCACAGTACCCAGCCTCAGCTGTTCTTCATGACCCCTTTCATGCTTTCAAAACCAGTACCATCTGTGTGACTCTTACACATTTACCAAGTCCAGCCAAAGCATGAGGTACAACCTTGGCTATCTCTGGAACAGACTCTCTGTGCTCTCAGAAAACACTTCCCAGAAGATTTCACCTCAGTGATGCCGGTCGCTTCTTAATCACCACTAATTTCTTAGCTCCAGCTGACCAGCATCAATAGTCCCAGTAATGCAAAAGTTTCACATTAGTAGTTCTGGTATCTTGTTAATCACAGCTGATTCTTCAGCCCCAGCTAACCAAAACCACAGAATCTTCACAATCAAAATAGCAGCAGCCCTAATAAGAGTCTTTAATCTTCCATCTGGAATTTCAGAAGCCTCCACCTTCTACACTGTTCTCAACATTATCTTCCAAGCTCCTACAGAAAATTCCACAAATCACTTAACATCCCAATGGATCTTCTAGCTCAAAGTTCCAAAGTCCTTCCACAGTCCTCCCCAAAACAAGGTTAGGTTGTCATAGAAATACCCCACTCCTGGTACCAATTTGTCTTAAGTCAGTCTTTCTATTCCTGCACAAACATCATGACCAAGAAGCAAGTTGGGGAGGAAAGGATTTATTCAGATTACACTTCCAAATTGCTGTTCATCAACAAAGGAAATCAGGACTGGAACTCATATAGGGTAGGAAGCAGGAGCTGATGCAGAGGCCATGGAGGAATGTTTCTTACTGGCTTGCTTCCTCTGGCTCGCTCAGCTTGCTCTCTTATAGAACACAAGACTATCAGCCCAGGGATGACACCACCCACAATGGGCTGAGCCCTCCTCCCTTGATCACTAGTTGAGAAAATGCCTTAGAGCTGGGTCTCACAAAGGCATTTCCTCAACTCAGGCTTCTTTCTCTGTGATAACTCCAGCTTGTGTCAAGTTGACATATAAAACCAGCCAGTACAGTCTTTGTCTCCTGAGAGGGTTTAAAGTAGCTTATATGGGATCCTGCCTTACACAGGATCTAGGTTAGAAGAATGAGAGTTTGGACCACTGGGGCAATAGAAAACATCTTCCCATTTAACCAATCAATGGACATGTATTTAGTGCTGGCAATGCTCTGCATAGGCACTGCTATTAGCCATGAATCCTAAAGAGCTATAAGCCTCCAGATACTCACAGCTCAGCTCTGCAAGGAGGCAGGAGGCACCATCAGCTGGAAAACCAAGTTTCCATACATTTCATACATTTAACTTGCCCCATAACTAGACATCATCTTTGAAGTGATTTAAGAACAAATTTCCAAGGGCTAGATGGATGGCTCTGTGTTAAAAGCCCTTCTTGTTCCTCCGGGGTACCAGAGCTCAGTTTCTAGAGTCAGTCAGCTTTTGCAAACTCCACTACAGAGCAGTCCCCAAACCCTCCTGAAGTGAAAAGATATTAGATGTGTCAACTTTCCCCTGTAGTGACAAAATTCCTAAAACAGCTTAAGTGGAGGAAAGGTTTGGTCTTGGTCACACTTTCACATGGTTCTGCCCATGCTCAGCTGGCTCTGCTGTTACAGTCTCGAGTGAGGCAGGACAAGGTGGAAGAACATAGAGGAAGCTGGTCGCCTTAAGGCAGCCAGGAAGCCACAGGTGGGAGGGGCGGACTGCAGTACTGTCTTCCAGGTGGCATCCCAGGGGTTTACTTCCACCAATCGGGCTGCAAGCCCGAGATTTCCATCTCTTCCAAGGACCACATTTTCAACAGATGCATTTGAGGAAGATTGAACTGGGATGCTGAGGCAGCATCTTTTGGCCTCCTCTGTGTGCACAAGTCTTTTCTGATCAGCAGCCACTGGGCTGTAGAGACAAGGACATGAAGCTCATGATTTCCTAGGTTCCCTTGTCCAGAAAGCAGTGTCACCTCCTGGCACTTTTTATTCAATGCCACAGCTTCATGTGATGGATTTCCTGCCAGTGCTCAATGAACCCTTGATTTCTTTTTCCAAAAAGAAACGCTTAAGTTGAAGTACTCAACTTTGTGGCGATTGCTATCGACTTCCAATCCTCTTTCCAGCCAACACTTTTTTTTTGCACAAAGATGCTGTGTGTGTTACTCCCCCTAACACTGTCTTACTTAGCTGGCTCTTGCCTTTAAGATTAATTTTATTTATTTATTTAATTTATTTATTTTCCTTTTTATTGGATATTTTATGTAGTTACATTTCAAATATTATACCATTTCCTGGTTCCCCCCTCTCCCATTCCCCCTCCTCCCTCTGCTTCTATGAAGATGCTCCCACTCCCACCTACCCATTCCCAACTCTCCATCCTGACACTCCCCTACACTGGAGAAAGGAGCCTTCACAGGACCAAGGGCTTCTCCTCCTATCGATGCCACACAATATGGCCCTCTGCTACATATGCAGCTGGAACCATGGGTCCCTCCATGTGTACTCTTTGGTTGGTGGTTTACTCCCTGAGAGCTCTGGGGGGTCTAGTTGATTGATTTGTTGTTCTTTTAGAGTTGCAAGCTCCTTCAGTCCTTTCTCTAAATCTTCCATTGGGGTCCCTGTGCTCAGTCCAATGGTTGGTTGCAAGCATCCACTTCTGTATTTGTCAGGCTCTGGCAGAGCCACTCAGGAGACATCCATATCAGGCTCCTATCATCAAGCACTTCTTGGCATCAGCAATAGTGACAGGGTTTGGTGTCTACATGTGGGATGGATCCCCAGGTGGGTCAGTCTCTGGATGGCCTTTCCTGTAGTCTCTACTCCATTCTTTGTCCCTTTATTTCTTTTAGACAGGAGCAGTTCTGGGTTAAAGTTGTGAGAAGGGTGGGTGGCTAAATCCCCCAACCTGGGGCCTTGCCCAACCTCTGGATATGGACTCTATAGGTTCTCCCTCCCCTTAGTTGGGCATTTCAGCTAATCTTATCCCTGTTGGGTCCTGGGATACTCTTACTTTCCTGGAATCTGGAATTTGCTACCCCAGATCCCCATCCTCTATTGCTACACACCTCTGTTCAAATTCTTGACCCTCTGAATATCATCCCTATCTCCTCTCATACCTGGTTCTGTCCCCCTTTTCCCCTCCCCATCCTCTCTTCCTATCAAGTCCCTCCTACCCTCTATCTCCCTTGAGTATTTTTGTTTCCCCTTCTAAGGACTGAAGCATTCACCTGTTGGTCTTCCTTCTTCTTGAGCTTTATATGGTCTGTGAATTGTATCTTGGGTATTCCAAGCTTTTGGACTAATATCCACTTATCAGTAAGTGCATACCATATGTGTTCTTTTGTGACTGAGTTACCTCACTCAGGATGATAATTTCTAGTTCAATACATTTACCAAAGTATTTCATGAAGTCATTTTTAATAGCTGAGTAGTACTCCACTGTATAAATATACCACATTTTCTGTGTACATTTCTCTGTTGAAGGACATCTGGGTTCTTTCCAGGTTCTGGTTATTATAAATAAGGCAGCTATGAACATAGTAGAGCATGTGTCCTTGTTGTATGTTGGGGCATCCTTTGGGTATATGCCCAGGAGTGGTATAGCTGGGTTCTCAGATAGTACTATGTCCAATTTTCTGAGGAACCACCAGATTGATTTCCAGAGTGGTTGTACCAGCTTACAATCCCACCAACAATGGAGGAGAGTTCTTATTTCTCCACATCCTTGACAACATTTGCTGTCACCTGAGTTGTTATCTTACCCATTCTTACTGGTGTGAGGTAGAATCTCAGGGTTGCTTTGATTTGCATTTTCCTGATGATTAAGGATGTTGAACATTTCTTTAGGTGCTTCTCGGCCATTCGATGTTCCTCAGTTGAGAATTCTGTTTAGCTCTGTACCCCATTTTTAATAAGGCTATTTGATTCTCTGGAGCCTAACTTCTTGAGTTCTTTGATATATTAGATATTAGCCCTCTATCAGATATAGGACAGGTAAAGATCTGTTGGCTGCTATTTTGTCCTATTGACTTACAGAAGCTTTGCAATTTTATGAGGTCCCATTTGTTGATTCTTGATCTTAGAGCATAAGCCATTGGTGTTCTGTTCAGGAAATTTTCCCCTGTGCCTATGTGTTCAAGGCTCTCTCCCACTTTCTCTTTTATTAGTTTCAGTGTATCTGGTTTTATGTGGAGATCCTTGATCCACTTGGACTTGAGCTTTATAAAATGACATAAGAATGGCTATATGCTGACTGCCAATTGAACCAGCACCATTTGTTGAAAATGCTGTCTTTTTTCCACTGGATGGTTTTTGGCTCCTTTGTCAAAAATCAAGTGACCATAGGTGTGTGGGTTCATTTCTCGGTTTTCAATTCTATCCCGTTGATCTACCTGCCTGTCTCTGTACCAATACCATACAGTTTTCTTTTTTAATCACTATTTCTCTTTACTACTGCTTGGGGTCAGGGATGGTGATTCCCCTAGAAGTTCTTTTATTGTTGAGCATAGTTTTCACTATCCTGGGTTTTTTGTGATTCCAAATGAATTTGCAAATTGCTTTCTAAGTCTATGAAGAATTGAATTGGAATTTTGATGGGGATTGCATTGTATCTGTAGATTGTTTTTTGGCAAAATGGCCATTTTTACCATATTAATCCTGTCAATCCATGAGCATGGGAGATCCTTCCATCTTTTGAGATCTTCTATATCTTTCTTCAGAGACTTGAAGTTCTTGTCATACAGATCTTTCACTTGCTTGGTTAGAGTCACACCAATGTATTTTATATTATTTGTGACTATTGTGAAGGGTGTCATTTCCCTAGTTTCTTTCTCATTCTTTGAGTAGAGGAAGGCTACTGATTTATTTGAGTTAATTTTCTATCCAGCCACTTTGCTGAAGTTGTTTATCAGATTTAGAGGTTCTCTGGTGGAATTTTTGGGGTCACTTAAGTATACTATCACATCATCTGCAAATAGTGATATTTTGACTTCTTCCTTTCCGATATGTATCTCTTTAACCTTTTTTTGTTGTCTAATTACTCTGGCTAGAACTTCAAGTATTATACTGAATAGGTAAGGAGAAAGTGGACAGCTTTGTCTAGTCCCTGATTTTAGTAGGATTGCTTCAAGTTTCTCTCCATTAAGTTTAATGTTAGCTACTGGTTTGTGCTTTTACTATGTTTAGGTATGGGCCTTGAATTCCTGAACTTTCCAAGACTTTTATCATGAAGGGGTGTTGAATTTTGTCAAATGCTTTCTCAGCATCTAATGAGATGATCATGTGGTTTTTTTCTTTGAGTTTATTTATATAGTGAATTACATTGATAAATTTCCTTATATTGAACTATTCCTGCATCCCTGGGATGAAGCCTACTTGATCATGGTGAGTGACCATTTTGATGTGTTCTTGTATTCAGTTTACAATAATTTTATTGAATATTTTGGCATCAATATTCATAAGGGAAATTGGTCTGAAGTTCTCTTTCTTTGTAGGGTCTTTGTGTGGTTTAGGTATAAGTGTAATTGTGACTTCAAAGAGTGAATTGAGTAGTGTTCCTTCTGTTTCTATTTTGTGGAATAGTTTGAAGAGTATTGGTATTGGGTCTTCTTTAAAGGTGTGGTAGAATTCTACAGTAAACCCATCTGGTCCTGGGCTTTTTTTGATTGGGAGACTTTTAATAACTGTTTCTGTTTCTTTAGGGGTTATGGTCTGTTTAGATGGTTTATCTGATCCTGATTTAACTTTGGTACCTGGTATCTGTCTAGAAAATTATTCATTTCATCCAGATTCTCCAGTTTTGTAGTAGGATCTAATGATTTTTTTAATTTCCCCATCTTCTGTTGTTATGTCTCCCTTTTCATTTCTGATTTTGTTAATTTGAATGATGTCTATGTGTCCTCTGGTTATCCTGGCTAAGAGTTTATCTATCTTATTGATTTTTCTCAAAAAAAACAAAAAACAAACAAAAAAAAACCACTCCTGGTTTTGTTGACTCTTTGTATAGTTCCTTTTGTTTCTACTTGGATGATTTCAGCCCTGCTGTCTACTCCTCCTGTGTGTATTTGCTTCTTTTTGTTCTAGAGCTTTTAGGTGTGCTGTCAAGCTACTGGTGTATGTTCTCTCCAGTTTCTTTTTGGAGGCATTCAGAGATATGAGTTTTCCTCTTAGCACTGCTTTCATTGTGTTCCATAACTTTGGGTATGTTGTGCCTTCATTTTTATTAATTTCTAAAAAGTCTTTAATTTCCTCCTTTGTTTCTTCCTTGACCAAGTTATCATTATGTAGAGTGTTGTTCCACTTCCATGTATATGTGGGATTTCTGTTGTTTTTGCTCTTAGTGAAGACTAGCCTTAGTCCATGGTGATCTGATAGGATGCATGGTATTATTTCTATCTTTTTGTATTTGTTGAGGCCTGTTTGGTGCCCAATTATATGGTCAATTTCAGAGAAGGTACCATGAGGTGCTGAGAAGAAGGTATATTCTTTTGTTTTAGGATGCAATGTTCTATAGGTATGTTTCCTATATGCAGCAAATGCTGGATCCTCTTTACATATACAGTCTGTTAGTCTATGTCTTTTTATTTGGAGAATTGAATCCATTGATGTTAAGAGATATTAAGGAATAGTGGTTGTTGCTTCCTGTTATTTTTGTTGTTAGAGGTGGAATTTTGTTTGTGTGAGTATCTTCTTTTGGGTTTGTTGAAAGAAGATTAATTTCTTGCTTTTTTTTTAGGGTATAGTTTTCCCTCCTTGTGTTGGAGTTTTTCATTTATTATCCTTTGTAGGGCTGGATTTGTGGAAAGATATTGTGTAAATTTGGTCTTGTCATGGAATATCTTGGTTTCTCCATCTATGTTGAGAGTTTTGCTGGATATAGTAGCCTGGGTTGGCATTTGTGTTCTCTTGAGGTTTGTATGACATCTGCTCAGGATCTTCTAGCTTTCATAATCTCTGTGAGAAGTCTGGTGCAATTCTAATAGGTCTGCCTTCATATGTTACTTGACCTTTTTTCCCTTACTGCTTTTAATATTCTTTCTTTATTTTGTACGTTTGTTGTTTTGACTATTATGTGACAGGATGAATTTCTTTTCTGGTCCAATCTGTTAGGAGTTCTTTAGACTTTGTGTATGTTCATGGGCATCTTTTTCTTTAAGGTTAGGGAAGTTTTCTTCTATAATTTTGTTGAATATATTTACTGACCCTTTAAGTTTGGAATCTCTTCTGTACCTATTATATTTAGATTTGGTCTTCTCATTGTGTCCTAGATTTCCTTGATGTTTGGGGTTAGGAGTTTTTGGCATTTTGCATTTTCTTTGACTTTTGTGTCAATGTTTTCTATGATATCTTCTACCCCCTCTTCTATCTCTTGTATTCTGTTGGTGATGGTTGTATCTATGACTCCTGATCTCTTTCCTAGGTTTTCTATCTCTAGGGTTGTCTCCCTTTGTGATTTCTTTATTGTTTTTATTTCCATTTTTAGATCTTGGATGGTTTTGTTCAATTCCTTCACCTGTTTGTGTTCCTGTAATTCTTTAAGGGATTTTTGTGTTTTCTCTTTAATGACTTCTACTTGTTTACCTTTATTCTCCTGTATTTCTTTAAGGGAGCTGTTTATGTTCTTCTTAAAGTCCTCTATCATCATCATGAGATGTGATTTAAATTCAAATCTTGCTTTTCCAGTGTGGTGGGGTATCCAGGTCTTGCTGTGGTGGGAGAACTGGGTTCTGATGATTCCGGGTAGCCTTGGTTTCTGTTGCTTAGGTTCTTGTTCTTGCTTCTTGACATCTGGTTATCTCTGGTGTTAGTTGGTCTTGCTATCTCTGACCGGAGCTTGTCCCTCCTGTGGGCCTGTGAGCCTGTAATCTTAGGTGTGAAAGCACTCCTGGAAGACCAGCTCTCTCAAGGCAGGATTTGGGTCTGGAGTGCTATGGGACAGCCTTAGCTTTGGGGAGCAGATGGATCTTAAGATTAATTTTAATCAGAGCTTTCCCAACTACCCTCCAATCATCCCTGTGGGTTGGCATCATGTGACGAGCTACCCAGAGAAGGAAAGATACAGAGCCGGATCCTTGAATGCTAATATTTTCTTGATAAAATGGCTTTGGTTCTAGTTCTGAGTCATGACAAACTATTTTTTTTGTTCAAGTAAAGAACAGAGGGGTTGGGGATTAAGCTCAGTGGTAGAGCACTTGCCTAGCAAGTGCAAGGCCCTGGGTTCGGTCCCCAGCTCCGAAAAAAAGAAAAAAAAAAAGAACAGAGCAGTTGGCACACAACTGCACAAACCATTCTCACATCTGTGTCATATATCCAGGACCTTTGCTAAGTTTTGTCCAGATGAAATACTTTTTAAATTGATGATCACATTTGCTTGGGTAGCTGTCACATACTGGTTGCCCATTTTCCTTCTAAGTGTTGTTAATAATTATGTGTCTTATTACTATTTAGCATCTAACTATAGAGATGAGAACTTCAGGCAACAGTGAATATTTATAGTGGGATTCTGGAACCTGCTTTCTGATTTTCATAGAAATACTTCTGTAAACAGAAATGTTCCTTCCTACCCTTAGAACTTGCAGAATTTTTCTGGTCCCAGTGGGGCAAAAGCCCTAAATTTCACTTCAGGATCTAGAAAGTAAAATCCATCCTTTCAAAGTTATTGACTCGTGACATTTTATGATAGCTATTCTTTTATTCCTGTGGTAAGTCCTATATGATCATAGTCAGTTGCACATGGTTTCACATGGTTCACATGATTCTCTATGTTTGGAGATGAGGGTGGTCAAAGGTCCTGCCATGGAGGACTTGTCTTAGGGGTATAGTTATCTGATGCTTACTCAGTTGCTGGTCCCAGAGGTGCAGGAGACTGAAAAAGTCCAGTTCTGAGATTGTTTGCATCCTGCTAGGAGGACCATAGATGAGGTAACAAAATAATGGTAGACAAGAATCACAGGCTAGTGTGGTTGCCTGGGACTGGAGTCCATAGATGAGGTCTCTGACCAGGAAGGAGCTAAGGGGAACCCAGTTGCCAAGGTTGGCGATCAGTGTTTCTGGCATGGTGCCATGGCTCACAAGTCAGAGTAAACATGGCAGGTCAAAGAACAAAATGAAGGGCAGGAAGAAAAGGCAGGCTGTGATAAAGGAAGTCAAGGCGAGGCAGAGTAGAAACACAAACACCTCTAGGCTGTGGAGTTCAGGCTGGACATATCTAGGGTAACAGAGGGATTAAATGCTGGGAGTATACTACATGGTAGTGTGTCGGGTGGCCACATGGAGAGATGAAGCAGAAATGGATGGCTCACCATTTTGGAGGCTGAGTGTTTAGTAGATTCCATGCTTGGTGTTTGGTCTTCCTAGATGGCAGGTCCCTTCTGTCCACACATGGTGGAGGGCAAAGGGTGATGGAGTTCATCCTAGCCACTTGCCAGGGCACTACTTGGTCCATAAGGGCAAATCCCCATGGTTTAACCACTTACCAAAGGCCATACTTACCTCCTCATATTTGGTTCCAGCATCTGAATTTTGAGGAGACATCACACAAGACTGGAAAGGAAACAGTAGCAGTCCCTGTCTTGGATGTTACTGTGCTGTCCCTTTTCTTGTTGGATCAATTATTGTCTTTCCCCTTCAGATATTCTGAAATTTTACCTGATTCAATATTGTTTAAGGAATGGGTCAAGAGTTCCTGATTTCTGATTTGTCTTTCAAGCATTCAGTGATGATATTTTTAACCCTGAAGTTGTTCTCTCCCTTTCCTTCTTTGTTTCTTTTGTTTGTTTGTATTACCTTGGTTTGTTGTTGAGATAGAGTTTCTCTATCCTGTCTATAGGCAGTGCTGGCCTCGAACTCACAGACTCACCTGCCTTTGATTCCAAGTCCTGGTATTAAAGGTAAGCATTAACACCTCTTGATTTTTATTATTTTTATGTGCATTGGTGTTTTGCTTCCACTTGTGTCTGTGTTGGATCCCTTGGAACTAGAGTTGTAAACAGTTGTAAGCTGCCATGTGAGTATCGGGAATTGAACCTAGGTTCTCTGGAAGAGCAGCCAGTGCTCTTAACTACTGAGCTACCTCTCAAGATCCCTCCTAGTTAGTCTTGACTACACAGTGAGCCTCTCTCTCTCTCTCAAAAAAAAAAAAAAAGGAAAAGGAAGGAAGGAAGGGAAGAAGGGGAAGGGAAGGGAAGGGAAGGGAAGGGAAGGGAAGGGAAGGGAAGGGAAGAAGGAGAGAGGGAGAAAGGAGCAGCAAGTGTTCTCATGTTTCAGTGACTCTTTACTGAAGACTCATGGCTCTTCTACTCATTTTTTGTGCTGTTTTTAAATTTAATATCCTGGTATAAACATTCAAAGATTTGAATAAAGTATGTTAAGAACAAATAATAAGGTTGGTTGAAGCTTAGAATTCTCCACAGGTCGCTAGTGCATGCTTGTAATCCCAGTGGCGGGGAGGTAGAGACAGAAGCATCTCTAAGGTTTTTACTGGAGCCCAGTTCAGCTTAATTGGTGAGTCTTATGTCCCAAAGAGAAGCACTGTCTCTAAGAATATGGGAGATGGCTCCAGAACAGCACCCAAGATTAACCTCAGGTCTAACACAGACACACACAGACACACACAGACACACACAGACATACACACACACACACATACACACACACACACACACACACACAAATGCTTGTGTGCAAGCATGTACAGTAATTCAAACAGATAAGAACAAATTCTTTATGGCCTTTGTTTCATCAGAGCCCATATGAATTCAAATCCAGTGGCAGAAGACATAGCTTTCATGAGGAAATGAAGCAACCAAGGGAGACTAAGTGTGGCTTCTTTGTAGGCAAAACCAGCCTGCTTTTCAGAAGCTGATTTTTCTCCCAATTACACACCCTAGATAAGTTACTAAGGTCAATTGAAGTGGAAATTTCTGGTTTCTTTGGAGACTCAGTGATGTCATGTGATGTTTTTCTGGAAGCTGTCTTATGAGAGGATATTTTGCTGAAAACATATATATGGTGTTTTTTCTGGAAGCTGCTAGACAAAGGGTATGTAATGTTTTGCTGGAGTGGCTGCTTGAGAGAACACAAGATGTTTGGAAAGTATATAAATGTAACCCAATAGACAATGGACGACATCTTTGCTAGTCTGCATTGGGCTTTGCTGATGCTGGTCTTTGCTGATGAGCTATGGCATTGATTTCTTTTGCCTTCTCCACTGACCATTGTTTGTCATGACTCTAGAAAAAAAAAATACACCCAAGAACTTCTGGTGGTGTTCAGTGACTTCTTGCTGCTTCTCTAGACCTGTGCCAATTGGCAGAGCCTTGCAGTTTCTTCTGGATTGAACTGCCATTGCTGATTTGTGAGTAGTGTTTGTGAGTGGATTGAGCTACCACTGCTAAATCATGTGAACTAGACTGCTGCTATCCTGACAACAAAGATTTGAATTGCCCCAAAGAATTATTTCTAAACAGGTCCACCTCCTCCTTTGCCCTATTATCCTTTCCTTTCCACTACTTCTGGTGGATGGTGGGATAGAAGGGAGGTTAAAACATTTAAGAACCCTTACTAAAGTAAGGTTTGAAAAATATAAGCCAAAGACAATGGGTCTTTTACTGTCCACCTTCCTTCACATTCCAATGGTTGTTCTTTCCAAATCTCTTCTCTTGACTCCCTGGAAACAGGTCTTTACTGAGTGCCCACTATTTTCTAGACTGTTGAGCAACATTACACATGTGTTCATACCTGTTCTGGTGGAGCACGTGTTCAGGGAAGCATACTGACAGATTAAAAGGATCATCCTGTGCTGCACTGAAAATGTTCCAACAGTGAGGGCAAGAGAAGGGCCTCACAAACACCAGTATCTTTCATTCATTCTCTTCCCCATCACCCTTTCCATCCAAGGCTAGCTCCTCATCAGCCCTCCATTTCTCTCACATGGCCTCCTTGGTAAGGCCACGTTACTCTCTGTACACACACTCTTCCCTTCCTCCTAAGTCTGAGGACTCATTTTTTTAATATCATCCCTTGGTTTCCACCACACAAAATAAGCTAACCTCAGCCACCTATGTTGACTGCAGCACCTATTGGTTCTGCCTGGTGTCTTTTGTCCTTTTATATTTCCTTGGGGTCTAAGTTTGGAGTGAAGCTGATACTCTCTGTACCTTGCAAACCACAACCTAACTTGACTCCAGTGAAAAGACTGTAACTGACTCTTGTATGAAGTTGCAGAGTTTCAACCAATCAAAGCAGTTGAAAGTTGGACCAACTGTTCAACAAGCTCAAAGAAGATAGCAGAGGGATAACCTCACTTTTTGTTGTTGTTGTTGTTGTTGTTGTTGTTGTTACTTCTTTCTACCTGGCTATAAACATGTCCTGCCTGTGTATGAGGTGGCACATTCTGACCCATATTTTGGGTTGGATTACTACCATTTCCATAATCTCAGATAAAGCCAATTAGGATCTTCAAAATCATATCTTTTGACATCTTTTTAGCAGGTGTTGTAGTCATTTCTTCTCATGATTTAGTGCCTGATATGGGTGGCTGAGCTACAGAGATGAGATGCCCTGAGGCCTTCTCCCCAAAGAGCTCTCAACTAATTTGAGAAAAACATCTTTTTGCACGCCTAGCCTACATTACATGCTGAGTGTTAGTTAGCTCTTTGTTGCTGTTACTATACTTGAGACCAACAGCATCCAAGGAAAAAAAGTTTACAGTGGATTCACAGTTTAATATGTTTCAGTCCATGATTTCTTAGTTCTCTTGCTTTGGGGACTGTGGTAAGGCAGAATATTGCCAAGAACCAGCCTTGGCTTGGTTGGGGATCCCGAGGAAGCAGTATTTGGGAGAGGCAAAAAGAACAACTCAAAGTCAAATTGTGGGTATGAGCTGATAGCCTATGTTCTGCTCAAGACAGCTTTCTAAAGATCACCAAACAGCTGGTTCTCACAGACCAAAGCTCAGTCTTTTATTTACATATCAATGCAATCCTCCACCCCCAGTTTCCCTTTGAATTATCTCACCAATCAGCATTTTTTGACATTAGCCCCTTGACTCTTAGGAAAAGGCAGCAAGCACATTTTTCTTAACATTGCAAATGAATTCAGAGGTCTGCCTGCATTTGTAAGCACAATAAACTAGCTGGGTGGGATCCAGCTCTGAGATCACTGCTCCCACCACACCTGGGCCTAAATTCATTCTGACCTTGAACTCAGGAATCTGCCTGCCTTTCTATCTGCCTGCCTTTCTATCTTTCTGACAAGCTGGCTCATAGTGCAGCTACCTCTGTCCATTTAGATCCATGAAGCCCCTCATAGAATTCATATTGCATTTTTATATTTTGCATCATTGTGAAATTATATATTTTTGAACTCATGTTTTTAGAGTTCTTTCCCACAGCCTTAAGGGCTGTACTGAAGGTCACAGTGTTTATCATTTTTGCTAAGGATATAGACACACCCTCAACTCGTGCCATTTCTAATTATCATGGAGTCATTAACTTTAGCAGGGAGAATATTTCCCAAAGGAGGAACATGTAGCAAAATATATACATTATTATGCAAACAAGCTCCACACCCAGCAACCTCAACACTTGTGGAGGCCCATATCCTTCTGGCTCTGCTCCAGGGGTGGGAACCATGTCATGCTGTCCCTTGCACATGGCCTTGCTGGACTCAGCAGAATATGGCATAGAGTGTGTCATAGAGTTTACTTTGTGAAAGCCAAGAGGCAAACAGGGAACTAAAACTAGGACTCATGGCCAGAGTTAATAATAAACCTTGAAGTGCTATCTTTCTGTGCACTCAGCCCATTAGTTTAACCTATCTATATGAAAACAATGTAACAACCAACTTTATTTGCCTTGGATTTCCCATGTAATGCCCCAAGCTAATGTAGAGCTGTAATCTTAAGTTATATTCTCTTTCATGCCACAACCCAAGAGTATTGAATGCATGTACATTTGCCCTAACCCAAGAGTAGCACAGGTGTACTTGTATGTGTAGTGTGATAATCATTTGCTGTAAATAGCAAATATATGTTGAAAACAAGCTTATAAAATGAATATCCATAAATGCTGAAAATATTTTGATACTGTTTAATAGTGTTTGTTTATTTTCAGGGGAAATTAAAGTTAGTTAGGGTGAGTGAAAAAAAGGGCTGTTCTGGGGGAAAAAAGGCTGTTAAAGATGTCTGTAAAGCATTCCTCATTCCTTCACTGGCATGATGCTAAATAAATAGAGAACAATGTCCTTTGTGAGGGACAGGGACAGATTCACAAGGCATCCCTCAGGCAGGCAGAGATTCAGGTTCATGCAACAGAGAGACAAGGATGAGGGAAGACACAGGGAGAGCAAAGTGGAGAGTTCAAATCTGGGTTGAGTTTTGGTGAAGGAAGCCAAGAGGAAATGCTTTGATTCTTTTCCTTAATGTGATACCAATGTATCACTACACACTCTGAGTTTATTATTAAGATTCAAATGGACACAGGAAGGGTGGACAAGGATGTCTCAATACCCTCTACGAGGGAATTACTCCGAGAACCTAACTTCTTCCAAGGAGTCTCCAGTGCTTAAAGGTTTCCCCATTTCCTTAGAGAGGCCAAATACTTAACAGGATACAGAGACATTAGCTAAAAAGAGGCTCAGGTGGGGCACAGGAAGGACATGAGTTGCACTGGCAGATCCAAAAACTTCCATCCTTTTAGACACATGTTAAGCTCATGCCCACACTGCTGAACAGCTAGGCTCTTAGCTGGTTTCCTATCCTATGTGCTTGCCCCTCCTGCCTGTTGTTTACAAAGGTGGGAACTACAAGGTTTATTTGAGTTACTGTTTGGGGAAGAAAAATTTTAATAATAAGACTATACCAATGCAAAGTTCAAAAACTGAGTTGAGGATAGTTGAGGATGTAGCTCAGTTAATAACAAGTTTGCCTAGCATGTATGAGCTCCTGGGTTTGATTCACATACAACCAGGTGTGCAGGCACACACCTGTATTCCCAGCACTTGGAAGGTGAAGACAAGAAGATCAGAAGTTCACATCTTGACTACATAGTAAGATTGAAGCCTGCTTCATGTCTACATGAGACATTATCTCAAAAAAATAAAAAAGCATTCTCTTAGAAATAAAGAACAAATATATGAATAAATCAATGATAAAAAAAGGAAATGAGATGCACAAAAATGGGGAGTTTCAGAGCACAGTCAACCCCTAACAAAGAGCGACAGCTGCGTAGTAATTGATGGTGAGGGCATGCACCTTGTACACCAGGAAGCACAAATCTGCCAAGCACAGACCTCTTTTCTGAGCCCTACACCCTTAAATCCAACTTCCTATAGTCGTCTGCTGATTTCCACATGATGCCTGTATCTCTATGAGAAAGAGCCCAGTGTCAGCCTCTTGCACACAGTGTTCTTACAGCTTTAACCTGTGGCCATCCCCGAGAGCTGCATGCATGTCTTCTTCCCTATGCTCATATCAACTGAGTCCCAAGTCCTTGTCCCCTGATCTCCGCCTCCCCAGAACCCTCCCTGCTCTTTTCCCCGCTGGACATCAGGCACAGTGCAATCCTTTGGTTCTGTGTCACCTCATGGGCACACGGTGTGTTCCTTTGGTACTATGTCACCGCACTTCCTTCCTGACACTTGTTATCCAGTCATAGTCCTTCTTTTCCCTCCCCTTGAGGTGAGCATGAGTAGAGCCTGGGAGCCAGGAGTTGACCTGGCAAAAGGAACAAGGGGGCCAGGAGGCAGAGGAAGTAGCAGCAGCAGTAGAATGGTTAGTTACTAAGATCACCTTTGAGAGTACCTGAGCCTCGATCCTGTCTGCAACCTTCTCAGGCACAGACAGACTGCCTCAATATTGCTTAACTGTGAACAACACCCTGAGGCTTGTCTGTTCAAAGTTTGGTGCTCAGGAGGTGCTATTTGGAAGTGGTGGAAATTTTAAGAGGTGGAGCCTAATGGGAGGCATTCAGGTGACTGGAGAATGATCTTGTAGGAAACTACAGAACCCCTGCTCTGTCCTCATCTCTCTCTCTTTCACTTCTAGTCATAACGTGACATGCTACACATCCTTGTCATTGTATGTCCCTCGCATCATTATCACATATCTAAAGGTGGATCATGGATACAACCCCCATTTCTAAATTGGTTACACCCAGCATGTCCTGGAAGAGCAGGAAGTTGACCACAGCAGCTTGTGTTCTTTACTGAAGGTGGGTGGGGAGAACAGTTACTGCCCCATCCCTTCCTGAGAAGGTTAAATGTCCTGTACTTCCAAGCTGGGTTAGGACTCTGAAGAACACCTAGGGTGGAGATCATGAGTGTGAGTCACGATTCTGAATGAAGCTTCAGTGTGGGTGTGTCCAAGCTGCAGAAGTGCCACTGCTGGAGAGTGAGAGTGTTGTAGGAAGGAGGACAGGACAGAAGAGGCCTTGGTACTTATCTAGTTCAAGCCTGTCTATCCAAGATGTCTTCCAAAAGTGTAAAGTAAGGCTCCTAATCTAACACGTTATTTAAATCCTTCAGCGCAGCCGGGCTGACAACCCAGCACCCACACCCTGCAGAAGACCACAGGATGTAGTCACCCCCTTGAACCTGATCTCCTCTTCCATCAATGTGCTGGACCCCAGCTGTCAGAGCACCTGAAGTCCACTGGGAAGGCAATGGTCTATCTCATTGCTTTGTGCTAGTCTACCCCTCCCTCCTAAATGTTCTTCCTCTTCAGCGAATGAATTCTTACCTACGTAGTCCAACTATAACTGTACCCCTACAATCTCCCTGACTCCTCTCATGTGTCCTCCCCTGACCCATAGAGAGAGCCCCCTGTGTGTTTCCATAAGTCACTGCAGGTAAATGGGACACACAGCTCCCACGTGGAGCCTAGCCCCTTGCTTGTCGTAGGTGCTATCTTAGGAGACTGTAGGACAGAGTCTATTACGTCCTACTTATTTGGGTATTCTTAGTGCCTTACACAGTATCTGGCCCATAGGTCATTCACTAAATAGTCCTTAAGAATGACATGAGACTTGGTCACTTGGTCAGGGGCTTCATTGTGTGTTTAACGCACGTACCACTTAATAGTATGGAGGACTCAGAAGCGCGTTCAAATAACATGCACCAGAAACCGGTGTGAAGTCAAGGCATTAAATGCACAAAGAGTTGGCTTTAAATAGCCGGGGCTTCAGTTCCTCTCTGTTTCTGGTCTACCAGTAGGAGAAGCTTTATCTCTTTTCCTTTAATATTTTACCCATTAAAATACAGTCCTGGAAGAGCAACTGCTATAAATTTTATTAGCTCAAAAGCCCCAGGAACTCAAAATTGAATGCTAAATGAGAAGCTTTGATGTAAGAGGCCCTGGGAAAGGGTAAGAGGAGAAAATGGCTGAGCAAGAAATTGGGTCAAAACAGTCAATAGGAAAAAAAAAAAAGAGGAAAACATCCAAACAGAAGCCCTTCGCAAAGAGGGAGGCTCTTCACCAGCAGCTGCATAGGAAGGAGGGACATGAAACATTTATTAACGCTGCACATGTTCAGAATTATTTGGCAAAGCACCACTTGGCCTGACTCCTTATACTTGAGGCCCTGCTGGCTACCTCAGAGTACACAGGCTTGCTAAGGGACAGCTCCTATGTCAGGAAGCCCAGGGGCCGGCAGCACTGCGAGGATGTCTCCATTATGTAATTTCCTTGATGTCTATGGTCAGCATTGATATTTCGAAGTTCCAGTTCACTTGCTTCCAGTTATATAAGGCTCTAAGGTATACAGACCAAGTACTTGTCTGCAATTATGAGGGAGGGAAGAGACTATTAAAAGAACAGTTCGTCTACGGCCATACCACCCTGAACGCGCCCGATCTCGTCTGATCTCGGAAGCTAAGCAGGGTCGGGCCTGGTTAAAAGAACAGTTCTAGGGAGCTGAAAAATCCCAGGCTACCTAAGAATGAAAGGAGTGGTGTTTGGTACGTATGCACATTTCATTTGCATAGATCTTCTTATGTATTCACCATCCATCCTATTCATCCATCATCTGCCCATCCACTCACTTACCCGCCCACCTCATCCATCCATCTACCCACCCATCCACCCAGCAGCCCATCCATTCATACGCCTGCTCATCCATTCATCTGTCCCATTCATTCATTCACCCACTCACCCACTCACCCACCCCATCTATCCATCCCTGAGATCCACTGAGTATGGACCCTATTGCTGAGTACCAGACATTGTATTTATGCCTGGCACTTAAAAAAAAAGGCTTATATGATAGCTCAGGACAAAATGAGATTCCCCGTGAGATATCTTTTATTTTTCCATATCCAGTCTATGGGACATACTCACTCAAATTTTCTATTTTGGTGATCTTTCATATAGTCAATTATTTTAGTGGAAAAGTTACACAGTTCTTCTTCCCTATGTGTGTCATCTTCATATTTATCCTCTCTACACATCCTCAAGGCTCACAAAGCCAGGGAGACTTTATTTCTGTTTCTAGTATTTACTGTTAGAACCATTTTTACTAAACAATGATGACACGGACGATTCCTGCTTGTGATTCTATCACCTAGGAGCTAGACCCACTAAAGGTTCAAGCCTCTGGGAGTGTCTATAAGGTAGTCTTTCTCCTCCTCCTCCTCCCCCTCCTCCTCTTCCCCTCCTCCCTCCTCCTCCTCCTTCCTCCTCCTCCTCCTCCTCCTCCTCCTCCTCCTCCTCCTCCTCCTCCTCCTCTTCCTCCTCCTCCTCCTTTGTATCTCCTCCTCGTGTAGGAGATAGGTTAGGTCAGTTGAAGTGGGATGGTGTACCCCACATGCCCTGAATGTGACCAATCACCTCCTACTCTTGCCACAGTCACTTCCCTGCCACTATGGACTGTGTCCCCTGGGACTGTGATCCAAGCGAATCTTCTTTCCCTAAGTTGCTTTTGTCCCTTAGTTTCCCAAAGCAATGAGACAAGTGACTACTACACTACTCTTAAGAAGAAATGACCACTAGGTGGCGTTTGAGATTGTTAATAACTTTCTCAAACTTACTCGCCTTGCTCAGTGTCTCTCTCCTGTTCTACAGTGTTCTCCCAACCACAGGCCCCCGTCTGCCTAGATTTCAGGGCTACACACTCAGATACTCAGAGCACCTATCTTACTCTATAAGATGCCCTGGGAAACTGTACATGTGTCTATAGCTTAATTCCCCATCATAAACTAGTAGACTCCAGATCCCCCCACTGACTGACATCTCTTTCCCTAATTGATAGTTCCATATTCCAAGTGTTGTAAAATAGCACCTCCTCAGGAGTGCCTCATGGCCATTGCCAACACAGCACCCCTGAGAGCAATATCATCCCCCCAGCCTGTACTGATCTACTTCATCAGACCTGGTGCTGTCACTGATCTGTCCTGTGTTCATGCCTTGGTCCAAACATTTAAGTCTGATCACTGTCTTCCTCACTAAAAACCAGTTTCCAAACTGCCTTACTGAAACCGAGGGCGAGTCCTGTCTCCAGTAGCTTCAGTCCCTGACTTCACCACCCATATTAGAGGCCATGTAGCTCAGTAGTACTCTCACCTGCTGTGCAATAGATGACATCGAAACACGTAGATCTCGATGGTGTTAGCTGTATCAGAGGCTACCTTTGTGTCAAATTGCATGAGACTTTCAGCCTTTCACTAAGTTCTGTGCAGGAGTCTGAGGGATGGGTTTTAGGCCTCAGAGGGCTGGAAACTCCACCTTTAGAGCATGCTAACAGCCATTTTTAAAAAGCAGGATCCTATGAAGAACCAGCAACTTTGCACATGTTCACAACACTGCACTGGTGACTTCTTTTGCCCCCATCCTCAGACAGGCCAGCCTGTTCCTTCATCCTGTAAATATCCCTGCTCTGTCCTTGGGGTGGACGGTGAGCTCTTAGACTCCCACATCTCATTGTTGGCCACCTAATGAGTAAATTCTCTTGCAAAATGTGTAGCGTGGGCGATTGGTGTACTGTGCAGAGGCAGAATGGGCTTTGTGTGGTAATATTCCCTAGTCCCATCTTCTGTATGATACTATTAACTGTCACTGCTCTCAAGTCACGTTTTTATGATGATCCCATTGCAGACTACTCAAAGTCGGATTCTCCCGTACTTCATGTCTCTATGTTCGGACAGGTGACAGAGAAGCATTGGCAGCCTTTCTCTCGCAGTGTGTGTGTGTGTGTGTGTGTGTGTGTGTGTGTGTGTGTGTGTGTGTGTGTGTGAAGTGGAGGGCCAGAAGTTGACATCAAATGTCCTCGCCGTTGTTCCGAGACATGACCCTTCACTGAGTCTGGACCTTGCACTCTTGTCTTGACTGGCTCTCCAGTGAGCCCCAGGAACTGCTCACCTCCACTCCCTAGTGCTGAGGTGCAGGTGCCAGTCGCCACACCAGGCCCTTATGTGGGAGCTGGGGATAAGAATCCGGGTCCTCATGCTTGCATATTAAGTACCTTGTTCCCCATCTCCCCTGCCTTGGGTTAGGTCTTCTTCATGCCAGAATAGTAAAAACTACAGCCCTTGCATCGATGGGGACACAGGCGGGGAGACAAGGCAGCAATTAATTTGTATCCAGGGCCAATCAGTCACCATGGGGCTCACAACAAAAGACACATAAGTCACCTGTGAACCTCTTAAAATGCTGATCCGAGGACCCAGGCCAGCATTCAGATCCAGTGATTTGGAACCTGCGCTCAAGACTCCAGATTTTAACAGTACATCTAAGTAATTCTAATACAGTTGATCAGTTTTGAAGAACACTGAAATTACTAGTTCCCCACCCAGCCACCCAATACATGTAGCATTAGTACAGTCATTTTTACACTTTTAAAATATCAAATACCTGGCACCAAATATGACTTTGTGAGTCAAATATACAGACAACTGACTTCAACCCATTGAAGTTGCTATGGAAACCAAAGGTAATGTAGGGTAACTCTACATTCCTAATGGCAGGACTTTGTTCTTGTTACAGGATGTCACAGACTGCATCATTTTCTGCTGTAAAAGAACAACAAGGGCTGGAGAGATGGCTCAGTGGTTAAGAGCACTGACTGCTCTTCCAGAGGTCCTGAGTTCAAATCCCAGCAACCACATGGTGGCTTACAGCCATCTTAATGAGATCTGATGCCCTCTTCTGGTGTGTCTGAAGACAGCTACAGTCTATATAATAAATAAATAAATCTTAAAAAAAAAACACAAGGGGTTGGGGATTTAGCTCAGTGGTAGAGTGCTTGCCTAGCGAGCGCAAGGCCCTGGGTTCGGTCCCCAGCTCTGAAAAAAAAGAAAAAAAACAAAAAAAACCAAAAAAACAAAACAAAACAAAAAAACCCACAAAACATAAAAACGAACAGCAGGCAGCATTTCACCAGCACTCTGTGTTGTCAACTGACTCAAATCCTTGGCCTGGGTTGGATGGCTCTCGGCATCTCCCCCACCTACTTCATTCCTAATGCAGCTCCTGTGAACGCCTTCTGGCCTCTTTCTCCTCAGTGCTCCCTCTCTTACAGTTCATATCCCTCCCCTTCTTCTCCTCTAAGTGTTACTGTCTCAAAAAGTAAAGTGGAGAAACAACGGGGTGGGGGGGGGATACTGATATTGACCTTTGGCTTCCACATGCACTTATACACTCTCTCTCTCTCTCTCTCTCTCTCTCTCTCTCTCACACACACACACACACACACATGTACACACTCACATATGAACTCATATATACATACATACATACATACATACATACATACATACACACACACACACACACACACACATATACACATACACAGAGGGGAGGTATTTTCCTTTATTAAAAAGGAAACAACAGTTTGCTCCTGTAAGAAGTTTCATGGAGGGGAGGGATAGAATGTTTTTGGCTGGATGGGTGTAACAGCTGTGAAAGCAGCCACACTGGTATCTATTTGGACATAAATCCCTTAAAAGAACAAAGTCTTAAGTAATTCTTCAGAGGCAGCCTCCAGATCTACCCAAGGACAATTTGGAGTCAGTAGAACATGATAGTTAACTTCAGAAGAGTAGGAAATGGGAAGAAACATGTCATCTAGCCAGCGGGCATCTGCCAGATGTGACACTGCACTCCAGTGTAGACAGACGCCCGTCGTCTGTGTCAGCAGGGCGCGCTAGTGACTGCTGACGAGTGGTTCCTCCTCAAACCCAGGGCCTGGTCTCTGTCAGTTACTTTTCTCACGGCTGTGAGCAAACACCTAGCAGAAAGTGACTTAAAGAAGAGTTCGTTTGGCTTACAGTCTGAGAGGAGACAGTTCACCACGGTGGGTAAGGCATGAGGCAGCTGACTCTGGGACTGCAGGAATTTGTAGTGGCTGCTTGCTGGCATCTCAAAGGAACAGAAAGCAGGAAGAGCAGAAAGCTAGCCAGCAGTTAACTCTTTTCCTTTTCCCTTTCTCATTTAGGCTGATTCTACTGGGACAGAACCACCCATATTTGGGAAGTATGGTTAGTCTTCAGTTAATACAAAAATATCAACAGATACCTAAAGTGCCTTACCAAACACCAGAGATGCTACTAATCTAGTCAGGGTGACAAACATATCATGCACTGCAGCATCACAGCATCCCTCATCCTTGCTGCCCCTACGAAGGTGGCTTCCCATGGGCAAGGGCTTTCAATTCTTTTCCTCATTTGTGCCCATCTCCCAGTAATATCTTGTACATGGCAGTCATGCCAAATGTTTGTGAAATGAATTAATTTAAAAAACATTCAAGTCTCCACCATAATGGGCTTTCCACTGTGGCACCAGTGGACACAGCTTGCCTGGCTAATCAGCACGGCTGCACACAGGGCCCACAGGGGTTGGCCAGCAGAAAAGCAGCTTCCAGGCCAGGTCCAGCTTGACTTTTCTATGTTCGTCCACTGTTTTTGCAACTCTGCAAAATCTCTGGTTGAGATTTCTTCGATGGAAAAAACAAACAAAACGTGGTGAAGAATGCCCCAAGACCCTGAGACAGAGGCAAAACTAGGACTGCACAGCCCTGGTAATTACAACTGTGTCCCATGGGGCCATTATTGGTTTTTTTTTGTTTGTTTTGTTTTGTTTTTTTTTTTGGGGGGGAGGGTTGCTGAATTGTTTCACTTTTTGAAACAGATTTCCCAGCTGGCCTTGAGTTCACCTGTTTGCTCCTCAAGAGGGCTGGGATTACAGGTTTCTGCCATCATGCCTGGCTGTACAGGACCTTGGTACGTGAACAGAAACAAGAATTACATAGGAGTGACATTATTATGAGCAAGAAGTTTATTAATTATTAATTATTTTAAAAAACCAGCCATTTGGAGTAAGTTTGGATCCAATCATCTTTCTATATACAAACACAAATTCTATATAGGTAAATCAAATACTTAAAAAAAACCTAAACACTTGAAGCAATGGCACTCTAAATGCTATTTCCTGGTTTAAAGGGCTGAAGCCTTGTTGAAGAAATGGCGGGTTGCCATTTCTCACAATAGCCAGCCACAGCTGAAATGTGAATGGTCCCCAGCTGGTGGTATTGTTTTGGGGAGGGTGTAGAACATTCTGGATACAGGGTGTAGTTGGCACTTTGGACAGTACAAGCAGGGCTAGAGGACTACAGTGTGCCCAGTTCCTGCCAGCTGGGGTTGTCTGCTTCTTGACTACCTCACTCAGCAGGACTTAGCTACTTCACATTCCTGCCATATCCACGAGCTATCCTGAATTCTTGCAAGCCTTTCCTACAACTCACTGCACTCTCTCAAGCCACAAAAGAAATCCTTCCTCTCTCAAGTTGCCTCTTCTGTTATTTTATCACACTGTCTGTCAAGTGACTATTAATTTTAGTAACAATAGTATTTGAACTTTGTCCTTTTGTAAGATTGGATTATAAGTGTGTGTGTATCTGTGGTGGTTTGTATATGCTCGGCCCAGGGAGTGGCACTATTAGAGGGTGTGGCCTTGTCGGAGTAGATGTGTCACTGTGGCTTTAAGACGCTCATCCTAGCTTCCTGGAAGCCAGTATTCTGGTAGCAGCCTTCAGATGAAGATGTAGAACTCCTCAGTTCCTCCTACATCATGCCTGTCTGGGCTCCGCCATGTTCTTGCCTTGATGATAATGGACTGAACCTCTGAACCCGGAAGCCAGCCCAATTAAATGTCCTTTGTAAGACTTGCCTTGGTCATGGTGTCTGTTCACAGCAGTAAAACCTTAAGACGGTGTCTATGTGTGTAGGCCAGGTATTTGTGGGTACCTAAGGGAGCTGTTGTGAGCTGTCTGACATGGGTTGCTGGAAACTGGACATGTGTCTCCAGTCCCAGCATTGCTAAATTCTAACATGCATTCTTAGTCACTGCTTGTGGCTTCGGAGTCCCAGCATGTACCTATGAGTCAGAAACGGAGGCAGGAACCTCAGGCCCACTTAGCTTACAGCGTCTTTCAGCCATGTCTCCCTGCTGCCTTGCATGGAGACACTTCGCTCTCCCCTGCTGCTTCCTGGGTGTCCAAACACTCCTAACCACGCTGCCCATTTCTTGGCCCGTGCTCTCTTCTTTACCCTGGCACTGGGTGAGTTCCCCTTGCATGTATCACTTGGTGGACCCAGCCTTCCACCTGCAAGCTGGTAGTAGCACAGATAACACACCACTGACTAAAGGACTTCCATAACTGTCATCATTCTCTATGAACCTGTCCACCACCAGCCTGGGTTAATCATTCAGAAGGCATATTTGTGGATAAAAGGAAATTGTCAATAACCTGGAAAATGAGATGCTAACACTTCACTATCATGTTGCATTAATGTATATCCCTTGCCTAGGCGAGGGAAAAAAGGCACAACTTGGTGCCATTTGATTCCCTTGTTTTCCTTGTTTAGACTTGCTTGTATGCACATGCTATTTCAGGGCTGACCAGTTGCTATTAGAAAACTGTTTTCTGGGCTCATCCCCGGGGCAGACTGATTCTTCCTTGTTGCAGTAAATTCTCCAACCCAAATTAGCCGTGCCAAGAAAACACAACTCAGTTAATATGAGTACAAGCTGCTCGCCTAGACTGGGCAGATTGACCACTGCACTACTCTACTCCCTAGCTATGAGATCCCTTATGACTTGTGGTTTCTCCAGGCCATGTGCTTCAGCTCCATCTTCCTTCCACCTCCTCCTCTTCTCTTCCCCCGTCTTCCCAACTCTTCAGCCCCACCTTCCCTTCCCCTGACCAATCACCAGCTCTCGCCTTTATTTTACAAGTTAAAATGTGGAGAAAGTTCTGATGATGTCACCTGAATACGTGGTGATTCACTCCTCACCCTAGGCAGCCCCTCGTGGGGAAGCGTAATTAGCATCAAATACAATCAGGGTAACCCACACTCCGTCTCTCAGCAATGATTAGTTTCCTGTAGTCCCATGTCTCTGGTGAGGTCCTGTGAGACGTTCCCCATCCACGTTACCATGTCAACTGGTCAATTGTTCTGCCTTGTTCAGGCGACCATACTGTTGTGGTATATGACAGGTGCATAGCTTCCCCGTCATTTCTAAGAAACACAAAATCAAAGCAAATTTCCTGGTTCTCCGGCTCTTACAGTCTGTCCAATCTTTTCATCTATCCCACTTCCGCTGTGTTCCCTGAACCTCATATGCAGGGACTGCTGTAGCCATGTCAACTGGTACTGGGCACTCCATGGTCATCTGCTCTCTACACTTTGGGCACTTGTGGATCTGTTATGTTCTCCAACTGCTACCAAAAGAAGTTCTCTAATGAGGGAGGAGAGCTACAGGGATCTGTAGGACAAGGATTTGACATGCAGTTAGGAGCCATGCTGGTTCAGTAAAGTGACAATAACAGGTTCTCCTCTAGAATCCTGATTTGTTTTTCCCCAAAAGAAAAACATTCAAAGTAAAACACGAACATTTAATTGCCTTTAAATAATACACGAAATAATTTACATGCTATAGATCCCAAAACACAATGAATGTAAACCTAATTTTATAAGACATTTACAGACTTTTGCCAACATATGCCCTGTGCGTCACTCAGGATCTTATCTGTGTGTGAGCATGTAAACACATATATACATGTGAAATTGATGATTAGCATAATGAACCGAAAAGATGACTAAGAAGTCTGCCATAGAAGTTTAAACCCACAGCCTGACTGGAACCAAGGCACGGAACTTCATGTGTGGCCTCAGAGATTAAGTTTCCCTTCCCAATGTCTAAACACTGTTAATTATACATTGTATTTTTTTAGTATATTTCTGTTATGCTTTAAAATGCAGTGTTTTATTACATAAGGGCTTACACAAGTAAACTGGAAAAATAAGGACTAGATAAAATCACATACAATAAAGCTTTATTTTCCAAAAAAAGATACATATGTTCAAAACTAATACAAGAAATATTACAGATATAGATATAATCAGGAGATATATAAGATAACGTACACAGATTTCATAGTGCCCCTGAACTGTACCTTATACCATCAATGGTATTAAACTTTGTTTGAAAGCCAGCTGGTAATACTGCCAATTGCAAGTGATTTTTAAAAAACAGATACGTATGTCTCAGTGCATGGGATAAACGATGAGTCCAACAAAGCAAAATAAACCCTTTTCCAGCGTCAAAGCTGCTGTTTGTTGGACATTAACTGCCTCCCTCAGTGCTCCCTTCTCTGTCCCGTCTATATTAAGAGAAAAGAAATATGCTCTACATAAAAATGGTCGCTTTAAAATCATAACCACGCAAATCTCCACCACCAGCACTCCCCCTTTCCTTTACCTGAAAGTCTGTAGGCAGCTGCTCTCAAGGTAAAAATGTGTCTAGTACTCAGAACACTTTGGAGCTTTGCCACTTTAAATGTACAGTTATCAAAGGATTAAAGCCAACCAGAGGAGGAATTAATAGACTGCAGTAAGCCGAAAGTAAATGCCAAATGTGCTTATAGTGGCCTAAGAAATGAGTCCTCTAAGCTGTGAATAATGAACTGTCAGCTGCAGCTCGAGACAACTGACAACCAGAACAAAGCCTTCCGTAGCACTAATTTCAATACGGGTGGAGCTGGCTAATCACGAACTAGCGGAGTACTCACAGCTCTCCACGTGAGCGCTGCAGTGTCGGCCCCAGGTAATGAGAGTGCAGCTCTTCATACGAAATAAGGCTGATTAAAGGAGAGATCAGACATCCTGTCCTCGGCTATAGAGCCCACAGAACAAACCGAGAGTCTACTTTAAGGCTGTCTCAGAAGTACTTCACATGGCACTTCAATGATAAAATGTCACTAAGTGGCAGAATGCGCAAACGGCCACAGCTCCAGAACTGAAAGCACAGGCCATGTCAGTCATTGAGGGTTCAGGTTGTCAGGTCTGTTCTCTCAGAGTTACATCACACTCAAGGGAAGCTATTGAGTTTGGCTGTAATTAACATCTGAATCAACAGACTGCCAGCTCACCAGCACTGTGTAAATCATTTCCAGTAAGCACACACAACAGCACTCACACTGCCAGTGGCACTCGGCTGACTCACTCCTCCCAAGAGCTGCTCCCTTTTCTCAGCTATTCACCTGCTGCTAAGCCCCTAAGTCACTCAGACCTCCTGCCCATGTGTACAGACCCTCCTCACACTACAGCCATCCAGGGAACACTGAAGGAGGCTAACAAGTCATTCGGGCCACGCCGTACTCCAAGCTGACCACAGCAGGCTCCGACTTGGAAAACTCCTCAGCGTAGTCACAGTAGCGATTATCTGCTGGGCTGCTGCCCTCTACAGCTCGGAGCGTGTCCTTCACCGGGAGCAGACTCTGCTCTTTCAGACACAGCGAGGTTTTCAGACTGGGCGACTCAGGGTGAACGGCATGCAGCAAGTCCTTCGTCAGGATGCCACTCTTGCATTGCTTAATTTTCTAAAACAAAACATTGAAAAACCATTAGTAACTACAGCTAACAGGTGATCAATCCATGTGCAGCGAAGAAAACATGTTTTCACAAATGCTCCCCTTGTGCATGACACACAATTATGCATTAGTAACTAGAAATCCCAAGAGCTTGCAATTTATCAAAGAAAATGCTTCATTAAGTGTTCATGTTTGCCAATCGAGTCAACCAGATTTGACTGTATAGGACACTAGGCCTTCACATGCCAGAAACACACATATCACTTAGGAAGTTTAACAAGTGATCATTCTATAGGGACAAGGATGCAGAGGATACGCTCAACCTGAATTTGCACTAACACAGCAATCACAGTTTGGTCAGCTGAAGGTCCCACTGACCACGACAAGCTTCCCACAGGTGTCCCTCACTGAGGGCTGCCAAGTGAACAGATCAGTCTTTGGAAAGTAACACAACTTAAAAAAAAAACCCTAATATTTAAATGTCCTGTGGCAAAGCATCATGCTCTCCAAATGAACTCCAGACAACTGTCCCACGCTGCCTATCCTACCCTTCCTTTCTTTAACACTAATATGTGCCCTCTAATTTACCCAAGCAGTCACCGGTCTCTTACCCAAGACAGTGAAAACCATTTGTCTCTGAGGCAGACAGGACAGTTCCGTAAACAAAAAAGAACCATCTAACATTAAAAAAAAGTGTTTGTATGTGTGCGAGTGTGTGAGTGTGTGTGTGTGTGTGTGTGTGTGTGTGTATGTGAGAGTGTGTGTGTGTGTGTGTGTGTGTGTATGTGAGAGTGTGTGTGTATGTGTGTGACAGTGTGTGTGTATGTGTGTATGTGTGTGTATGTGTATGTGTGTGTGTATTCACATACATATTTACTCATCCTTTTTTGGATATACATAATGGCAGAGAAATGACTAGGAAAAGCTTAGAGTAGAGAGAGATTTAAAACACACACACACACACACACACACACACACACACACACGACAAACCATAAAGATAACAACAGTAAGAGGAAGCAGACAGAATAACAGAAAATTAGTATCTAGTATGTAAGGAACCCTGACAAATCAAAACAAAACAAAACAAAAAAACAGCAAACAGGCCAAGAAAAATATTTGAAAGTTATACTCAACAAGCAAACAAAAAATGCCCAATAAATTCTCTTCATCTGCAATCAAGAAACCCAAAATGGAAGACACTGACAGACAGTAATACTTACAGCCTCTAGGTCTTTAATGTCTTCCTCTAACTGCTTGTTTTGCTCATTCATATTCATAATTATGTTCAGTACAGACTGCCGAGGATGGAGCGTCCGATCAAATTGGTGGTACATGTTTCTCCAAAATCTTTACGACAAAGAAGTTCAGGAAGTTTTTAACCAAAACACCTTTAGATGAATAGTGAGCTCTAGAGCTCTCAGTGCAACAGAGTGGGAACAGCTCACAAAGCCTATTCCAAGTTCTGTAACAGCTGGAAGAGAGGAGCTCACACACAGCAACAAGGAGCAGACAGAAACACCAACTGGTCTGTTCTAATTATCACATGCTGTGCACAGGATCCAAAATACCTCACTGTTCATAAACGTACATTGTACGTTCATTAAAATTAAGAAAACTTAAAAACATGGGAACACTATCTTGATTTGCTCATTATTATATACATGTCTACAATGATCCTACTATGCCCCATGAATATGTTTAATTAAAATAATATTTTTAGGGCTGGAGAGATGGTTCAGTGCTTAATTAAGAACACTGGCTACTTTTCCAGAGGACCTGGGTTCAGTTCCCAGCAACCACACGGAGACTCACAACCATCTGTAACTCCAGTTTTAAGGAATCTGATGCTGATGGCCTCTCCTGGCCTCCACAAGCAACACACATACACACATACACACACACACACACACACACACACACACACACACACACACACACCCCTCATATAAATTATTACTTGTATAAGATTATTTGTATGGCACTTATTTGTATGATGGTTATTAATAATGATAATGATGATAATAATGACCGTAATGATAAAAATAAAGTTAACATTTTTAAAAATTCCCAAAATCTTTTTGAGAAGAATCACTATAAATGCTTTAATGGCCAACTTACTTAAAATTGAAAGAGGCTGTATTTGGCTCCAAGACTGTCAATCTCTGAGATTTGGAACTGTAGAGAGGATTTAAGTACTTCTTTTTGTCAGCCAAAAGAAAAGGCCACAGGGAGTAAGTCTTCTCCTTCAACCTTGGGGAATAAGAACATAAAAGTCTTACCCAGCGATACTCAGCGCCCTGCTAGCTACAGATCAGGTGGTTGGTTCAGTGGCTTCTAGATGGACACTCACCTCCCTGTCTGAGTTCTGCTTTCACTGCATTCTCTTTCTCATTTCTGACCATGTAATAAATGTGTCTTGAGCACAACCAGGTCGACCACTGGTTCTCACTTGTCCACTTAGGGATTCTCCTCTTATCCCAGGACTGCCAAGCCTTGCAACACAACACTGATTCAGCTGCTCTGCCTTATTCTCACAACCCCATGCTGGGCCACGAGGGCAATTACCACAGGACAAAAACACATTTCAGTGGAAGAGTTTGAAACGCCAGTCATGTGCTTGTCTAAAGGCACACGTCGGGGTTGGGGATTTAGCTCAGTGGTAAAGCGCTTGCCTAGCAAGCGCAAGGCCCTGGGTTCGGTCCCCAGCTCCGGAAAAAAAAAAAAGAAGGCACACGTCTGGTGGACAGATGGCTACAGAGGAGGCATATCCACAGCAGTTAAGTCGAACAGATGCTGTAGGCATACACAGTACCATGTACCCCACGATGGCCCACAGGTATGTTCTAAGAAAGACTACTAAGAAATATCCATTTTTATTTTCCTCTTCTCATTTTTTTGAGTTTGGTACCAATTGAAAGTTTCTCCAAAGATAGATTTGTACCCCAAGAAAAGCCACCTAATCCAAATTATAGGAAGGTCTAGATTTACTGTTACTGAAAGAAATCTCACTCAGAATCCAAACCCAAAACTTCAAGCTGGTATAAAGAACAGGCAAGGGGTCAAGTGTGGCACTTAGTGCCTACATGAGACCCCATCAGGGACACCATGAAACAGCCAATGCCAGCAGGCTTGTCTGCTCCACAGGGAGGAGAGCTATGACTGGCACCTTACCATAAGGCAAAACCACTGATTTATACCTTCCACTGCTATAAAGCTAGTGACCAACACTTTCTGAGAAATAAATAATGTAAAGAATTCTCATATATATATATATATATGTGTGTGTGTATATATATATATATATATTCAAACTGAAAAGGAACATCAAAACTTTTAGGGAACAGTATGGGGTTCTTGCTCTGCTCTATGTACTGACTATATATGTTGTGTGTATGCATGTGCATGTATGTGCATGCATGCGTGTGTGTGGGGGTTAGCTGAACTCATAATAATATTACCTTCCAAATATATTTCAAAACAGAAAGGTGACAGATATTAGTAGGGTACTTTAGCTTCAAAAATACAGACAAAAATCTCTAAAGTAAAACTTGTTCTATCTGACACCGTCAGGGCATTTCATTTTCAGCCATGGTTTACAGTGGGATGGCGTGGGTGGTGCAGAAGGAAAGGCTCATTTCATTACCCACTCACCTGAGTTCCTCTCTTTCCTTCTGACAGTTGCCAAGGAAGTTCCCAAATTGGCATGAGTGAATGTGCTCATGGATCTGAAGAAGAAACGCTTCGTTGAACTCAAAGGCTTGTGGGAACTGCTCAGTCAGATGCCACACACACTCCAAGAACTGAGTAAACACTGGTGAGACTTCCTTTGGGTCACCATCCAAATGGCCACACCTAAAGCCCCAGAGAGCACAAGCTTTGAAAAATGCCTCTGAAAGTTTTTTGCTTAGGCATTGTAAACTTAAACCTACAAAAGTATGCATACATGTATTACATATGTAATATGGACAGTAAAAGTCCATCTGTAACCATCATTTTAGTGGACATCTGTAACCCTGGTCCTCAGGAAGAGGAAGCATGAGGACCAGAAGTTCAGGACCAGCCTTGCTACAAGACCAAACATCAGTGGCCATGGGAACTAACAAAGGCACTAAGAGAAAGAAGTAACAGAGACATAAGTCTAACTTCATATAATACAGAGCTATAGTTCCCATGCCACAGAGACAAGTAAATTCCAACAAGGAGAAACCTGGTGGCACAATTTTGCAAAGATTTAAATATATTATTGCCACTTACCTCTCTGAAAATTTATGCCCAAACGATATCCAATCTTTTTCTATTAAAACCTAGTGAGAAAAAGCAAAATCAACTAACTATATAACTATTATCAACTTAAAAAAACACAGTGACAATTCTGCTAAGAACAGAGATTAAAAAAATAAAAAGATTACATTAAAAAAAAAAGTAGCGGGGTTGGGGATTTAGCTCAGTGGTTAGAGCTTGCCTAGGAAGCACAAAGCCCTGGTTCGGTCCCAGCTCGAAAAAAAGAACCAAAAAAAAAAAAAAAAAAAAAAAAAAAAAAAAAAAGTAGGGCTGGAGAGATGGCTCAGCGGTTAAGAGCACCCGACTACTCTTCCAGAGGTCCTGAGTTCAATTCCCAGCAACCACATGGTGGCTCACAACCATCTGTAAAGAGATCTGATGTCCTCTTCTGGTGTGTCTGAAGACAGCTGCAGTGTACTTATATATAATAAATGAATAAATCTTTAAAAAAAAAAAAAAGTAGACAGAACCTAGAGGAGAGTGAGGGTTACCAAAGAGTGAAAAGACACGGAAAGTGGTCTTACAGTGAACGATTCCTGTTGCACTCATCAAAAACACACTCGGTAAGGCAGCATTGCATTTTTGTACATACAAAACAAATGGAAAAGCCAGCTGGACTCCAGCACTCAGAGGCTCAGGCAAGAGAATAGAGAATTAGAGACCAGCTAGATCCATGGGGAAACTCTGTCCTCAAATAGAGTGTGGGGTGCAAGAAGGGAACTAGAAAATGTAACTAAAATGCTAATAACACCCAGCTCTGTAGTACAGGGGCAAGCATTTAAACCACTGGCGTATCTGTACATTGCATATGTAAAGCATAAGAAAAAAACAGTAAGGAAGGATCCTGTCTCTTGGAAAACCAAACAGAGTCAATAAGAGTTAGCTTTTGTTCATTCAGATCCCAACACTGGCATCCTTGCATATGCAGTTCAGTCTTTCAGGTCATGGCTTCTCTGTTGACTAACTCCTTTCCTTTTTTGTTTTGCTGAATCAACTTTTCAGTATGGGCTGAACTCTCCATCCTTCTGTCTCAGCTTCCCAAGAACAGGGACTAAAGACATGCATCACCATAGCCAATGAGAGAACAGATCTCTAATGTTTCAGTCAGATCTGAAGGAACTTCTTAGTCATCGACACACTTTATAATCTCATTACATAATCACCAAACATATCCTTTTTCAGTGTCAGGATGGCCACTTTGACATCTCCAATGTTGCCTTAAATCCATTTAACAGAGCCTACTGGTCAAGGATGCAGTTTCCTGAGCACATTAACAGGCCCTATCCTGGGTGCCGTTGTCACCTCAATACTGTGACTGTGGGTAGAAATATGGATTTCATGCTGGGTCCTCTACATTCTATTCATCCTCACTTATTCTACCTCCTCCTCCGCTTAGCTCAGAGAAGAGCAGGGAGCTGACTCAGCAGCCTGGAAACCCAGACGAGGGCTCCTATCTCCCACTCCCACTCCATCTACGGGCAGCTGGCACTGGTCCTTTGTCACTGTTCCCTGAGACCACCTGTGTACTTGTGTGTGCCCTGCTGCCTTACCTTCAGTTTTCCTCCCTCTTCAGATGAACTAATAGTCGCTCTCCCGGACCCTCAGCCTCCATCTCGCTCCCTTCTGCCTTCACAAGGCCAAGGCATCTTTTTACAGAGCATCTTTCATCGAGCTCCCCCTTGCTCTTTTCTACCGGCTCTCACTGCCGCGAGGGGAAAGTACACATCCCAGCATGCTTGTCCTAGAAGGCTTACTCACAGTCACGCAGCCTATCCCTCATGCATCTAAAAGGGCTCCACTGTGGGTCTGGTCATTTACTACATGGCTTGACTCAGATGCCTGGCAAATAAATGAGCAAAGACTAACATTCCTCCCTACACTGTCCAAGGAAGCCGAATGCTATTTTATTAAGTGTTTTAGGTTTTCTGTTTGCTGTTTTGGTTTTTCAAGACAGGGTTTCCCTGTGCAGCGTTGGCTGTCCTAGTACTTTCTCTGTAGACCAGGCTGGCCTCAAACTCACAGAGATCCACCTGCCTCTGCCTCCCAAGTGCTGGAACTAAAGGCGTGCATCACTGCCTAGCCACCTAAAGTTATTTTTATTGGCACCATTTTCACGTAATTCTCGTATTTCCACTTAGTTTACCCAGACTCAGTATGATGACAGAGTAACGGTGCTGACCAAGGTCTGAGACTTTAAGTCACCCTTGTCACAGGCAGGACTCTGATTATTAATTAGTGCTTAAACCTATCTAATACTTCTTCATCTACTCACTATACATTCCTGTGGAAATTCTGTTTTGTTCTTAGGGTCTCATAGCTCAGGTTGGTCTCAACTGATAACATAGTAAAGGATGACCTTTAACTCTTGACCCTCTGTCTATACCTCCCAAACCTGTTTTACACTCAAATTCAAAAGTTTATCTAATCAAATACTAAACATAAAATAAATAGAAAATAAATTCCTGCCTAGAAGAAAATTGTTCAACTAATAAATTTGGTTTCATAAACAGAAATGGCACAATGTTAACTTAATATCAGGGTGCTATAGATGAACATTCCATTTCCTCAACATGGTTTACAATTAAATACTGTATTTTACATTACTTTTACTAGATAGAGGTGTGGGAGAAAATATCAACTAGTTTGTAACACTTTAGGGTAGTGGTGGTGGTGATAGTGGGGTGTCAATCTCTAAATCTAAAGTATTTGGCCAAAAGCTGCACAAATGGAGGTTAGTCTGTCTGAAGGTTCTCTGCTGCAGAAGCACTCACATCGAGGGCCCAAGGAATCTTTACCTGGAGCTGCTCTGTGCAGAATCTATCAGCTGCATGACCATAGTATAAACCTGCCTCTGAATACTGCCAATCATCCCCTCGGTAAAGAAATCACTGGGTTCGGTGGAACAAATTCTTACCATGAATCCTTTCATTGTCCTGTAGTAGGAATCCAACAAGAGTGAACCGAGGGAACACACTTGGGAGGTCCTGTCCCACCCATCCGAACAGTGTACCAGCACACTTGCATTTTCAACCACTATTGCCTGGGGGAAAACGACACACTTAGATTCTTGCAAAATTCCTCTTACATAAATCAGTAAGGTTACATACTAAAACCCACGCCAGAAGATACACATCATAAGAAGAGCTGGCCCCATGATGAGAATGTTGCCACAATCAAGACAAACAACAGAAACAAAACAAGCAAACAAAAATGTTGTTTGTAAGTAGTTGGGGATTGTGAACCTCCATATTAGGCACCACTTCCAACTGAAGTGAACCCCATTAAAGAGGCAAAGAACAGTAAAAGTTGTCGGGGCAGAACCAAGACTTACCAAGGCTAAGTCCATTCCTTCCCCACCGGTTACAAACCTGAACCAATGAGAGATAGTTACTTTGGCTAAGAAGATTGCAGCATCCAAAACAGCCTTGATATGACGAAGCCATCCTGAACTCTCCAAACCAGAGTAGAAATCGTTGACAGAAAGCCCCTTGCTGCCATTCACTATGAAATAGAGAAGGTTTTCAATTAGAGCAGGGCTGGAGTGATCTTGGGGAGTGAACTGGGGGAAATGCATATAAATTAAAGTGCTATTAGAAGATGAATAATGCTCTGGGGACATTTTTTTTCTGTTCTTCCTCAGGCTTAAGAGAAATGGCCCTTTTAAAAGGTAGCATAGATGTTTAAATTATATATATCAATGATCTCTAACAATGGTGATTGTAAAACTATTAGAATTGCAGACAGGGTGGCTACCGCCCACAACGTGCCTATGCTGAAGTGAGATATAAGAATAAAAGAATGATTGCTTTCTAAGACTGGATGGCAACAGAAGATCTCTCTGGCTGTGCTTGTGCAGGCCTATAATCCCAGCACCTGAGAAGCTGAAGCAAGAGGATCAGGGCTTCAAGGCAAGCCTTGGCTGCAGAGGTTGTCTGATGATACCTTAGATTCAGTGAGACTTTGTCTCAAAAAAGGTATGAGTAAGTAACTTAGTAAGGGGTGGGGGAGATGGAGAGAGAGGAGAGGGAAGGAAGGAGGGGGGAGACGTGGAGGGACTATTCTACCGGTTTTAGTACTGACTACAAGCTAAAAGTAATACTTTTAGTATATTACATTATTAATATCAATCCCATGTTCTCTTTACTCTGTGAATGCGACTGACAGAAGTCAAAGCCCTATGTGACTGTCACTGAGCCTCCATTGCACAAAGCTCTCTAAAAGGTGTACAATAATCATACCTTCCAGTAATTTCTGAAGGCTGGATCTCATGACATGAATATTTTCTATTCCAACAAACTGAAATCTAATATTAGAATAGTTGTCTTCATTTTCATAACCTTTTCCAGCTGCTCTGTTAGCCATTGCATTGAGCTAAAATTAAAAATTTTAGAAATTTACAGTCAAATTATTTTTATGTTTAATTTATCAAATGCCATAAAAACACTAAGTCACACTTTATAGGCAGGACAACATTTAAAGAAACTCATCAGGACTGAATAAGCTACTACTGTTTAGTAAGCAAGCCTGCCATATCGCCAGCAGTGAGGAAGGGCAGTGTGTGGGGAAATGTGCTTGTTACCCAGGGGAAAACCAAACCGAGGACACTCAAACTTCAAAAGGATAACTACTTCCTTATCAGCTTTCCACGTTTCTGTGGCATCTCAAAATGAAAAAGGAATATTTCTTGCCTAAATCTGGATTTGGAGATGGGCAGAGCTGAAAAGCTCAGTTTCCAGAATCAGTCTGTGAGATCAAACCACAGGGGCCCTGAGAGCGGATGTGAAGTACGGCTCTACGCTGCCATGCTCACACATGGAGACCCAGCACTGTACCACAGCTGTGTGCACAGCATCATCCACCAGCCTAGGACAGCTCCAAGAACCGTGCCCAACATAAACTGCTCTCCAGAGGGGACAGACGCTGATCTGAGACACCCTTAGGGTTTGGCTTGCTAGCTTCTGTCATATAGTGTGTTACTCTGATTACTGTTCTTTCCATATGAGCGTGGATGAAGAAATGGCCTAGGCTGGGTGAAGTAGCTGTCCATTAAGTGAATTAACCATTGGTTGGGAGCAAGCACAGGTGAACTGTACATGCTGACTCAACAGTTACCAGCCATCCATGAAGACTGAGGTCAAATTAAAGATGTGGTCACATTACTACTACTGAATTTTAAACTTAGGAGAGCAAGTGAAAAAATTTCTGTATCAATGACAATTATATAAATAAAAACTATAAGTCAGGCCTCAGCTTCAAAATGCATGCATTATAATCGCCTTTTATGAATAACATTACCTAAAGACGAGTCATTAGCCTACAAGCGTCCAGTAACAAGGGAACACAATTTTTCTTATGAGACAGTACCAGCTCTGGAGTCTTAGATTATCAATACCAATTCCTAATTTTTGATAGATACTTTCTAATTTACTCCGATTACTCTCGTCGTTTGTGAGACTGCACAGTGACGGCGACCACTGTGCAGCAGCTCTGGCCCCTCTCACAGTGCTGCCTACAATCGTTCTACAGTGCTCACTCGCTTTTTCTCATCGCTTTCTCTTATTTTCTCATCATTCCAGATTTTTGAAGAAATCCTCACTATAATTCTGCCAATGTCCTTTTGTGTATCCCACCAGCTCTGCATGCGATGCTATAATAAAAATCAAAATAAAGTTAGCTCTCACCGTTGAAGACTGTAATTACTCTAATTTCAGGGTCCTATGTGAATCAGCTGTTTACAGTGCACATAAGAAAGAAGTGCAGCTTCTGGTTTGGTCTCAATAATAAGAATCAGCCTCGGGGCTGGGGATTTAGCTCAGTGGTTAGAGCGCTTACCTTGGGCAAGGCCCTGGGTTCGGTCCCCAGCTCCGAAAAAAAAACCAAAAAAAAAAAAAAAAAAAAAGAATCAGCCTCGTACCACAGACGCCGGAGAACAGCAATTTCCTGTTCATTGCAGTTCTCTAATTCAAAGAGTCCTCATTCAATAACTGTTTCCTCTTTTTTCAAATCTTTCCCATTATGGCCAAATTACTTTAACACGAAGTGTTCTGTTAATTTACAATTTTGTTAATGAAGAATAAAAAGGCGGGCATGGTGGTGCATGCCTGTAATTCCAGCATTTGGGAGGTAGAGGCGGAGGATCCGGATTAGCTACATGGTACAAATGCTACATGAGATCCTGTCACAAAAAGACTAAATATCAACAACAAAAAGGAAAGTAAAGGAGGGGGAGGTATCAGGAATTTCTAATTTTTTACATCATACACTATCATAGCATTTCTTCACAATAACATGACTTAATACATTGTCAAGAGTTCCAGATGTGGCAGGGTGGGTGGCTCACATCTTTAATCTAGCACTTGGGAGGCTGAGACAGGAGGATCTCTGAGTTCGAGACCAGCCTAGTCCACAAAGTGAGTTCCGTGACAGCCAGAGCTACACAGAGAAACCATCATGAAAAACCAAACCAAACAACAACAACAAAAAAAAGAAAACAGTTCCATTTGTCTCTCTCTCTCTCTGTGTGTGTGTGTGTGTGTGTAGATATGTTTTTACATATATTCATACATATACATATATATAATCTATATATCAGGAGACAGAAAAAATGATGACCTAGGGCCCTGAAAACTTTAGTATTACTCAAAGGACAGATTTTCTTCATAGCATTAGCCTTGGTTAATTTAAAACTACAATTCAGGTATGTTATATCTGAGCAAATGCTTTTATTCTCAATTAAAGACATGAAACCATAGAGATAACATACTGCACAGTACTGGCTACATACCTTGGGCCTGGTATCCACAACATACATGTAGCGGTTTCCTGGGTTGGCTTTACTAATGGCTTGAAGCAAATGCTCATCCTCTAGGCACCTGGCACTGAAGCCTGACAATGGCTGACTGCATCGACAAATGGCAGCCTGATTTCAAAAGGACAAAAAACAGATTATAAAAGGACCCTAAAGACTTAAAAAAGACAAGTATTTCAATCAAACACACAACCTACTTAAAAGTCAGAAAGAAATTTAGACAGTATTAACTGTTTGAAAATTACTTGATTTAGATAAATACTTCTCACAATCTAGATGCTGCCTACACTTCCTGTGGTGGTTACATGACAATGGCCCCCACAGACATCGGTCAGAGTGGCATCATTGAAGGTGTGCCTTGTCGTAGGAATTGTATCACTTGAGGTATTTCAGAAGCTCAAGCCAGGCCTTCTCTTCTTCCTGTCTGCTGATCCAGATGCAGAACTCTCAGCTCCTTCTCCTGCACCATGTCTGCCTGCACACGGCCATGCTTCCTGCCACGATGACAATGACTAAACCTCTGAACTGTAATTCAGCCATAGTAAGATATTTTCCTTTATAAGAGCTCCTGTGGTCACAGTATCTATTCACATCAATAAAACCGTAAAACTCTTCCCAATATTTTATTCTAGGAAAATTAAATGTTTCCTTGCCTAGTTTGTACACACACACACACACACACACACACACACACACACACACACACATACACACAATCAAAATTGAATTAAGAACACTGTTGCCCTAAGGAGTAGCCCTTGGTTAACTGTCTATCAAGGAACCAACTCTAAGGAAACATCTGCATTCCAGGTATTTGACGAGTTACTTTCAGCTCAAGTTCAAGTAAAGAAGATGTCCAAGTAACAGGACATATAGAATAAGTAATTTTAAGATTTTTATTTATGAGTGTGTACCTATGCAAGTGTTTAGCACTTGTATGTGGGCCCCCTCAGAAGCCAAGAGTATTCAATGCCCTGGAGCTGGAATTACAGGCAATTGTGATCTACTGGACATGGGTGTTGGAACTGAACTCAAGTCCTTTTAACTACTGCCCCATCTCTCTACTCCTTACCAGGAGTTTTAATCTTGGCCAGGAGAGATGGTTTGACTGATAAAAATAACCACTGCTCTTCCAGAGAACAACACTTGCATGGAGGCTCACAATCTTTTGCAACTCCAGTTCCAGGGGATCCTCTAAGCACCAGGCACATGCATGATACACAAAGAAACATTAAGCACCTAAACATGTGTGGTGGTCTGAATATGCTTGGCCCATAGGGAGTGGCACTGTTAGGAAGTGGCACTGCTAGGAAGTATGGCCTTGTTGGAGGAAGTGTGTCACTGTGGGTTGGACTCTGAAGCTCTTCTCAGTGTGGAAGAGTCAGCTTTCTCCTGGCTGCAGTCAGAAGAAGATGTAGAACTCTCAGTTCTTCCTATGCCATGCCCGCCTGGATGCTGCCATGCTCCTGCCTTAATGATAATGGACTGAATCTCTCAACCTGTAAGCCAGCCCCAATTAAATGTTTTCCCTTTATTTTTTTTTCCCTTTTTTTTTTTACAGAGCTGGGGACCGAACCCAGGGCCTTGCACTTGCTAGGCAAGCGCTCTACCACTGAGCTAAATCCCCAACCCCCCATGTTGTCCCTTTATAAGAGTTGTCTTGGTCATGGTGTCTCTTCATCAAAATATCACAAAAACAGTCTCTAGGCAATATACTGAAATTCTCCACTGAAACTTCTTGTGTCAGGTCTGCACAGTTCACACTAAAACAAAATGTACAATAAAAATTAAAAAATAAACTTACAGCTGAAATTCTATTTCCCTACTAAAAAAAAACAAAGCCTTTTATAAAGTGAGACATAAAGATTTGAAAAGATAATCTTAGGGGAGGCATATCTGTAAAAAATGAATTAATGAATATTTTAATTCCTTAAAACATTAAAAGACTTCCAAGTGTGGTGGCAGAAATCTTTAATCCCAGTACTTGGGAAGCAGAGGCAGATGGATTTATGTGAGTTTGAGGCCAGCCTGGTCTACAGAGTGAGTTCCAGGGCTACAAAGAGAAACCCTGTCTTGGAACCCTTCCCCATCCTGCCCCACCCTGATAAAAGAAAATAAAGATTTAGAAGCATATATCTCTCTGTAGTCTTACCCACGGTCACCTCCAGCTTAACTCTACATTCCAACAGAGTATCATCTCCACCAGACAAAGAATACAAGTATAAGTGTTTGTATTCTTTACATATACACAAAAATACAACCTCAAAATTACAGTGGCAGAAGACAATGAGGACTATTACGTTATTTTTAGTGTTCGAGAGTTCTTTTCCGTTGTCTGTAAATATTTTCTAATGTTGGCTGTGGCTGGCATCTTAGTTCTTTGAGCACAAGCAGGGTTTGGTTGTTGTTTTAAAGGAATCCTGGGCTCCACACCCCTTGTATACCTACTTTTTGTTTACTAAGTCAACCACAAGCATTTTACAGCCTACTTGTCCAATAACTAGTGCAATCTAACAGGTATGTCAAAGGTGACCAGGTAACACCCTAGCACTTGCGGTACTAGAATTAGACTTCAGTTTGAAACTTACCTGAACCAAGTTCTAACACATATAAGACATAGGGGACCACCAGGACAAGCGTGAACACAGAAAGAAACTCCGACAACACTTGGGGACGACAGCAGCCTGAGAACTGGTTTGGCAGAGGAAGTGCCTGCCACAGGAAGGAGCTGGAGGAATCCAGCTGCAAGGTCAGAGCACAGGAGTGGCACCTGAAGGGAGCAGGGTGTGGCTGAACACGTGACGAGGAGCTGTGACTGCCAGATCCTTCCTCCCTGAACACTTAGTCTACAAAGAGATTAATCTCAAGGCTGGACACAGCACAGGATGTGACTGAAGCTGTGAACTTTCCTAAAGAGGATAAAATGTAGTCTACACAGCAGAATGTGAGTTCTGATTACCTTCTTTAAAAAAAAAAAGACTTATTTATTTTTATTTATATGAGTACACAGAAACACACCAAAAGAGGGCATCAGACCTATTACAGATGGTTGTGAGCCACCATGTGGTTGCTGGGAATTGAACTCAGGACCTCTGGAGGAGTAGTTAGTGCTCTTAACCGCTGAGCCATCTCTCCAGCCCGACCACCCTTCTTGACTGTTACATCACACCGAGACCTTTTGCCGATACACCAGCGAAAGCACAGCCACTGTGTGGAAGCCAATGCACAGCAGAAAGATAAAGAATGCAAAGGCATACAACTCAGGCATGCAGACTTCTAAACGGAAAACATGAGGAGAGGGAGAGGCAGCCACACAGAATAAAACAAACCAGTCTGCTTGCGAGTTGGCGGCATCAAGTCAGAGAACAGAAAAGTGACTAAAGAAATCCAGTAGAGAAAGACCCTTAAATGTCACACAGTCTCAGAAGTAAAGAATCTGAGAGGTGAATGAGAAGTAGAATTAAGGAACTCTTTCAGAAAACAGAACGTGGAAAGCAAGAAAATAAGCCTGCAGAAACGGAGGCAACTCTGTCCACTTATAAAGCTAAAAAAGAAAAAACAAAGAAAAACACCCGAGAACAGAAAGGACTGCAGAGACAGAAGTGCCCTCTCCAAGGCTGAGATCTGAGTTCCTAGGTAGTCTGCAAATGGCAGACCACGGCCCAGCACCAGGAAATTCCAGAACCCAGAGAAAAAGAAAAATCTTCTGTGTGGGGAGTCCAGAATGTGTTTAAAAATCAGTTTACCAAGTTGACACACCTCCTCCCCTTTCCTTGTGAGGACAGCAAACCAAGCCCAGATGCCCTGGGCTCTCTTACTGCTTTCAACGCTTGCCGTGGCACAAGCAAGCTATCCGATGTCTGAACCAAAGGAACCCTGAAGAGAAGACACAGAAGCTATCTATGCACTGGTCTCATTACTTCTGGAAATGAAAGGCAGGGAAATGAAAGGAGTACTTCAGGGGAGTTTTGTTTTAAAACCTCAGAAACAATAGTGAAAAGCCAGCATGTCTCTGTTACCAACATTACAACAGCAAATCTGTGAAGTAAAGTTAGTATTTACTGCCAGGTGTGGTGGCATATGCCTTTAATCCCAGGGTTCAGGAGGCAGACGCAGGCAGAGCTCATACCATTCAAGGCCAGCCTGGTCTACCATAGTACGTTCTGGGACATCTGGAGTTACACAGTGAGACCCTATCCCTATCTCAAACAAAACGTTAGTGTTCATCCAGAAGCTTAGAGCAGAACTTCAGTTCACTACATTTATAACGTAAAGAAGGTTCCTACCTCAGTGCCCTGCTGGCAGTAGGACAGGACCGGAAGTCTGCCCTTGCTCCGGAAGTTGGAACTGCCGACGATCACTGGCCGGCTAGCTGTCCGAGGAACATACAGCTCTCTGGGATACGTCTCACAGACCTGGAAATATCAAATGAAAGTACTTAACTCCAATCAGAAACCATGAGGCTAGTGGAAACAGGTAGATTAACTGCAGATCTTCACCGCTCCTCCTCTTCCTCCAAATCTAATCCTCTAGTCTCATCCCCAACTCCATTGCAGAACTGCTGTGGTCTTTCCTCTCTGCCCCATCTCTCAGGAGTCTAGGCAGATCCTGGTGGATTCCCTCCTACAGGCCCCTGAATGCCCCCTCCTACCCCATTGTCATTCCAAAGTGTCTGCCCCCAATACCTAGAAGCACATTTTACCTGTAACCTCCAGTAACCATTCCAATCAGGACCATAATATTTCCTATCAAGTAACACACAACCACCACACTCTCCTAGGAGCTGGAGATGAAACAGAAACCAGGAACAAACACCCAACAACGGTAAGTCCAGGTGTAACATGTAGAATTACAATTTTCCCAATGCCAGATCCCCAGACCCCAGCATGAAAATACACAGTAAGAGTCAAGCCAAGGTCTCCATCAGGACCAGCACAGGCAGGCAGGCGCTGAGGAGCCCATCCTAGCTGAAGCACAAGAAAAGACTTTAAGACAGCCGTTACGAATATAACAGAGGTCCTTAAAAAGGAAATAAATACATCCCTTAAAGAAATCTATGAAAACACGAACAGTGAAAAACCTGAAAGTGGAAAAAGAATTAATGAGGAAAACCCAAACTCAGAGAAGTGTGGAAATGACAAATTTAGAAACCTGAACAGGAACCATAGGGACAGATACTGTAAGGCAAACAAACAAAAAAAGACACCTCTAAAACACGGACAGCAGTGCTGCCGAGGGCACCTGGTACTTACCTTATACTCTCGGTTGGCATCGGACAGTTGCCAGTTTGCGTTGGGCACTCCCATCCTCTCATACTCTGCAGCAAGGTCAATGAGCTGCCACCCGTTCAGCCGCTCAGTGTCATTTTGCTTGGGGTTATAAGAGAATGCATACAGATCTTCATATTTTGCTGCAAAACAGTAAAAGTCAGTACAGTGAAATTTACCAGGCAATGCTCTACAGATAAAACTAATTTTCAGGGTTTTCCCCTCCTTTTTTCTTTAAAGTCTTCAAAGAAGTGGCTAAGACATGAACATACCTGAATCTAAAACTTAAAACAAATGGCTACAGTTAAAGGCACATGAATGGACGTAAGATTTATGTTACAGAGAAAGGTATCTGAAAAGTTAGATCTTCTATTGCATGTTTTTCCTTTTTCTTCAATATTACATTTTAAAAAATGGATACTTCTTATTCATTCTTTTCTACAAACACACCACAAAGCAAAATACCATAACTAAACACTAGAAATGGCCAGGTGTAGTCCATGCCTAATGCCCAGCACTCACAAGTCCAAGGCAGAAGGACTACGTTTGAGACCAGCCTAGGATATATAGTGGGAACACATCAAAGAAAGAGAGGGAGGGATCAAACAATAGCAAACAAAACAAAAAAGAGGGCATGAAAGCACATTACACATTCTTTTCACGTTAATGTGTGTGGATGTTCTGTCTGCATTTGTGTCTGTGTAACACATTTGGCCCTGGTGCTTGTGCAGGCCAGAAGAGGGCATTGGACACTTTGGAACTGGAATTATAGATGGTTGTGATCTACCTTGGGGACACTGAGAATCAAACCCTGGTCCTCTGGAAGAGCAGACAATACTCTTGATTATTGACTCATCTTCTCCAGCCCCAGAATTACTCATTCTTATAGGTCAGTATGGACCCAAACCAGCAAGGGCATATAACCATCTTTGTTATATACCTTAGTTCGACCTAGGACAATGGAATGTACGAGACTCTATGTGCTCAGACAGAACATGGACCTACTCCTAAATCACTCATGTGGGCCTCCATCTGAACTGCTCAACTGAACGTCAGGCCAACAAGTAATCCAAGTTATGTTTGGGATAGAAATCTTCAGACACCCAAGCCTGGGTATCCTGGGTATCTGAAGGACTCACTTTCAGGGCTTCTATCCCTCCCAACCCTCCATTTACTAAAAAAGAATTCTCTTGTCTCCTGGTGCATCTACCACCCTAGCCACTGCTACTAGAGGACCATGACCTTCTGTGGCTTTTCACTTAGTAATACATCTTCCATTAGTAGAGAAAAGCCAAATTAAAAAGAGTAAGGAGCTAGGGAGATAGGCTGGTCAGTAAAGCGCTTCCTATGAAAACACAAGGACCTGATCAGTTCCCAGCACCCAAGTAAAAGGCCAGCCGTGGGATATAGCACATGGCTGTATCCCAGTGCTGGGGAGATGGAAACAGGTGGCTCCCTGGGGCTCACAGCCAGCCAGTCTCACCCACACTGACAAGTCCTGCCTCTAACAACCAAGGAGATGGTTCCTAAGTAGAGACACTGAATCCTGGCCTCCAAGTACACGTACACACATGGGCTTCCACATCTGCACGAACATGAACATATATGCACAGTGTGCTACTTGCTTATCAATCTAAGGCTGTATTATAAATACCTTTCCTTACATTATTCATTGAACATTAAACTTACAGTTCAAAGCATCAGATTCTATTATTTCTAAACCATTGTAGAGGATTTCTATGCCACTGAGGGGGTTGACAGCACATATGAACCTAACTATAGCTTAAAGGGTAAAATAATGACACCTTAAAGTATCCTGGAAAACCCATCTTGATTGAGTACGAGAGCTGCGCTCTCTAAGAACAATACCTTGTTTTGATAGTTGCAGTAGAGAGTTATAAATATCATGGCAATCTCTTTCCCTGGGAACAATGAAATGCACAATCCTGAAGTTCTTGCACTGTATCACGAGTGGGCATCCAGAAGTGGTCAGAGCAAGTTTCTCCACGGAGGCAATATGGTGGTGTAGTATCTACAGCATAAACAGACACCCAGTCACCACCACACAAAGCACTGGTATTTGTTCGTATTGTGCATACATGTTAATGCTCAGATAAAGCCTCAGATGTTAGGTGCTGTCACATTTAACACATTGCAATGACGATGCCTCAGTCAAGAAAATGCTGTCATTTCTTTTCCTGCGTGCCAAGAAATGCTGACTGCGTGAGGCGGCAGAGTGAGGCAGCAGAACCAAGGTGGTAAGAAATACGGCCAAGGCTCCCCCTCTGGACTCTGGAGTACGCCACCCGATTTCCTAGTGTTTCTACTTAGGACGTAATTTGCATTTTACTTATTTATCATTTGTTTCTCTTGCCTAGAATGTCATCTCCACAAGAACAGAAATTTTATGCTAAGATTGGTTACTTTTTTTCAAAATACCTAGAATGGAGGTATGAAAACACAGCAGGGACTCAGCCAGGATCTGCTAAAGGAATGAGGAATAGGGAAGAAGACAAGACAGCAGGTAGCCATGACAACCCTGAAACACAAGTAGAGAGGATCGGCAATCCTGTGTATTGACACATAAGATGCTGCTGTTCACAAAGAGGTGAGGCAGGTAAAGCGTGGTCCATATGCCAAAAGAACGGGACAGCCCGAGCATAGCAGTCCCCATACATACACCCCAAGGCTTTATCGTCAAAGACTGCATCTAGCAATAAAGGAACAAAGCAGCCAAAAAATAGTAATAAATCTCATGTCATGCCACACACATAGGTCTCTCCCGGGTGGCTTAAGAACTGCCGGGTGGGCAATGAAACCTGAAGCTTCTGAAGAAGAAAACAGGGGGAACTTCCTTACACGGACACGCAGGAAGAAGAAAACAGGGGGAACTTCCTTACATGGACACGCAGGAAGAAGAAAACAGGGGCAACTTCCTTACACGGACACGCAGGGAGAAGAAAACAGGGGGAACTTCCTTACACGGACACGCAGGAAGATTTCTTAACTGTACTACACACGAACAAAAACATAAAAGAAAACACTGAAAATCTGTGTTAAAATGTAAACTTTAATGAAAAGGCGTACGTAAAAGCATACAGAAGACTGTATTGCTTACAGACTGTATTGGTTTGTTACTGAGACAAACCAATGATGACATACAATTTGATAAAGTGACAAAACCCAGAACTTTTTTTTTTTTTCTTTTTTTCGGAGCTGGGGACCGAACCCAGGGCCTTGCGCTTGCTAGGCAAGTGCTCTACCGCTGAGCTAAATCCCCAACCCCAAAACCCAGAACTCTTATAAAATCAGAAGACAGGGCTGGGGAATGTCACTCAAGCCAAACATGTCCCTAGCACGAAAAATTAAAATAAGTTTTAAAGGTCAATACATAGAAATAGAAAGAACAGATAATTCACCAGAAAGAAAACCCACAAGCCGAAATGTCTGCAGGGATGGCTTCCCTGCACTCAACAAGGGAGCAGTCAGTTGCTCATCTGAATTAGACAGGCAGGCAGGTAGCTGTACTGTGGCCATGCCAGTGTTGCTGAGGAAACGGGAAAGCATGACACTCCACTAAGAGAAATAATCTCAAACAACCATTTGAAGGAACAATATGAAAGTTTAACAAGTTTTTACAAGACCTAGCCATGTCTTCTTACTCCCAGGAAAATGTCCAAGAGAAACACCAGAACATATGGAAAGAAATGCCCCACGAGATGTTTATGGAGTTGACCCTTCAATGTCACAGGATTTGGGGATGTCGATACCTTCATCCCAGAAAAACAAAACCCAAGCTTAACTTAGTCCCCACTCCCCCTTCACTGCTAATAATCTATGGACTACAAGTATTTCCAGTATAACCCATTAATACACTTTATGCTATACATTAGATATAGTGAAAATATGAGAGGTCCCCGGAATGTCACTTTTTATTACACCATGCAATTTCCTGGAGAAGCAATAGGGATCTGCTCACGATTCGATGATCAGCAGTCCACAGCCTTTAAGCAGATTTGTGCAGCAGGCGATCTTGCTGCAACAGTACCAGAAGTGGCTACAAAACTACTCTGTAGCCTAGTATGCGGTACGCTAACTCCCGATGGTACCATCGGTGCCTTGTGTCTGTATGTGTAGATTTTGATACATTTGTGTAATAATTGATTTTGTAATAATAAATGACAAAAATGACCATATATTTAATGTATCCAGGACATATTTAACTTTTTCTTAACGTATGTACTACTCCTATGCTACATGATTAATTTTTCAAATTGTAATCTAAAACCTAGAAAAGGACAGAAGAGCTGCAGATACGGTGGCTTGCAGGTAAAAGTGTGTGCTGGCCCTGAAGAGGACCTGAGCTCAGCTCCCTGCACACAGCCACCCGTAACTCTAGTCTCAGAGATCCAATGCTCTCTTCTGTATTTCAAGGGCACTGGAATTCAAATATGCACATACTCCTACATGGAAACGCATCCATATACATAAAAACAAAATCTTAAAAACAAGAAAAGAACTCGGCATATGAGTGGACCTATGCAGCTCAAACCTAACATGTTACTGAGGCCTCCACTGCATGCTATTTGCACGCACACATACAAATGTACTTAGAAGTACGCCTGCAATGCAGTATTTGGACAGATAGACAAAATATTTGCGTAAGTATTGTACAATGTTTAAAGTTACAGAACAATCCCCTACTGTAATTTGGCACTAAAATGCTGTGGAATATACTATGTAATCCGTATGATTGCTAATATGCACAGACATTACCTTGACTTTTAAAACACTTAAGGAACAAAGACGCATTTCCTAAGTTTCTACAGAGGTTAAAAGAGTCTGGTATTCTACATAATTTCATATTACAAGTGCTATAAATTATTCATAGAAGGGAGGAGTCACTTGAAAACAGAAAAAAAGTTAATTGATCTCTGAGTAATTATACATGCCTAATTGGAGAGCTATAATCCCAGCTCTCCAGAATATATAGGAAGTTCAAGACCAGCCTGGGATATATAGAACGACACTGTCCAAAGCAAAAACAAAGACAAAAACCCGATGATTAAAAACCAGCCTACTGTTGTTGCAAAGGTAGACAGTCCACCTTACCCAGGTTTCTTTTTGATGAGCGTCAATAAATAATAGGTGTGTGGCCGTAAGATACAGTGTTCCTGTCAGTGACTTGTTGTTGGTACTAAACCGGTCAAGTAACTTTACTTGTTCAACCTAGGAAAGAAAAAAAAATGTTATTTTTTTATATCAAAAATAGGGTACCTTTTATTTCTGTCGCTGTGATAAAAACATTCTGACCAAAAGCATCTTAGGGGAGGAACAGGTTTATCTGGCTTACCCTTCCGGGTCACAGCCCATCACTGAGGGAAGCCAGGGCAGAAACCTGAAGCAGAAACCATGGAGAAACAGAGCTTGCCGGCTCGCTCTGAGGACCCCTTGCTTGATCACAGTCTCATGCTTAGAGGCTTGCCCAGTACCATCTGTCCCAGTGTACAGGGTATCAGTCACTATCAGTTAACAACTAAGACAACCCTCACAGGCAGACCCACAGACCAATCTAATCCAGGCACTTCCTCAGTTGAGGTTTGTCCCTTCAGATAACCCCAAACTGAGCTGAGTGGACAATTAAGGCTAACCAGGCCAGTAGTATAAATACTTTTTTCCAATCCCAGGAACAACATGCACTATTATTATATTTCCCCTCTTTTTTCTTTTTGTCCCAAAACACAATAAGTTGCTTAATATTCAGGGTAAAATGTCTTGTCTCTTAGAGAAACATGTGCAGGACAGATATTTAGATGCTAATGCAACCTAGGGAAGATTTTAAGAAACACCAACACTGATGTACAAGGAGCAAGACTTGCAGTGTGAGTGAGTGAGTTCTTTCCACACCTAAGAGCCCCCTTTCTGGAGAGCACGGCACCTATATCACCTGTTGGGTAACAGGTCCCATGCTTAAGGAAAGCTCCTTAATCAGGAAGGGAAACAACTGGAAACAGTTGCAGAAGCCCCTGAAACTGACCAGGTTCTCTAAGCAGCTCCCTCCCAAAGGAGAAAATAAAGCTGTGGGGGATCATCTGCAAACTGCAAAGATTCTGAGACCAGCCTCACACTACCTGGAAGTAGGAAACAGGAAGCAGCCCAACTATCTCGAAAAGGTTTAGAGCAACGAACTCACTTAGATGGGTCACTCTCCAAGCTGTGCTCTGCCTGCAGGCTGCGCAGTGTGTTCCAGGTTCCCAGCTTCTGTGCAGTGTAATGAGCCCTGGGGTGGGCTGTTTTGGAGTCATGTGTGATTTTGTAAGTAACCCCTCACCCATACTCCTGTAACCCCTATAAAATGCATGGTTCACCAAGCTGGACTTTGCTGGTATTTACACTTTGCTCTGTTGCAGGCTCCCTAACTGAAATGTGCAGAGATGTGATAAATTCTGTTAGACAACACTATCCCAGTGGGAAATCAAGTAATCACATAAAGTTCTAGAAGTACACTACTGAGAAAATTAACCTCGGAAACCACTGTTTACAAGCTCTGGCTTACAGTCTATATTTCCCTCACTACGGTACCAAACACGACAGCTATGCAGCTAGTTCTGGCTCTTCTACAAGGCTGTCCTCTGCTCAGCCCAGTGGCAAGCCTTCTCCTGGACTCACTGATGCCCAACCTTCTAAGGTAAATCTAACTTAGAAAGTTAATCTGTTACTTATGTCACTTTGTCACTTTCTTTGCCGAGTTTCCTGGCACAAACTATCCTAAGTTGCATTGGTCTCCTATAGCGCCTAGCATAGTAAGATCACATAATTATAACAGTATTAATGTGTATAAATACCAACACACACACACACACACACACACACACACACACACACACACACAGAGGGAGAGAGAGAAAGAGAGAGACAAAGACAGAGAGACAGAGAGAGACAGAGAGAGAGACAGAGAGAGACAGGGCGAGGGGAGCTGCCGCAGTAGTGCAGAATGAGATCAGGACTAGTCAGGAGACTATAGCTTTAAAATTTAATGTCATTCATCTTATGTCATTCATAAACAAATGCTATTAATGTAGTTTTTAATGTACAGTTGCATCACAGGAGGTTGTGGGCAGTTCTTTGAATTGTATAGATCTTCAAATCAGAGAGCTTACTATTATATCATTAATCCTCTTCCTCTTCCTCCTCACCCTCCTCTTTTTTTTGTTTTTTTTTTTTTTTTGTTTTGTTTTTTTTTCTAGACAGGATTTCTCTGTGTAGCCCTAACTGTCCTAGAACTGTAGACCAGGCTGGACTTGAACTCACGGATCTTCCTGACTCTTCCTCCCTAGTGCTAGGATTAAAAGCACATACCACCACACCTGGCCTTCCCAATTAACTCTATATGTTCCTGATATATTTCTTTTTCTCTTAATAGCTAAAGAACAAAATACTACCATTATGAAATGATTATTCCCAAAGTAATCAATAGCCACCTCATAAGATCAGCTTCTCACCCTTCTTCACTCCCTATTATTTACTACCATGGGGAGAATTGTGCTTGTAACATCACTGTTTAAACGAGTTAAAACTTAAATGTAACTTTAAAAATGTAATATAAGATTTTATTTGCATGGTTAATATAATAAATTTAGTGTGGATACAGCTCAGGTCTGACAGTGGACCTGACATCTAACAAGTGTTCATTTTACACTGACCATCAAGAACACAGGGGAGCCACGTGTGGTCGTGCACTGTGGAAGGAGAGGTGGAGGTCGGGGTGGGGGAGGAGTAGGAAAGCTTTCTACTCCATAAAGTTCTCTCTTGAAGGTCCACATTTATTTCAATGTTTAGGGTCATTTCTTCCTCAAGTTAAAAAAAAAAATCTGGCTTCATTTAGCTACACCGATAATCGGAATTTCAACTGAAATATCTTTAAAGATAAACAGGACCAACTACTTACTGTCCATTCCTCTCCGATTGTCAAGAATTGTCAACTCCACACCTGGCTTCCCTGTGTTCTTAATGGGTCAATGCAAAATTATCACTCGTTAGATGTCAGGTCCACTGTCAGACCTGAGTTATGTATTAGACCGTACTTCTGAGCTTCCAGTGGGAATCATCCACACTAAATTTATTGTCTTAACTATGCAAATAAAACCTTCTATTACATTTCATTTTTAGTTACATTTGCTGGAAAGAGACAGAGCCAACCAGTAACAATGACCAGAACACAGCAGGCTCACTTAATTTTCCTCCTTTAGAAAGAACAGTAGTGACCACGTATGGAGCTAGGTGTTATGGGAAAGTACCAATAGCAGTGGAAAGATCAATGATTTGGAGGATTTCAAAGAGCTCCTCAAAAAAAGGGGGGGGGGTTAAAGGGAGTGGCAATGAACAAACAGGAAGTCAGATTTAAAAGGAAGTCCATGAGAAGCTTTTCTTGGTTTATAAATCCTTAAAGGACAGTAAATTCGTCTCACCCAAACTCAGATTATGATACATCTTTTTCTGTAAGGTTCAGTTACTGGCAAAGCTTGTCTGTATGGGAGACGGTCTCACAGTTTGCAGTGCAGTGCTCCTGGTCCTTCACAGCTCTGCTTTCCCAGTCTATGTCCTATGCTGCACTGGCCTCCTGTCCTGTCTGAAGCAGGAAATGCAGCTTTTGTCTCTACTCAAACTAGTGCACATCGAGAGCCAGTCTCAGAAAAAAGAAAAAAGACAGGAGGGCACACCCAGATGAAGGTTCGCCTGCTATTTACGACTGCTTTTGCTCAAGGGCCCACTCCCCTTTGGGGAGAGGAGTCAGGGAGGCAGTTTGTGCAGGCAGCCTTGGACATCTTCAGCCTCTTGCTGCAGCCTCCTGTGACCTGGGATTGAGGCCTGACAGGCAGGTCTCACCTTGGGCAGCTAAGGCTCCATTCTCTATATGAATCTTACTCATTATCCTTATTTGAGCCTGTTTGCTAATGACTCCCAAATCTGACTGAACTCTGTGAGTTCTTATTGTCTGCTACACGTGTAAGAATATTTCCTGGCATAGTATTATGATAAATGCTTGACAGACATTATTAATTTTCATTTTCACAACCCCAGTGGACTTACTACCAGCATACGACTGGACACTCCATAGAACCAGGACAGCAGTTCCAATCTTGTGTGGCCTGGTTCCCAACTGACCACTTAGCCAGGTATTATGTTCTGCACTTGAACACCTTAAGGGTTATGACTCGCTCATGTCCCTCCTTCCTCTCATTTTTGCATTTCATATGTGACTTATGTCACACCATCTACATCTAGTCGCCAGCACTGGAAATCATCCTACTGACTTCTTGACCTACTCAGCTACTTCACGCTCTGCTCCTTCCACCAATATCAGAGTACTCACTGTGCTAAAACGAAGGCCTGTTCAAGTGTCGGATTCTCCGGCTAAAACCTAGTGTATATTTCAGGACAAGCACTGTCTCTGTTCTTCCTGAATCCCTCCAGGTGGCTAACACAGTGTTTGGTACAATGGAGGTTTACTCACTCCAGATGAACTGCCACGGAGAACTTGCTTCTCATAAGGGAAAAGCAAATGGAAGGAAACCACAGTATACCAGTGGGCTTGTGGAAATCATTAAAAGGATTTATAAACTAGGATTCTTCTTTATCTCATTATTCTGTTTCTTTCCCTGCTGCCTTTACCTTCTTCAGTAGCTAACCAGGAAATATTCATTCAGGAATCCATGTATGAGCCATAAATTAAAAGGAAGTAGAAAAATTACTAGGGAACAGATTGTTGAGCTTGTTCTACTATTTGTCTGTCCATCCATCTATCTACCTATTTACTTTGGAAATACAATTCTTACTGGTAAGTCTAATTCTCTGTCCCTACATCATTACTCAATCAGACAAAAATTCTGTTTTAGAGTACTCCAGAATACAAGTGTTGTCTCCAAGCACTGTGGAGAGCTATAGGATCCTTATGGGTGTATATCAGGTGATGATTTCAGTTGAAAATGATGTAAGAATCTGTGTATCTCCTGCCCTCAGAGTTAGATCTTTAAATTGGTTGGCTCTGTTCAAGATCAGAGGTCCAGCTGTTCATTGGAAAAACCTCCCAAACTGCAAAGGTGCCAGTCCCTAGCCTCACCTCAATTCTACCATGTAATGGACAAATGGAGACCAACACAGTATTTAAGAAGTTCTGTTCATTCTTACCCAACTTTCCATCTAATTCCCAGTTTGAATTCTCCCCCTCAACCCACACAGCTAGCTTCCCTGTATACCTTTAGACTATTACCCTAAACACCTAAGGCTCAGCATGTCTAATTCTCCCACTTTTTAAATGATTTCATTATAATGTTGGCCCTTTAATAAAAAAAAAAAACACATAGACATGCACACTCACTCCAAATTCTTGAACATGTATATAAATACACAGTATCAAGAAAATAATTTGTTTAAAAAAAGAAAATGTAGTACTTAATGTACTAGAAGCTGTAAAATAAACTTTCTCTAATACACAGTGTTGAGGGCAAGAATTAAAGCACTCTCTTCATTGAGAGTGATACAGAGGAAACAGAATTCTTGGTGGAGGAGACACACCAGCGTCTCATCTGAGGAAGGAACACACACAGGCTTTTGAGTGCAGTAGTCCATGACAGTACCGACACCAGCACCACAGCATCAACAGAGAAAATGCAGGGCTGGGGAAACCATCACAAAGTAAGAAAACCATGTAGGTGTGGCTGGGAGAGATAATGGAGCCTGAAGGAAGCAGGGCAGAAAGGCCATTTTGTCTAATAACAGAACTGGTGCGAAGAGAAAAAAAGACTCCGAAATGGAGGACACTGTTTATTCATTATTGTTGACTTGTCAGACTGGGCACACACAGGACAGAATGAGTCAGAAAAGCATCTCGAGTACTGTTGATGGAGAGCTAATCACTACTTTAGTAAGAGCCGGGTTATATCAAACCAAGGAAACGCAACACTGAAAACCACTACAGCTAACTAGCAGCTTCCACAGTGTCTGAGCATCTGAATGTTAATTAACCTGAGATGAACCGGGACATTTACTTTCTCCTTGAAGTTCTGGAGAATGAGTAGTTTGTGGGAACACACTCATCATTCTACCCTTTACTGCAAATCCTCCTCCAAAAACTTTTCTTCGCTACAATCACTGGAATACAAATTAAAAGCCAGACTAGAGCCCAGCAGCTCCTTCCCATTCCCCTCTTCCACCTGTCAGAGGTACCCAGGCTTTGGCTGGGGATATTTTTTGGTTTGTTTGGGGTTTTTTTTGTTTGTTTGTTTTTGTTGTTGTTGTTTGTTTTTTTATTGGATATATTTCTTTATTTACATTTCAAATGTTATTCCCTTTCCTGGTTACCTATCCATAAGCCCCCTATCCCCTCCTCCTACCTCAAAAAGGTGTTCCCTCCATCTACCCCTCTTACCACCCACCCCCGACATTCCCCTGCACTGGGGGTCCCCTTCCCTGGAGCCCAACAAGGCTATTCTCTGCTAAATATACAGTTGGAGCTCTGGGTCAGTCTTTGGGTAGTGGTTTAGTCCCTGGAAGCTCTGGTTGGTTGGCATTGTTGTTCTTATGGGGTTGCAAATCCCTTCAGCTCTTCCAATCCTTTCTCTCATTCCGTTTTCAGTTCACTGGTTTACCTCTGTTATTTGTTAGCATTTGCCTCTGTATTTGACATGCTCTGGTTGTGTCTCTCAAGAGTGATCTATATCCGGTTCCTGTCAGCATGCACTTCTTAGCTTAAACAATCTTATTTAGTTTTGGTGGTTGTATATATGGGACCCATGTGGGCAGGCTCTGAATGGCTGTTCCTTCAGTCTCTGCTCTAAACTTTGCCTCCATATCCCCTCCTATGGATATTTGTGTTCCCCCTTTTAAGAAGGAGTGAAGCATCTGCACTTTGGTCATCCTTCTTCTTGAGCTTCATGTGGTCTGTGGATTGCATCTTGAGTAATTTGAGCTTTTGGGCTAATAGCCACTTATCAATGAGTGTATACCATGTGTGTTTTTCTGTGATTGGGTTACTTCACTCAGGATGATATTTTCTAGTTCATTCCATTTGTCTATGAATTTCATGAAATCATTGCTTTTGATTGCTGAGTAGTACTCCATTGTGTAGATGTACATTTTCTGAATCCATTCCTCTGTTGAAGGGCATCTGGGTTCTTTCCAGCTTCTGGCTATTATAAGTAAGGATTCTGTGAACATAGTGGAGCATGTGTCTTTGTTGTATGTTAAAATATCATTTGGATATATGCCCAGGAGAGGTTTAGCTGGGTCCTCAGGTAGAAGAACCTCAGACTGATTTCCAGAATGGTTGTACCAGTCTGCAATCCCACCAACAATGGAGGAGTGTTCCTCTTTCTCCACATCCTCATCAGCATCTGCTGTCACATGAGTTTTTGATCTTAGCCACTCTGATTGGTGTGAGGTGGAATCTCAGGGTTGTTTTGATTTGCATTTCCCTGATGACTAAAGATGTTGAACATTTCTTTAGGTGTTTCTCAGCCATTCAATATTCCTCAGCTGTGAATTCTTTGTTTAGCTCTGTACCCCATTTTTTAATAGGGTGATTTGACTCTCTGGAGTCTAACTTCTTGAGTTCTTTGTATATTTTAGATATTAGCCCTGTATCGGATGTAGGATTGGTAAAGATCTTTTCCCAATCTGTTGGTTGCCCTTTTGTCCTAATGACAGTGTCTTTTGCCTTACAGAAGCTTTGCAGTTTTATGAGGTCCCATTTGTCGATTCTTGATCTTAGAGCATAAGCCATTGGTGTTTTGTTCAGGAAATTTTCTCCAGTGCCCATGTGTTCCAGATGCTTCCCCACTTTTTCTTCTATTAGTTTGAGTGTATCTGGTTTGATGTGGAGGTCCTTGATCCATTTGGACTTAAGCTTTGTACAGGGCAATAAGAATGGATCAATTTGCATTCTACATGCTGACCTCCAGTTGAACCAGCACCATTTGTTAAAAATGCTATTTTCCCCCCATTGGATGATTTTAGCTCCTTTGTCAAAGTGACCATAGGTGTGTGGGTTCATTTCTGGGTCTTCAGTTCTGTTCCAGTGATCTATCTGCCTGTCTCTGTACTAATACCATACAGTTTTTATGACTATTGCTCTGTAATACTGCTTGAGGTCAGGGATGGTGTTTCCCCCAGAAGTTCTTTTACTGTTGAGTATAGTTTTCGCTATCCTGGGTTTTTTGTTATTCCAGATGAATTTGCAAATTGTTCTGTCTAATTCTTTGAAGAATTGGATTGGTATTTTGATGGGGATTGCATTGAATCTGTAGATCGCTTTTGGTAAAATGGCCATTTTTACTATATTAATCCTGCCAATCCATGAGCATAGGAGATCTTTACATCTTCTGAGATCTTCAATTTCTTTTTTCAGATGCCTGAAGTTCTTATCATACAGATCTTTCACTTGCTTGGTTAAAGTCACACCGAGGTATTTTATGTTATTTGGGACTATTGTGAAGGGTGTCATTTCCCTAATTTCTTTCTCTTGCTGGGGATATTTTAAGGTACCTGTTTTGAAAGTAACCACAACTATTTTAGGTCACTATTTGAGGCACCATCAAAACAGCCTCAGGATCCTTAGAAAGCAAAAAGTAAATGCGGAAAAAACAAATGGCAAAAAATGAAAACCAATAGGGCAAGGAGAAACAAACTGGGAGGTGCGGACACTCTGTGATGGGAGTGAGTGCTAGTCCAAGTTACTTAACTAACTGTTGCCAACTACAGGGACCTTAAGGGCTTACAGGAGAAACTCAAACTTAACTGATTAAGACATTGGATATGAAAAACAGAGGCCATCATACTCAGACAATTAGAGCATAGGAAGTTTAGACACCTGTTTTCCTTCTCTGTGACCAAACTTCTGTGATCAAGAAGAGCCCTTATGCTGTGGGCTGTGGCTCCTGTGCAGAAAGCACACAGTCAGCTACCGGGGACCATATATCTCCTGAGACTTCCAGATCCTTCTACAGACATCTCTGAGAAGAACTAGCTGTGGAAAGGAAGAGGACTTTACCCTGGTATGTGCGAGGCAGACAGTAAGTGAGGGCATTGGCTCTTGGGTTCTGTGCCCTCGGCTTGGAGGACCTCTGGCAGCATAAATTATTAGTGAAGCAATTATGGACTTCTTAAGAAGGAAAACGAGTATTATCGGATCATAAATCCAGTGGGAACTTTTAAGTTCTATTTCTCTTTGTTTTTCTGCAATGGTGAGCGCGCAGCTTCCTATCACAGTGAAAGCAAAGATTTACGAAGCCAGCTAACCACTCCATGGGTGAGGGCACTCCCAGCAGTCCTGCCGCCAACCCCAGGACCCACGTGTAGAAGATCCACCTCCTATAACCATTTTAGTGTTCTTCCTTCCCTCCCTCCCTGACCCCTCCCTCTCTCCCTGCCTCCCTCCTTGTTCCCTCTCTTCCTCCCTCCCTCCCCGTGTGTGTGTGTGTGTGTGTGTGTGTGTGTGTGTGTGTGTGTGTGTGTGTGTTGCCTGCACAAATGCACACTCTTTAAAAAGATTTTACAGTGGCCTTCCAAAAGTCTGCAGTAAGTTGCCTGTCTTCTGATTGTAATATTCTGTGGGCATGTCCTTTACCCACCCCTCCCAGCTTTCTTGTGAGTTTTAGCTGCTAGGCCTGAAAGGGCAGTTTTCCCTCTGCTGGGAACCCCCTTCCCCTCCACAGTTCCACATTTAACGCACAGCTTTCTGTTGTGTACCCTGCACACACACCCACTGGCACGCAGGTAGTCTCCAGGGTCCCTGCTTGCTTTATTTGCTCTCAGCATGTACTCCATCTAACACAGAGTAGACCCAATCCATCAACTCTATTGCTGTTTCTCTTGACTGCAAAATACATTTCTCAAGGCAGTTCTGGTGTCTCACTGTCATTTACCTGTTTTCCTAGTATTTACAACAGTGCCTGGCCCAAGCAGAAGGCAGAGAGGGCACGGTGGGCACGGTGGGCACAGAGAGGAAGCAGAAGGCAGAGAGGGCACGGTGGGCATGGTGGGCACGGAGAGGAAGCAGAAGGCAGAGAGGGCACAGTGGGCATGGAGAGGAAATCAGGGCTGGAAGAATGCTCTCTGCTCCTCTGACTCTTAGGCTCCATTTTAATTCACCCTCTCCCACCTCACTTCTGCATGCACCTATCTGCAGAGCCTCAAAGTATTCTCTTATATAAGCTCTCCCCAACAAAGACTTTCAATGATTACCTAGACATCCATACATGCTTCTCTTCCTCAGACTTTTCCCCTAGCTCAGCACCCTCATGATTAGCCGGTGACTACACAAAACCTTACCACCTAGTTTCTCTCATTCATCTCTTCATTTCCATGCCCTACCTTCACACTCTAACCTCTTCCCTAGATAACTATTCTGTTAAGAGGTTAAAAGGTTTGTATCTGAGAGACCTGGAGCTCAGAACCCAGCTCCTAGAGGCAACCTGTAAGCCAATAATTAATTCCTAGTCAGCTAACAGAGACAGGACAAGTTAATCTTGACAAACCACAGGTTTCTCACCCGTAGCCTGGGATGGTACTAACAACAGCCAAAATGCTATCCTACTTGGGGCAAGTGTTCAGGTATGCCTCAAAATCTAAGATTTCAGGGGCTAGAGAACCGGCTTGGTTCTAAGAGCACTTGTTGCCCCTTCAGAGAACCTAGGTTTTGTTCCTAGCATCTCCATGGTGGTCAGCATTCATCCGTAACTATAGTTCCAAGGAATAGAATGCCTTCTTCTAACCTCTGTGGGCAACAGGCATGCAATCACTCATACATATGAAAATCTTTAAAGACAAAACTGGGGGTAGAGAGACAGTTCACTAGTTAGAAGTATTTGCTGCTTTTATAGGACCCAGGGTCAGTGCTCAGCACCCAAACATCTCACAACCATCAGTAACTGCAGTTCCAAGGAATCTTATTCTCTTCTGGCCTCCTTGGGCACAACGCACAAACACGGTGCACAGACATACATACAAGCAAAACACCCACACGTAAAAATGAATGCATCTAATGAAAAGTAATAATAATTAAAAAAAAACACCTTAAGGTCTCAAGGCTGGGGAGATAGTTCAGTGAAAAAGAACAACACAAGGACCTATGAATCCCCAGCATCCATATAAAGAGCCAGCCGTAGTCATGTGTGCCTGTGCCTGTGGCCCCAACACTGGGAGAGCAAGACAAGCCATCTAAAGAGTGAGCTAGCCTGCCTGAAAGGCTGAGCATCTGGGAGAGCAAGACAAGCCATCTAAAGAGTGAGCTAGCCTGCCTGAAAGGCTGAGCATCTGGGAGAGCAAGACAAGCTAGCCTGCCTGAAAGGCTGAGCATCTGGGTCAGTGAGAGACCCTATTCCAAGGCAAATGTGATATAAAAATAGAATGACACAGCAACAACTAAATTTTAGAGCTAGAAAGTTATTTAACTTCTAATAGTAGAAGACAAAACAATGATAACTCTAAACAATACAAAAACAAGAATATAAAACTATTACATATGATAAATCCAGAGAAGGAAAGCCCTTTTAGCTATTGTCTTCTACATGAATACCAATTTAACAATTTTATTACAACTGTTCATGCTAGGACAAGCATAACTAGCCTTTGGAACTTAGACATTAGTTTGAATTCTAACTGCCACACATGGTCAGTCAATCTTACTAATTTCTTCCTCATCTATAAATGGAGATTCTAAAACCACTGGCAGGGTCCATTAAATCAATGACGGTCCAGGTTCCATGTCTGTTGCTGTGATAACATACTCTGACATAAAGCAAGGGTTTATTTGGCTAAAATCACAATCACCATGGTGGAGAAGTCACAGCAGCAGCTTGAGCAAGCTGGCCACATCGACGGTCAAGAGCAGAGACAGAAGACAGCACAAATGTGTCCCCTTGCTTTCGGTTCTTTTGTACATTCAGGATCCAGACCACGAAAATGCTGCTGCCCACATTAGGACGGACCTCCCACCCCATGCCAATTAAGACAAAAAGAAAAAAATCCCTCACGGCCAATGTGATCTGCACAGTCCCTCCTGGGACTCCCTGCCCAAGCGATTCTACCTGCGGCAAGTTGGTAATTAAAAGTAAACCTGACGGTGATGAGAGCTAATGAACTAACATATATGTGAAATATGAACATTGTGAAATTATGACAATTATTACATAAGTGTGTCCACTGACAGAATTGCCTAACAGATGGTAATCATTACTTTTCAAAAACAGCTGTTAAACAACATTAAAAAAAAATCACTGAACAGTCACATATTATAAGAGCCAATTAAAAATGTTTATTACTTTTCCTTGAGGGTGGGGTGGGCATGTATGGACCAAGAAACCTGTGCGGAGGTAAGGGAGACTCTTTCAGAAGCTGGTTCTCTCCTTCCACCAGTGGGTTCTGGAGAACCAGTCCAGGTTGTCAGGCTTGGCGTCAGGTCCTTTACCCACACTGAGCCATCCTGACAGCCCTACAAGCAATTCTGACTAAACTACACAGAGTTTAAAACAATTTTTTGCAGCAATTTAAACGTCTAGACGAAGAGTATGCATAAAAAAAAAAACACAACAAAAACTTGGCCTGTTCACAGCAATTTTATAAGACTATGCTCTTTTTCCAAACCATAATTGAAGGAAATGGTACAGTCTATATAACAATTATCAAAATACATTGTGAGGTTCATTTGCTCTTGCTGTGGGATGCCCAGTGTCAGTCAAGTGTGTACATACTTAGCAAACCTCTGATCCACTACAGTTATGCACAACCACTTAAGACTATTCCAGAGAAATGACTCTATGCCACGACAGTGACACAAAGTAACAAAGAGCTCCCTTAAAAGCAGCTTCAGTAGGAAATCAACTGGAATCTCTTAACCTTTAGAAAGACATAGAGAAGTCTTACCTAAAAAAACAAGCAAAAAGCAGCCTTACCTAACAGCAGCATGGGCCCCACCAGGAAAAGTAAGGCTTAATCAAGAACAACCTTCGAGATCCTAAGAGCGACAGATATACACCCTCAAAGGCCAGTTCATTCCCTCACAAATCGAAGGAGATAATCTTTTAACTAATGAAGGGAATCATCCGGATTTTCCCGCCAGTGCTCACTCTCACCATTCACTAAGGAATAGGGTGTGCTTAGTTCATTAGATTCCATTTGCTTTCACTGGTGTGTGTGTGTGTGTGTGTGTGTGTGTGTGTGTGTGTGTGTGTGTGTGTGTGTGTGTGTGTGTGAGAGAGAGAGAGAGAGAGAGAGAGAGAGAGAGAGAGAGAGAGAGAGATCAGCAGCAGTAAGTAAGCAATGAGGTTCAGAGTAGAAGGCAGTCAATTTCTGAGCTGACAGCTGTTAGGACCCTGTGACAGGACAAGAAGGGCTCCAAGCCCCCTCTCATTCTCTTCCCCCTTAGCACCTGCTGCTGCTGAATATCGAATCATCCTCCCATTTCCAGATTTTAAATGTCAGCAGCTTAAAAACTCCCCAATTATTTTATTTTCCTTCTCTTTAAAGAAAAAAAAATCTGCCAGGTAGTGATGGTACACACCTTTAATCCCAGCGCTGGCGGAGTCAGATAGATCTCTGTAAATCCAAGGCCAGCCTGGTCTACACAGCAAGTTCCAGGACAGCCAGGGCTACACAGAGAAACCCTATCTCGAACAAAACCAAAATCTTGGAAAAGGAGACCCTTCACATGTACTACGAATAGTATAGGCAAACTCCAAAATAAAGTCTAGCAAAAATTCATGTTATGCTATCCATAACATCAGGAGATGTGAAGTGTTTTAAAGAACAATGAAGAAAAAAATTCAGTTTGTTCCCAAATGGCCTGTAACTTTAAGACCTTTAGAACAGGCAGTAAGTAACAGTTAAGGCTCTGGCAAAGCTCAGAGTTGTTTTTCCCATCTTAAAAGGTTATTCAAGCCTTTTGATCTCCACTTCTGTTTTGGTCTTGTCTGAGGCTGAAGTTTGGCCATTCTCTGAATTCTTTTCACACAGAAAAATTAAGCACGGACTTGACAAGCAAGCTCAGTTCTGGGAAAGTTCCATGGACCTTTTACAATATGACACAGCCTTTCCCCTTCTGCATAACCACGATCAGGTTGGCTCCCTACACTTAGGACAATGCCTAAAGTTGGAAGCACAGAAGTACCAGCTCTAAGTGGCTGGAGAACTAGAAAAGAGAGTGGCCTCGGATACGCTCATATTTGCACCCTGAAAAGAGTTGGTGGGGTACTTAAACCAAAGCAAGACTAGTTCACATAGCACAGTGCTGATGGATACTGGATCCACCAGGCTGGGGGCGATCGGCCGAAAGACCCCAAAATAAAAAGCAGCCCCAGTCTTGTTCAAAAGCGCAAAGCTCGCTGGGCGGCCACCGTTTACCGACTCCCCAAACACCTCCAGTCAAGGCGCCTGCGCCGTCCACACAGCCTCCGCACCCCCAAACTGCCGACCCGCAACGGAGGCCCCGCACCCCCAAACTGCCCGTTCGCCTCTGCGGGGTGAACCCCGGCAGTTGCGAGGATCTCCCGCCGACTACCTTGGTTGTCCGGATGTGCTCCATCCCGGGGCGACGCCCGCAGGCAGCTAGCCTCAGGAGAACACCATTGGGAGAGGAACGGGGCGGTGACAGCCACCCGCAGGAACTCCCTCAACCCCGCAGCGTCAGCCACCCCGCCGGCGGCGGCCACTGCGCAGGCGTCGTCTGAGAACACTGTCGCCTAGAAACACTTCCGCAAATCCCAGCCACAGAGGGGATCCTGACAGCAGGCAGAGCGTCGCCCATCGAGAGCGTGCGCTAGCTGGATCGCACGCATGGACTATTTTACACAGCGCCCTCTCTGATGGAGGACTGGCATTACCATGGCCGACTAAGCTGACCCTGTATTCAGCTCTCCAAGAACCAGCACAAGGGGAACTAGAACATATATCTAGGTTTAAAGTTATTTCCGGACCAAAAGGAATTAATTCTCTAGTGAGTGAGAGACTGGCTGTCTCTGAATTCCATTACCAAGACAGTTTAAATTATATTTAGAAACCCATAAAGCACTATTGTGATTATCAGTATTAAGTCTGAGTACATTTTATAAGGTCTTCGTGGACAAGTGACAGGATATAACCCTTACAGGTGTGTAGTTAAGGCTGCGCTTTAATTTAAGATGGTACATTAATGTCTCTTTTATTTGGAAAATATTGCTCAAAGTTGGAAAGATGGCTTATCTTTTAAATTCTTATTGAAACTTTTTTTGACCTCCGATTATAAATAAATAAACAAAAATGACTGGGATGGGCAGTTTGCCTCTCTAACCAATGGTGTGCTCTCTCTATTGCTTCTCTGGCTGCCTCCTGCAAAAGGCTTTTCAATTAAACCAACACTTTTAAACTGTACATGGCAACCCTGGGGGCCAAAGACTGACTAAAACTTAATTTAAAACCCAATGTGATCAATCTAAAGGGAGCAGCCTATCTCACACATTGCTTCTGAAATCAGCTTTAGTTCTCAACACTCGACACATGTACGTTCTTCATGCCAGGAACTGCCTCAGCTCAGATTTCATATACTATAGGTTATAAATTGTGCTGTATTTACAGATGGTACAAAATTTCTACTCTTATACAAAGAGTGATTTGATTGCAGAAATACACACACCTATGGTCACTTGATTTTTTACAAAGGAGTGAAAACCATCCAATGGAAAAAAGATAGCATTTTCAGCAGATGGTGCTGGTTCAACTGGAGGTCAGCATGTAGAAGAATGCAGATCGATCCATGCTTATCACCCTGTACAAAGCTTAAGTCCAAGTGGATCAAGGACCTCCACCTCAAACCAGATACACTCAAACTAATAGAAGAAAAAGTGGGGAAGCATCTGGAACACATGGGCACTGGAGAAAATTTCCTGAACAAAACACCAATGGCTTGTGCTCTAAGATCAAGAATCAAAAAATGGGATCTCATAAAACTGCAAAGCTTCTATAAGGCAAAGGACACTGTGGTTAGGACAAAAGGACAACCAACAGGTTGGGAAAAGATCTTTACCAATCCTACAACTGATAGAGGGCTTATATCCAAAATATACAAAGAACTCAAGAAGTTAGACCGCAGGGAGACAAATAACCCTATTACAAAATGGGGTTCAGAGCTAAACAAAGAATTCACAGCTGAGGAGTGCCGAATGGCTGAGAAACACCTAAAGAAATGTTCAACATCTTTAGTCATAAGGGAAATGTAAATCAAAACAACCCTGAGACTTCACCTCACACCAGTGAGAATGGCTAAGATCAAAAACTCAGGTGACAGCAAATGCTGGCGAGGATGTGGGGAAAGAGGAACACTCCTCCATTGTTGGTGGGATTGCAGACTGGTACAACCATTCTGGAAATCAGTCTGGAGGTTCCTCAGAAAATTGGACATTGAACTACCTGAGGACCCAGCTGTACCTTTCTTGGGCATATACCCAAAAAGATGCCCCAACATATAAAAAAGACACGTGCTCCACTATGTTCATAGTGCCTTATTTATAATAGCCAGAAGCTGGAAAGAACCCAGATGCCCTTCAACAGAGGAATGGATACAGAAAATGTGGTACATCTACACAATGGAATATTACTCAGCTATCAAAAAACAATGGCTTTAGGAAATTCATAGGCAAATGGATGGAACTGGAAAATATCATCCTGAGTGAGGTAACCCAATCAATGGAAAAACACATGGTATCCACTCATTGATAAGTGGATATTAGCCCAAAAGCTTGAAATGCCCTAGATGCACAGAACACATGAAAGTCAAGAAGGATGACCAAAATGTGAATGCTTCACTCCTTCTTTAAAAGGGGAACAAGAATACCCTTGGCAGGGAATAGGGAGGCAAAGTTTAGAACAGAGGCAGAACGAACACCCATTCAGAGCCTGCCCCACATGTGGTCCATACATATACAGCCACCCAATTAGATAAGATGGATGAAGCAAAGAAGTGCAGGCCGACAGGAACCGGATGTAGATCTCTCCTGAGAGACACAGCCAGAATACAGCAAATACATAGGTGAATGCCAACAGCAAACCACTGAACTGAGAACAGGACCCCCGTTGAAGGAATCAGAGAAAGGACTGGAAGAGCATGAAGGGGCTCAAGACCCCATATGGACAACAATGCCAACCAACCAGAGCTTCCAGGGACTAAGCCACTACCCAAAGACAATACATGGACTGACCCTGGGCTCCAACCTCATAGTTAGCAATGAATAGCCTAGTAAGAGCACCAGTGGAAGGGGAAGCCCTTGGTCCTGCCAAGACTGAACCCCCAGTGAACTTGATTGTTAGGGGAGGGTGGTAATGTGGGGGGAGGGGGGGGGAACACCCTAGAAGGGGAGGGGAGGCTTAGGGGATGTTGGGCAGGAAACCGAAAGGAATAACAATCGAAATATAAATAAGAAATACCCAAGTTAATAAAGATGAAAAAAAATGGCTGTTAGCATGCTCTAAGGGTGGAGTTTCCAGCCCTCTGAGGCCTAAAACCCATCCCTCAGACTCCTGCACAGAACTTAGTGAAAGGCTGAAAGTCTCATGCAGTTTGACACAGACAAAAGTAGCCTCTGATACAGCTAACACCATCGAGAGCTACGTGTTTCGATGTCGTGTATTGCACAGCAGGTGAGAGTACTACTGAGCTACATGACCTCTAATATAGAGCTTTTAGGTGTGCTGTCAAGCTGCTGACATATGCTCTCTCCTGTTTCTTTCTGCAGGCACTCAGAGCTATGAGTTTTCCTCTTAGCACAGCTTTCATTGTGTCCCACAAGTTTGGGTATGTTGTACCTTCATTTTCATTAAATTCTAAGAAGTCTTTAATTTCTTTCTTTATTTCTTCATTGACCAGGTTATCATTGAGTAGAACATTGTTCAACTTCCATGTATATGTGGGCGTTCTTCCCTTATTGTTATTGAAGACCAGCTTTAGCCCATGGTGGTCTGATAGGACGCATGGGATTATTTCTATCTTTCTGTGTCTGTTGAGACCTGTTTTATGACCAATTATATGGTCAATTTTGGAGAAAGTACCATGAGGTTGTGAGAAGAATGTATATCCTTTTGCTTTAGGATAGAATGTTCTATAAATATCTATTAAGTCCATTTGGTTCATGACTTCTCTTAGTCTGTCTATGTCTCTGTTTAATTTCTGTTTCCATGATCTGTCCATTGATGAGAGTGGGGTGTTGAACTCTCCTACTATTATTGTGTGAGGTACAATGTGTGTTTTGAGCTTTAGTAAGGTTTCTTTTATGTATGTAGGTGCCCTTGTATTTGGAGCATAGATATTTAGGATTGAGAGTTCATCTTGGTGGATTTTTCCTTTGATGAATATAAAGTGTCCTTCCTTATCTTTTTTTGATGACTTTTAGTTGAAAATCAATTTTATTTGATATTAGAATGGCTACTCCAGCTTGCTTCTTCCGACCATTTGCTTGGAAATGTGTTTTCCAGCCTTTCACTCTGAGGTAGTGTCTGTCTTTGTCTCTGAGGTGTGTTTCCTGTAGGCAGCTGAATGCAGGTTCCTCATTGTGTATCCAGTTTGTTAATCTATGTCTTTTTATTGGGGAGTTGAGACCATTGATGTTGAGAGATATTAAGGAATAGTGATTATTGCTTCCTGTTATATTCATATTTGGATGTGAGATTATGTTTGTGTGCTTTTCTTCTGTTTGTTTTGTTGCCAAGACGATTAGTTTCTTGCTTTTTTTGGAGTGTAGCTTGCCTCCTTATGTTGGGCTTTACCATTTATTATCCTTTGTAGTGCTGGGTTTGTAGGAAGATATTGTGTAAATTTGGTTTTGTCATGGAATATCTTGGTTTCTCCATCTATGTAAATTGAGAGTTTTGCAGGATACAGTAACCTGGGCTGGCATTTGTGTTCTCTTAGGGTCTGTATGACATCTGTCCAGGATCTTCTGGCTTTCATAGTCTCTGGCGAGAAGTCTCGTGTGATTCTGATAGGTCTGCCTTTATATGTTACTTGACCTTTTCCCCTTACTGCTTTTAATATTCTTTCTTTATTTTGTGCATTTGGTGTTTTGACTATTATGTGACTGGAGGAGTTTCTTTTCTGTTCCAATCTATTTGGAGTTCTATAGGCTTCTTGAATGTTTATGGGCATCTCTTTCTTTAGGTTAGGGAAGTTTTCTTCTATGATTTTGTTGAAGATATTTACTGGTCCTTTATGTTGGGAGTCTTCACTCTCTTCTATACCTATTATCCTTAGGTTTGATCTTCTCATTGAGTCCTGGATTTCCTGTATGTTTTGGACCAGTAGCTTTTTCCGTTTTACATTATCTTTGACAGTTGTGTCGATGATTTCTATGGAATCTTTTGCTCCTGAAATTCTCTCTTCTATCTCTTGTATTCTGTTGGTGATACTTGTATCTACGGCTCCTTGTCTCTTCCTTTGGTTGTCTATATCCAGGGTTGTTTCCCTGTGTTCTTTCTTTATTGCTTCTATTTCCATTTTAATTCCTTCAACTGTTTGATTGTGTTTTCCTGGAATTCTTTCAGGGATTTTGTGATTCCTCTCTATAGGCTTCTTGTTTGGCCTTTATGTTTTCCCTGCGTTTCTCCAAGGGTTCTTCATGTTTTTCTTGAAGTCCTCCAGCATCATGATCAAATATGATTTTGAAACTAGGTCTTGCTTTTCTGGTGTGTTTGGATATTCCGTGTTTACTTTGGTGGGAGAATTGGGCTGTGATGATGCCATGTAGTCTTGGTTTCTGTTGCTTGGGTTCCTGCGCTTGCCTCTCGCCATCAGATTGTCTCTGGTGTTACTTTGTTCTGCTATTCCTGACAGTGGCTAGCTAGACTGTCCTATAGGCCTGTGTGTCAGGAGTGCTGAAGACCTGTTTTCCTGTTTTCTTTCAGCCAATTATGGGAATAGAGTGTTCTGCTTTTGGGCGTGTAGTCTTTCCTGTCTACTGGTCTTCAGCTGTTCCTGTAGGCCTGTGTCCTGATTCCATCAGGCAGGTCCCTTGGAGCAGAAAAGTTGGTCTTACCTGTGGTCCCGCGGCTCAAGTTGCTCTTGGGGGGTTGCTTTTGAGCTCTCCGTGAGGGCGGCAACCAGGAGGGCCTGCGCCACCTTTTCTGGGGGCCCCCACGCACCCAGATGCATGGGGTCCTGGATGGCATTAGGTGTTTTCCTCTGGAGTCAGAAATGTGGGCAGAGTGTAGTCTCTTCTGGCTTCCCAGGCGTGTCTGCCTCTCTGAAGGTTTAGCTCTCCCTCCCTTGGGATTTGGGTGCAGAGAACTGTTGATCCGGTCCCTTCAGTCCCGGGCAGTGTCTGGAGCGCGGGGGACCTGCAGCTCCAGTGCCCCTATCTTCCTGAGTATATTGTAAATTTCTCTTTTAAAAATTGTTTTTCCCACTTTTAACTTTAAGTTGAATTTCTATTATTTATTAGTAATATTCAAACCTTTTTATGATTAATCTTGTTTTGATGTATATGTGTTTGTCTGTGTTGTTGCAGGATATTTGATCACATTGTAAACCCTGAGGTTGTGAACTGAAAAAAAACTGTTTCTTGTGGTATGGCTCAGCCCTGAGCACACAACTTTAACCCAAGAGCTCTCTGTAAACAAGAGCTAAATAAAGTCGACCCTAGGTCAGGAAGTGGAGCAAGCAACCAGAGGACAGGGAGTGAACAGAAGAAAACCCAGGAAACAGAAAGAGTTGAAGGGCATTTAAGACAGCATGGAGAAGGAGAGGAGCTTTTTCCTTCTGGGGCTTCCATGGAGCAGGAAGGTTGCTGGGTGCTTTCTCTGCCTCTCTGATCTAGCAGGCTTTCACCCCAGCGTCTGACTCCTGAGTCTTCATTTGGTAAATCAAAGGTTTGGGATTTTACAAAACAAGATGGTAGAGATCAGAAGAGGGTGTCGTCTCCCCTGAAACTGGAGTCACAGGAGGCTGTGAACCTCCTGGCCTATACTGGAAACTGGTCCTCTCGAAGAGCAGCATGTGCTCTTAGCTGACAATCCATTTCTCTAGCCATGACAAATGTCTTTCAAATAAAAAGTCATCGCGTAGCATCTTAAGTTAAAGTGCTCCTTTATCTATAGACCTGTGTTATCTCCCAAGTACTGACTCTTGGCCGCAAAGATCACAAAAGATGTACTCACAGCCTGATGCCACTGTGAAAATAAAGGTTGTTATAGAACGTCGTCCTCTGTGCACAGTGACTGCAGTTGTGACAATGTTGTGGTTTGCCCTGAAGTTATCTTTTTTTTGATGCTAATTCCACTGCCCCAAGGACAGCTGCCTGGTCACTACTCAGGTGACTTCACCAGAACCACCTCCCCATTGAATTTATAAAGTACAGGTAAGGGGCAGGTACAGGATAGAAGGAGGCCTGTCATTGGAGGAGAAGGAAGGATGGACGGGAGAGAAGTTTGAAGGAAGAAGAGGAGACTAGGACAGAGAGGAAGAGACAGGGGAGAGAGAGAGTGAGAAGCCATGGCAGGTGATGTTAAGATTCTGCTCTGTGTATTTACAGGTTTTTATCAATGTTCCTAAGGGATGGATGGTACCGGGCTTTGTATGTTTCTTTTTTTTTTTTTTTTCCCGAGCTGGGGACCCAACCCAGGGGCCTTGGCGCTTTGCTAGGCAAGCGCCTAACACTCAGCTAAATCCCCAACCCCGGCTTTGTATGTTTAAGGGCAATTATATCTTATCAATTGTGTCTAAGATTATTGTGTTGTGTGTTCTTTTATGTGAGGGTTTGAGTATAGGAAAGTGTGTGGCGGCAAGAGACACTGGGCCGCCGAGGAATGGGGATGTGTTTCCACCAAGATATCTAGGGCTCCGCAGCGCAGACCCAGCGGGGTAAAAGACAACTATACTCTTTTTTATTATTATATTTTTACAACAACATGACACCTGCAAGGGACCCTTGCAGGGAAACAGGAGCTGTTGTATGTGATTAGCTGAACTGAGCTTCCTGCCACTGTCTTGTGTGTGTTCAATTGCATATGGTTCTGTCCCACTGTACATGGTCTTAGTGGTGCCAGAGTATAAAGTGTGGGAGACTAAGAGGAAAGGATGTTCCATCAGTGCAACTATCATGCAAACTCAGGTGAAGCCATTTGGAGATATAGTTTCTTGGGATCACCAACATCTCATGTCTGTAGCTCAACCTCCAATCACTCTCCTTGTCCCCCTGAACCAGCCTTGGGTCTGTCCTTGTGCCTTATCTGAAGTGTGGCGCTATCACTCACATCTCCCTGAGGAAAGTTAACACAGCAGTTTTATATGCATATACAGACTTTTAAATCCATTTTAGAACTCACTAGTTCATCATTGGGCAAATGTCCGAATACTGAATTCGGCAATATCTGTTTTTTTCCCTTTTAGAAGCATTTTCTTTCCATGGGATGTCTGGTGAAATCTGGAGCCATTTTATTTTGTTGGTTGGGCTGGCAGAATACTACCCACAACTATAGGTCCAGGCCAGCTGCAATGTGCCAGAAAAGTCCACAGAACAAAATCGTCCTGCCCTAGATGGCAGTGATGAAGAGGTGGAGAAGCCCTGTTCCATGTTACCCAAGACTTATGAACTAAGAAGTTTCACATTTGTAATTAGGAAATGGTACTTTTCATGGGTAAAATGCTTGCAACAGAACTCTGACAACCCAAGTTCAATCCTTAAAACCTCTACAGATGTTGTGTGGCACAGTTGTGTTCACACACACACACACACACCCCACACACACTCACATACCTTTTAAAAGGTATATGGGTGTTTTACCTGCATGTATGCATGTGTACCAAACGTATGGATGGTTCCCATGAAGGCCAGAAAAGTGCATTTGATCCCCAGAGAATAGGATTACAGATAACTTTGAGCCACCATGTGGATGCTGGGAATCAAACCAGAGTCCTCTGGAAGAGCAGCCAGTATTCTTAATCACTGAGCCATCTTTCCAGCCTCAACAGTAAGCTTTTACTTTTTGTTTTGTTTTTGAAGAAAATTTCTTATCCTTGTGGTAATGCTCCACCATGCCTGGCTCTGTCTACAAATATATTGCTAATGCAATGAGGATATTGAATTGACATTACTTCATGGTGGAGATGTAAAGTAAATATATAAGAAGACCCAGAAACCAGTCTTAGTATAACAGTATAACACACACACACACACACAAACACACACACACACACACACACACACAGACACAGAGAGAGAGACAGAGAGAGAGAGAGAGAGAGAGAGAGAGAGAGAGAGAGAGAGAGAGAGAGAGAGCTCTGAAAAGAATGGAAATACTGAGAATACAGAAAAGCAAACTCACTGTATAATACACCTCAAGACTTTTAATGACATTTTGCTTCAAACTATTGTCTTATCTGTTCATCACCCCCCCTCTTGTTTCTTGATAGTTAACATTTTCTCTCTTCCAAATTTTCTGCCAGCAAGACTGATATTAGCTAATGTCTACTGTGATTATAAGGTGACAGGAAGGACGCTAAGTATCTTATCAGTGTTATGGAGAAAGTACTGTTACTTCTCTCGTTTCAAAGATGACAAAAATGAAATACAATGAAGTTGTCTGATATTACAGAGTAGATAAAGTCAAGAGCTGTGGCATAAAGCCAGACAGTCTGACTCCATAGTCCGCAGTCTTATTAGCCATTCTATATTGACTCGCTTTTCAAAATCCATATTAAAGTTCCATTTATGGTAATATGAGAAGCTCAAAAATCACTCTGCTTAAAACAAAACCTCAAGTAGTGGAAAATATAAAATCAAATTCTATGAAGAATTAAATAACTGGCAAGACAGTATACAAAGACATACACAGATATGGAGGAATGTGTGATACTGCTGCTGATTCTGCAGGAATATAATGTCAGTCAGGTAAGTTACTATCTGTGTTGATACCCCCTTAGATGCCCAATCAAAGCCCAAGGGCAGGGTCCACTTTAGGTGGGAATCCAATGGAAGACTCACCTACATAAAGCCCTAGACAGAAAGAAACTCATAGAATCCAGTGCCCCAGGGAAGGAAATCCACCTTGACAATGAGAACAGAAGGAGACGGAGTGCTTGTGTTGGAAACATTATAACCATGAAAATGCCATTAGGCAGATTTCTAGTCTGGATTCATTTCAGTTATCTAGTCCAGGAGCATTCAAGAGGTAAATGGTGTTTAAATGGGCTGGAGCTAATCGTGCCTCAAGACTTCATAGTAAGCAGCAAGAACCAGATCCTTGCTAGTGCAATATGCCTCCGTAATGAACCTCAAATAATTCCGATAATTGATCTTCCAATTAAATTAAATTAAAATCACAGTAAAGGAGCACATAAGAAACTGTTTTATGGGGGCTAGAGAAGTGGCTCAGCTGTTAAGAGCACTGACTGCTATTCCAGAGGTCCTGAGTTCAAATCCCAGCAACCACATGGTGGCTCACAACCATCTGTAATGAGATCTGATGCCCTCTTCTGGTGTGTCTGAAGACGGATATTGTGCACTTTCATAGAATAAATAAATCTTAAAAAAAAAAAAAAAGAAACTGTTTTATGAGGTGGTGGGAGCAATAAAGGATTGATTATATAATCAGGTTTAGCTTACTAAAAACCATATGCAGATCTGCGTAAGGAAATAGAAGACAATAAAAATATTTGCAATGTCATGACAAAGAGTACTTAGATGATCCTTGGAGAAAGCTTTGTTGCTTACACTAGCCTAGGTGCTGTGTGATTTTTTCCTGAGGAAATATAAACAAATGCCTACTCATTCCAGATAGGGCACAAACAACACATCCCACCCAGATCTTGTTTGACCAATCAAGAAATTCACCCTGCTTGGGGTGGGAGAGATGGCTCAGAGGTTAAGAGCACTGACTGTTCTTCCAGAGGTCCTGAGTTCAATTCCCAGCAACTACATGGTGGCTCAAAACCATCTGTAATGGGATCTGATGTCCTCTTCTGGTGTGTCTGAAGACAGCCACAGTGTACTCATATACATAAACAAACAAACAAACTTAAAATAAATTCACCATAATAATTTCACCATATGAAATCTTAGTTCAGCATGGTGGGGACTTCTCCAGAAGGTATAGATGGAGACCCCTCTTCAGTTAACTTTCCACACACTGTAACTGTAGCACCTCTCAACACCTCATGCTGCTGGGGCAGAATTACATACAATCGGGAAGTGTTAATAGGGGGAACGGACTTTTTAAGGTCCAGTCTTAAACTTGATGTATCCAGTAACATGCGATATAATACCATTGATCAAAAATTCCAGTTGTTTTGTCCCTGTGGGATATGGGTCAATTATCACTGTTGTATAGCTGACCTTTGCCATATATCAAACATGAATATATGAAAATTTGATTAAGATGACATTTCTTGTTGTTTTGAATGGCTCCTTTGAAGCTTTTTTCGCCCATAAGCTTTTATTAGAGTCAGGTTGAAATTTTTCAGTAAACTTTGAATTTTAAAGTTGTGATTTACAGAATTATTGAAAGTGATTGATATATTGTTTTTCTGACCATGGGCATATTAGATTCTATTATATTTTAAAATAATCATTCCGTCCCACTAACCTTATGAGTCTTAAGAGCCAGACATGTAGCTCTTGCTAATTTTATCTTGGTAACATCAAGTTTTGGAATCATTCTATAAAAATCTGGATTCTTCTTAATTTTTTCAGTCAAAAGGAAAGTTTTCTGGGACATTCATGCCACTACTGCACCAATAAAGATATCTTGCCAGGTTAGTCTTTATTGTAGTTTGCATGGTTCGTGGCTGACATCACATCATGTGCCAAACACACCTCTGACGTCACTAATTTTCGTGACCTCCCAAAGGGAAATGTTGAGGAAGAGAGTTTCATCATTTTAAGCTTTTGGGGAGAGGACAGGGCTAGATAATGAATTTGGAGGGTGTTCTGATTCAGCCAACTGTAGGTCAACACAAAAGAAATGCTGAATTATGGGGGAGTTGTGAGAAAAGAAGTTCCAAGGATTTGTCATATAAAGAGCAGTGAGTGCCATACTCAGGGGCCACTGGGCTTTTGTTTGAATCCCTACCATGGCGAGAAAAGATTGTGCTTTAGAATAAATCTGAGGGATTTGATTTTGGGATCAACTTCATCGAACAAGACTTGGCTGCTAGGCAACGCACTCGCAGGCAGGAATAGTATGCCAATTCCCGCCAGAGAATTAGAGTCATGTCATGACGGCAGCGCCCCCAGACCACCGCTAAGAAGCATTTCTTGGTGTCCATGTTGCTCCGGGTGCCCGTAGGTTCTAACTAAGACCACTCATTTCTGTCCTTATCCTTTCCACAGTTCCTCCAGTAAATAACTCAAGTTGTGGGAAAGCCACATGGCCAGGAAGCAGCCATCAGGGAAGGTCCCCAAGAATGGCACTCATCCCTTTCTCTGCCCACTAGGATTTGGGGCGCAGTGTCACTCCGCCCTGCTGAACTCGGCGCAGGAAGCGTAAATTAGCAGTACCATGGGGTACTGCCCCGAAGCGTGTGTAAATTAAAACCCGTGAATTTCCAGACACTCAAAAGGTAGATACCCTCTTTTTCTCGGGTGCAGTGGCCCCAGTGAAACTCAGACATAGGTCCTCCCCAATTCTAGAACTTTACGCTTGGTTTTTGACAGGAGGCCGGACAAAAGGCGCACTTGAGGTTCTTCATCCAGGAAGTAAGACACAAAATACCGCGAGAATCTCCGGGCACGTCAGAGGCTTATCTCTTTAAGAGAGTAGGCGGGGCGTCCACCTTACCTAATCCGCCCTGCTTCACACTAGTACCGCCTCCACTCCGATCCCAGGGTCCCCTGCGCGGCGGGCGCGCTTCTAGTGCTTTCCGCGCGGGCGGTGTTGCGCATGCGTTCGCGTGTGGTCCCGCCCCCCTCCGACCTCGCCGCTCCTCTGCTTGGGGTTGAACTTCCCGCCTGGTCTTCCCTGGGCGATAGCAATGTGGCACATCCCTCCTCGGAAGTGAAGGGACAGAAGCGTCCTAGGCCTCTTCACCCTTGCTGACGGCTTCGCGCCAAGGGCTGCCATGGCCACGGGGTTCTCCTTTGGGTCCGGGACCCTCGGCTCCACCACTGTGGCCCCCGGCGGCACCGGCACAGGCAGCGGATTCTCCTTCGGCGCGTCTAGGTAACCGTGCTGACTAGCCTTTGGTACTGTGGTGCTCTCCCGCGAGGATCGGCATGTAGAGGCCTGCCTTCAGGCTGCCTGGCTTCCTTACGATCCCCGCAGGGCTGTGAATGTTCGGGGAGGGGACCTCTGCTGCCGGGGATCTGCAATCCCCAGGCGCGCCGTGACGACACGGAGTGGGCCTGACTGCTGGAAGCGGCCTGGCATCGCGGCTGCGCCTACGCGACACCTCAGGCTCAGGGACAGAATGGGTGTTGAATGAATGACGACAGCTTGTTGCTGGCTTTTAGGAACAGAAGAATATGTAGAACATAAGGGGAAAAAAATCCCTTAGTGGTTTAGATTTCATTACAGTATTTAAGGTTTTGAACGTTAACGGTGGTTTGTTTCAAGCCTTTGTGCCACAGGACCCCATCTCTAAGCTTTTATGGCATTTATCATAGTTATTTTGTGCCACATACAGATTGGCATAGCATCGTAAAGCATTGTGTTACAACCGTCCACATGGTCTTTTCCTTTCACTACAAGCCTAAGTAATATGTTTCTCGTCTGCAATATATTCAGGTAGCGACACATGAATAGCTAGGGATTCCAGAAAGCTCTTTCAGTGAAAGAATTAATCACTCAGTCTATGGAAATGTGTACTTGAAGGACAGGTATCTCCTGAAATGTAAGAAGAATGTGGATATTGACTAAAAAGGCTGTAGACTTAATGAAAGCTCTTTTATTTTCTAGTCCCGTTAGATACAGCACATCCAAAATAACAGTACTATCAGACTGCCCCTGCTAAGTTACATTTTTGCATACGCTCTCTTAGCTTCACTACCTATACTGTCTAGTGCGTGGGCGTTTTACATTCATCTGTGCATCATGGGTGTGCATTGCCCTCAGAGACCAGACCCCCTACCCGCCAAACACACACTTAGTTAAGGCCCACTGTGAGTTACCAGGTTTGAAATTTAAAATGGGAGGGTTGGGGCTGGAGACCTCCGTGTGCTACTGAGGCCAGAAGCCATGGTAAGGCCTCTGAGAATCTTACCTTGACCTTTTAACACTGATCCATCTCCAGCTCTACTTAGTTTAAATTACATGTCTTAAAAATAATTACAAAACAGACCATACATTTAATATATTTATAAAAATATAAATATATATTTATATGAAATACAATACTTTCTGTTTTAAGTCACTGGGAGACTAATACAATAGAGTACTCCTGCCTTTACTCATCCATCCTAAGTTCTAGTTCTTTTTTTTTTTCTTTCTTTCGGAGCTGGGGACCGAACCCAGGGCCTTGTGCTTGTTAGGCAAGCGCTCTACCGCTGAGCTAAGTCCCCAACCCCCAAGTTCTAGTTCTTGAAGAAGCTCATCATCTGCTACTCAAGCCTCCCTACTGCAAGTCTACATTTCCAGTGTTTAAATTGCGGCTTTCCCTCTTGGGCTCCCAGGGTGTGCAGAAGACTGAATAGCTCTTATGACTCGCTGTGGGATTGATGGTTCCTGGAAATAAGGAGCGTGATATTCTTACCAGGACTGTGGTTGTCTTAATTTAGCTAGCAAATGGCTGTACGTTAAATCAGAGCTATCTTCTCTCCATCACCTTGCAGGTGGTTGGTGAACCTCTCTCTCTCTCTCTCTCTCTCTCTCTCTCTCTGTGTGTGTGTGTGTGTGTGTGTGTGTGTGTGTGTGTGTGTGTGTTTTGATGATTATACCTGAAGCTTTGTGCTTGGTAGACAAGCCTCCATCCCTGAGCCATGCCCCAGCCTCTTTTTAAATGTTTTAAAACAAGTATTATGCTGCACTGAATGAAGGTCTTGACACAGTGGAAGTGCAGTGCTGGGGAACTGTACCCCATTGCTCTTTCTATACTTTATTTCCTGGCAGACTCAGAAGTCTTGAGCTGACCTAGAATTCACTTGAAACTTGGGTAGGCCTTGATTTGACAATCCTGCCACTTGGGTAAGTAGCTGTTATTATAGACCTATGCCACCAATTCTAGATGCCCCCCTTTTTAAAAAAAGATTTGAGACTGCCTCATTAAGTTGCTCAGGCAAGCTTGAAAATTGCAGTTTCCTGAATAACTGGGATTACAAGCATGTTACTGTGGTTGGTGTGATTTTGACTTTCAGAAGTGGCAGAATTGGAAGTAATAAATATGTACCACGAGTAGTAAGATTTCCCATTGTGTTTTATGTGTTATAGTCTATTAATTTTCTTACATGATTTTCGAGGTGTCAAATTGTTGAAACCTTTTGTCATTTTTATAATCTTTCCCTGTACGTATCCAATTTGGACCTCTGGGGGTTGAGATGAACAATAAAGTTTTGAACTTCACAGTCCCCTCTTGTTACCAACTGTTGTTTATTTAGGTTTCCAGAAGCTATGTAAAGAGTTTCTTTTGTAAGCACAGTCTGGACAGAGGATATGATACTATAACAGTAAAGGGGCAGCAGTAACCTACCTAGAGTAACGTATGTATGTCTTTTTATGTGAGTCCTTGTTGAACTATTATAGTTAGAAGTGTGGACTGCTATCAAGTAGTTCAAAGGGAAAACAATCATCGTGGGCCATTTAAAATGTGCATACGAGGTTTCAAGTGAAGACTTGAGAGCATTGTGTTCTCTGTTGATTCTTACCTTGTGAGCTGACATCCTGTGGAGTGTGCTTTCCCAGTCTTGTGTTCCTTGCTTTTGTAGGAGTGAAGTTCCAGTGGTGCACGTGCTAAGCAAGTGCTACTGCTGCACACAGTGCTCTCAAGCCACACTTTGCTTTTTAAATTTTGAGGGGTGGTCTCGGTAAGGTTCCCAGACTGTCCTTGAGTGTGCTGTGTAGCCCACACAGGCCGAGAAGGTGGGATTGCTTTGCCTCCCAAATAGCTCACAGGTTCAGTATTGTTTTATTTAAGATAAACTTTACATTTGGTTTTGTTTTTAACGAGAAAAGGACGGTGTTTGAATTTGTTAGGCGTATTTCTTTTAATGTCTTTTGGATCATAGATTTTATGAGAGAAAACAATTTTAAGCAGTTAATTTTTTATTTTTCCAAAGTATGTATTAGCCATAGCAGACTTTGTTTTGTTTTGTTTCAATAAACAAGCACACCTTCTGTGGGGCTCAACTTCGGAACTCTCGGAAGCTCTGCGACACCAGCATCTACTTCTACTTCTGCCAGTGGTTTTGGAACAGGACTCTTTGGATCTAAGCCTGGCACTGGATTCACTCTAGGAGGAACAAGTGCAGGTAAGGAGGATGGTCTTGTCCTCAGGGTAAATGAGATATTTCTTTCCTGGTTTCCGTCCTCTGTCTTTATTTAAGAACCATCACTGGAATTGGATGTTTGTGTGGGAGAGGGAGCAGCTCAAGAGAAGCATCGGAAAGTCGTAAGCATGAATCAAGATGATTTTTGTAAATTATATAATGCAGTATTTTTTCTTTAGTAAAGATGCTTAAGGCAGTTTACCAATTTGTTTTACATTTTGATATTAAAATAGAAAAAAGTGTCGTTCTTGAAAGTCTCTGAGTGGTAGATAGTACCTTCCAGCTTTAGTACTGTGTGCTTCAAGTCTTTCCTTATTCACCTTTTATTCTCTAGGGAAAACGCTTGTGTTTGTTGCTATAATACATATATCAGTCTTATTTTAAGTATCATTCTCTGAAGGTGGAATCTAGAAGGAAACCATCTTTATTTTATTTTATTTTATTTTATTTTTTTTTTTGGAGCTGAGGACCGAACCCAGGGCCTTGCGCTTGCTAGGCAAGCGCTCTACCACTGAGCTAAATCCCCAACCCCGGAAACCATCTTTATTGATCATTCAGTTTGTCTTTTTGTGTCTGGGAATAGCAGCTACAACCATACAATTAATTCTGGGTAAGAAGTTTTGAGAAGAGCAAACTCTGCCTTTCTAATGACTTGTGGGTTTTCTCCTCTTGAACTATTTCAGAGTAGGAAAAAGAAGAATAATTGTAAAGAACTTGTATGGAGCCCATATAATTGTTTTTCAAAAACCTTTCAGTGTTTGGTTATATAAAACCTGAATGCTTCAATGTTATGCCTGTGTAAGTTATAGATGTATTTTAAACATAGGTAGTTTTGGATATGGATCCAAAAATTTCACTAGTTGCCTTAAGAGAAAAAATCAGCAGCAAGGATTAAACCTCACAAACACGAAGGCAAGTGCTCTTCCGCTGAGAGGTATGCTCCCCACCCCATGATTCTGTGATGTTACAGATAACTAAAAGGTATGACAGGGCTGTTAACAGCTTACAGAGACAACCAGGGCTTGATTCTAAGACTGTCACACAGTCTCTTTTCCACTAAAGCATCACATACCTAAAATGCAATGAACATAAATCCACATCTAAAACTACCTATGTGGTCTCACAATGTTTTTGAGGATGCTAGTAATCTAGCAATATTTTTGAAATAAAATTAATAATAAGATTTTGAACTAAAGCAATGCAAAGGAAGGAAAAAGTATCAGGGATTCTGCCGTGAGTGATTGACTTGGCTAAAGTGAGTGTGTGCAGGCTTTTGTGTTGTGGTCAGGTGCATGACTCAGAGGGACACCAAGGTCTACCAGCCAGGGGATTCAGGTAGGCAGGGATTTAGGCTCACAGTGGGTGTGGTGTGCATGCCTGCTCTTTCAGTGCTAGGGAGGCTAACACGGTAGGAGTGCTCTGCCTACTTAGCAAGACACTGCCTCAGTAAACCAAAGACGCTGGTGGCAGCTAGGGTTAGATTCCTGTACCTGTTGATGAAACTGGAGCCTTCAGTGGTGGAAGCAGCAAGAGAACTCTGGGAGCAGTGCAGGAAGGAGATGCACAGGCAAGGCCTGGAAAGGAGGAGTGGGGAGAGAACGTGGTGCTGATAGGGATGGAGTCCAGGAGAGGGGGTCTCCAGGAGTACAGTCTGGGTGGGACAGGAGGGGCTGTTTTTCTGTTGACAGCAAAGGGAGTACAGGGAATAAGTGCTATTGTAGCCATTGTAGGCAAGCTAGGGAAGGAACTGAAATTGATTATACAGTTTTAGAGTGGTTGTTTTTACATTTCTTTTTCTTTGTGGTCCCCCCACTTTCTGAAACAGGGTCTCACTGTGTCACTCTGTCTGTCCTGGAACTTAGTATATGCATATCAATATACCAAATTGGTTTAGAATTCACAGAAATTGCCTGACTCTGCTTCCTGAGTGTTGGGATCAAAGGCTCGAGCCACCACACCCATCTTGCATTTCTTTCTTAACCCAAAGTTTTTGTATTCAGCATGATTTAGTCCCAACTGGTGTATCTCTATCCTATTTCTTATGGTAGAGAAAAGGATCACAGACATAAAATACTGTCTAAAGTCAACATATCATTTATATGATTAAGATAAAAATAGATTTTTTGTTTGTTTGTTTGAAACAGGAACAACAGCTACTACATCTGCATCTACAACAGGCTTTAGTTTAGGATTCAGCAAACCTGCAGCATCTGCCACACCGTTTGCCCTGCCCGTCACTTCTACCACAGCTACTGGTCTTACTCTCTCGTCTGCTCTGACATCAGCTCCCGCAGGTGAGACAGAATGGGAAAAAAACTGAATTTGTTGGTTATATTAAATTTTTTTTTCAATTAGAAAATAGCAGTAGCCATTTAAATTAAACATCTCTGGACTGGGGAGATGGTTAAGTGAGTAAATTGTTTTACTGTACAAGCATAAACATTTTTTAAAGGACAACTATACTTTGGGAAATTTATTTGAATAGTTAATTGATTTTGTCCTATTGAATTCTTGACTTTTCAGAGTCAGGCTTAGTGGTCCACACCTATGATTTGCGAGGGAGAACAGGAGAATCTTGAGTTCAAGGCAAGGCTTGTCTATGTGACAAGACTATCTGGAAAAAATAAGTTAGCATTGGCTATTAAAGCTGTTATGACTTGAAATGTGGTCTCTACTAAGAGTAACAAGTCAGAGGAGTTGGGGATTTAGCTCAGTGGTAGAGCGCTTGCCTAGCAAGTGCAAGGCCCTGGGTTCGGTCCCCAGCTCTGAAAAAAAGGAAAAAAAAAAAAAAAATAACAAGTCAGAGGAGTGAAGTGTAGAGATGTTTTTATCTTCTTTGTTTTTAAGAGACTGTTGATGGCAGAAAGTGTAAAGACATTTATAAACTTACCTAGTTCATGATTCATTTACTTTTAAAGGTAGAATTGTTGGCTGGGATTAAAAATTATACTGTTGTTTAGAATTATTTGCTGGGTACCATTGCAATAGTTCCCAAGGGAGGAGGGGATTTTGTTGGATGAGGGGGAAATGGGAGAGTTACTAATTTCTGCCTTGAAACTCGTATTACTCTTTATTCCGAGTATTTCCTAAGTTTCCTTGGGCAAGTGGTTTCAGATGTGTCTGAGGGTTTGTTTGTTCGTTTTTTGTTTTTAAGATTTATTTATTTATTTTATGTATATGAGTACACTGACCTTCTTCACACAAACCAGAAGAGGGCATTGGATCCCATTATAGATGTGTGAGCCACCATGTTGTTGCTGGGAATAGAACTCAGGACCTCTGGAAGAGCAGTCAGTGCTTTTTTTTTTTTTTTTTTTTTTTTTTTTTTTTGTCCCGGCTGGGGGCCCAAACTCAGGGCCTTGTGGTTTGCTAGGGCAAGCGCTACCACTGAGCTAAATCCCTAACCCCACAGTTAGTGCTCTTAACTGCTGAGCCATCTCTCAGCCCTCCCTCTGGGGTTTTAAAGTGCTGTTTCTGTGTGAAGGCTATTCATCTCTCTCTCTTTCACTTTCAGCATCCACAGGATTTACGTTGAATAACTTGGGAGCAACACCAGCCACAACTACAGCAGCATCAACAGGGCTTTCCTTAGGGGGGGCCTTAGCTGGTTTGGGAGGTTCACTTTTCCAGAGCGGAAACACAGCAACATCAGGTAATTAATAGTATTCCTTTTTCAAAAGTAAATATTTGTATTTACATTTACTTTATTTTAGCTTGCTAAAAAGAATACTTTTTCATATAATGTTTTTCTTTCAATATGAAAACCAAAGTAATTTCCTATATAAGTGGACATCTTAGCCATATTTTAGAACATGTCGTTCGTTTACCTCAATGAGCCTATTATAAGAAGGATTTAGAAAATTTCCACAGGTATTTGTCTTTTAAGTAAATGTCAGTTCAACTGTCTTGGGCAGGGGGTGTGGTTCAGTGGTGATGCTTGTTTAATGTGAGTTATAAGAAAGGTTTACATCCTAACTTCATGTATTACAGCCATATAGACCTGTATTCTTAATGTGGTTTTCATTCTAGAAGTCAGCAGAGGGTGTTGTTGAGAGTGAGTAAAGCTTTCCTGTTATTTGAAGACATTGTAATTGTTTCATGTACGAGTATATAACCTCAGGAGTTTCCATGGTTTACCAGTTAGAATATTTAAATATAGGAACCATGGTGTTCTTAGGCCCATTTATAATAGCTTTTCCTTTGGTCGTGTAGGAGGAAAAGCATGGCCTAGTTGTTTCTGCCAAAGAACCTAGTAATTTTTGTCTTCTATCAAGGGAATGGAAAAGAGCCAGGCAGTTCAAAGGAAGGAAAGGAGTGGGCCAGGCTAACCTATAGAAATCTGGTAGTGTTCAAATTTGCCTTATCCTGTGATTGCTAGTTTTTGCTATTCTCTAGTTTTGTATTTACTCAAAACACCTTCCAGTGACCAGACATATAATGACTGTATCATGCCTGCTTGTAGAATAAGCATGTGAACATTTTTCACACAGATTTGTATGAAATCAAAATGATGGTAAAATGAAAAGGAGAGGCAAGAGTTTATTTTATAACCTCCTAGCACTCTGAATTTGCTTTTCTTATCCCTGTAGCCAAATTCTAGATAGAAGCAACTTGAGCTCCTTTAAAGGGAGTATAGCAGAGGTTACAGCTTAGCAGCTGGGCAGTGCTGCCTATGCTGACAAGAGCTTGCATCCTCCTGTCTTCTTCACATCTCACGGAATCAGAAAGCAGAGGATTCTCAGCCAAATCTGCACCACTTCTTGGACTCTTGACACAGTGCTCAATGCTTATTTTATGCCCCTGCTAACTTAAGTGCCATTGACTTTAAGAGTTGCAGGTGGGACTAGAGAGATTGCTCAGTGATTAAGAGCACTGACTGCTCTTCCAGAGGTCCTGAGTTCAAATCCCAGCAACCACATGGTGGCTCACAACCATCTATAATGAGATCTGATGCCCTCTTCTAGTGTGTCTGAAGACAGCTGCAGTGTACTTACATAATAAATAAATAAATCTTTTAAAAACATTTTTAAAAAAGAGTTGCAGGTAGAGTGTCACTTTCATGAAGTGCTTGGGACAAGAATTGTTTCCCATATTGGCACGTTACAGATTGTGAGTTGGGGTTACCTAGCATAATAATATTTATTTAACTATTCTTTTAGTCACTGCCACAATTTAAATCTAGTTTTTAGTTATCACATCACATTTTCTCAATTTTTAAAACAGACTGTCCAGTAGCAGACATACCACTGTAGGAATGCATTGGTTTGTGGCAAAATAGATTAGTCAGCAAGAAATTCTAGTTGGCTTATAACTATAATTACTGTGACTAACAGTAGTCCATTTGAACCTTTTTGCCAGTGAGGTGAGATTTAAATAAGTAAATAAAGGTTGCTTAGTTTTTAAACGAGTTTTTTTTAAAAAAGAATAACTTGGGAATATGTAGTTAACACTTAACAGTTAAGGAATATCACAGTTATATTTTATAAATTCATATTAGATTGTTTTAAAATTGTGTAATTCCAAAATATCAAGCAGCAGGATGTATTCACCTGAAAATATATCACGTGAGATGGATTTTGTAGAAAAAGTTTTAGAAATAAATAAAAACAGAATGCTTACCTATGTCAAATTAGATACGGTCAGGCCTTTGGTAGTGAAAGATCCCAACTTCCAAACTAAATATAATTTTGAATCCAGCAAACATATCAATATTTACCCAAATCATGCCCCAGGTTTGTTTCATGTTAATCTCCTAAAACAAGTAGGGAGAACATCTGTGGTCTTAAAGTCAGGAAAGTTGATAAACGGGGTTGATAAAGGTGTTCGCTCATTACAGGTCTCGGACAGAATGCGTTAAGCTTGTCTCTGGGGACTGCAACACCTACTTCAGCAGCCAGCAGTGAAGGCCTTGGTGGTATAGATTTTAGTACCTCATCAGATAAAAAGAGTAAGTAGTGTTACCCCGTGTCGTGTTCTTACAGCACTGCCAGGATGCTTGCTTGCCAGTTCCTCAAACTCCCTGAAAGATCCCCTAGTGTGATCGATCGCCGAGACTCATTCATGTGGAACCTTCACAGTTGTTTATATTATCGTCAGTGTGTTGAGCAGAAGTTTGACTTCTGTAAATAGCTTAAGTTATGTCTTGTACAGCTATGTTACTTTATATGTTAATGCTTATTTGTAAATCAGGACAATGATCTGTTTATTCTGTAATCTACTCTTGCTCAGCTAACATTGGAAATAGTTATTATTCTATTGCTGTGCTAAAACACCATGACCAAGGCAACTCTAGGAGGATTATTTGCCTTACTATTCCAGTGGGCTAATAGTCAATTGTAACAGAGCAGAGATGGTCGGTGACAGGCAGCTGGGCTTCACTTGAGAGCCCACATCAAGGACAGCAAACAGAAAGTGGAAAGAACAAACTGCAAAGTGGGAATGGCATGTGGCTTTTGAAAATTGAGCCAGCCCCTGGTGACAAACTTCTCCAGCAGGGCCACCCTCTCCAATCCTACCCAAATTTTCAAAAACTGGGGTCTCAAGTATTCAGATTTTATGGAGGATATCTCATTCAGACGACAACCCTACATTAGTTTTAAGAAAATGAGCTATTTAGGGAAACAAAATTAAATCCTTGTTTTTTATTATCCCGTCTCATCAAATCTTAGACTTCATTTATAGAAGGAAGGTTCCAAATTTGGAAATGTTGAGCAGTGAAAGGTAGTGATAAATTAATTATTCCACATTTTTATGGAAAATAAATATGAATAGTCATGGAAGAACTAAAAGCCCATTTATATTGAAAGTAAATGACAAATGACATTAAAATTGGAGTACTTGATTTTTACATGCTTTCTCACATTTAATACCTCTGAAATCATGTGTCTTATCGAAGTAAATGGATGCACTGTGCTCTGGAGGAGGCAGAAATTCAATTAGTGTTAATAACAATAAGCAGTTCCTCAGGGAATGTATAGAGCACAGGATTGAGGAGTTCTCAGGTGGAGAAAGCATTTCCTTATGAACATTTATACCTCATTACTACTGTAAGAAATAGATGTTGAATGGTAGTGGATTGGCATTTTAAGCGATGTCCATTGTTGAGGTGTGATGTGGTCTGTGCTTGTGGCAGATGGGAAGGTTCTTGGAAAGAAGTGAATCCAAGGATTGAGGGTGCTGATGGATAGTTAGGTTGGTGAAGTGGGGACATTGACAGTGGTGATGGTGGTGTTTAAGTCTCTGGAGTTAGACTGGCGGACAGGGATGTAAATGATCATACCAGAGAACTTTGACAAACTCTTTCATCTCGATAGAGTCCATGCAGCCGAGCTCTGTAATTAATGTCTGCCTGGTGTCAGATCGCCATCACCATGTTGTGTTTCTTCCTTCAGTACAGGGACTCATATACTGGTGTTTGTATTTTATTTAATTTTTGTTAATTTAGAACTTGGAATGTGTTAATTTGTTGTTAAATGACCCTTTTTTACATGAAGCTTCTTGAATTTTTTAGGTGATAAAACGGGAACAAGGCCAGAGTAAGTTTATAATTTACCTATAAAAACTTTAATTACATTTTATTTACTAAATTGTTGGCAGATTGTATAGATGCAAGTAGATTTATAAGCAGGTATACATTTAGAGGGCAAAACATTTGTTTGCCAAAAATGATGAATTATTCTGGAAATCTTCTGAAATGTCAAATCTTTGATTACTAGTCATTGAGAAAATTTAAAGCCATTTCTAAGAAAAAGTGGTTGACATTTCCCAGTAATACAGATACTTTAGTTTTATCCGTGTCAGTGCTGACTGTTGACCCAGGACCTTGTGCCTGCTAAGTGTGTGCTTTACTACTGAGCTATTCCTGTAGCCCTTACAGTGTCAGTTTTACACACACAGATTACTTCTGTACTTCTGTTTCAGCCAAGACAACACCTTCCATATGTATCATATGCATGCTCGGAATATGGCCACTTTTTTTTACCTGCCAGTTACCTGCTTAGTTTATGAATTATTTATACAGGCATAGTCAGGTTCACTCCACAAGCATGCATTGCTTTAACCTATTAAGGTTGAATATCTATAACACTGGAGGTGTTTCAGATTTTGTATATTTATATAGATTAACAGTTAGCTGGACATACATGACCCAAAATTGAAAGCTTATGTCAGGAGGCTGAATTTTCCTATTTGAGTGAAAGTTATGAAATTCTAAAGTATGCTGAAAAACTGTAATCTCATGAAAAAAAGCTGTAGGTTTTTAAAAAATCTTAATTTTTTAAAATTGAATGTTAATCATAGAATCTTTGGATCAGAAGAAACTTAGTTCAACATCTCATTCAGTCTAGTATTTTCTAATTTTTTTCAGGCATTTAAATATTTTTCAGAATATTTGTGATGGACACCAATTTTTGGTAAGAAATATTGGTGTCAGATAAATTGTTAAAGTTATTTTCATGTCAAGAAAATTACTTTCTTTATAAAGACTGGAATAAAATTATAAGTAGAGAACGTAGATATATTCATTCCTCACAGGAAAATAGGACTCACTTGTCAATTCTTAGACTCTGGGTGGTGTTGATGCATCTGTGGACGGCATTAATGCAGTGTGGCTTTTCCTTAGGGATAGCAAAGCCCTGAAAGATGAAAACCTTCCTCCTGTCATCTGTCAGGATGTTGAGAATCTCCAGTAAGTACTGAGTGTAGTTACAGAATGAAACTTGAACATGCTTGGTACATTTTAGGGGAAATATCTTTTTGCTAAATATTTTATGGGCCGGGCCTTTTTCACATCTTTAATCAAGAAGATGCCCAGTAGACTTGTCTACAGGCCAGTCTGATGGAGGCACCTTTCCATCTTTGGAAAGATTCTCTTTCCAAATGTCTCTAGTTTGTGTCAAGTTGACAAAAATAGCATGCACACACAAATAATGTTGAAAATTTTTAATCAGAAAAGTAAAGAGTTAAAATTCTGTACGTACCATTCTATTAAAGTGTGTCAGGTGGTGGTGGCACAAGCCTTTAATCCTAGCACTTGGGTGGCAGACGCTTATGAAACTCTGAGTTCAAGGCCAGCCTGGTGCACAAATAGAGTTCTAGGACAGCCAGGACTGTTACACAGAGAAAGCATGTCTGGAAAAAGAAAAAAAAAGTGAATTAAGTTTTCAAATTTTAGACTATGACTGTCTTAATTGGGGTTTGTATTCATGCACAAACATGATGACCAAGAAGCAAGTTGGGGAGGAAAGGGTTTATTCAAGCTTACACTCCCACGTGGCTGTTTATCACCAAAGGAAGTCAGGACTGGAACTCAAGCAGGAGCTGATGCAGAGGCCTTGGAGGGATGTTACTTATGGCCTTGTTTCCTCTGGCTTGCTTAGCTTGTTGTCTTATAGAACCCAGCACCACCTGCCCAGGCATGGCACCACCTACAATGGACTGGGTCCTCCCCCCATTGATCGCTAATTGAGAAAATGCCTTCTAGCTGGATCTCATGGAGGTGTTTCCTCAACTGAGACTCCTTTCTCTATGATAACTTCAGCTTGTGTCCAATTGACACACAGAATCAGCCAGTACAATAACCACCTTATTATAAATGTACTTCTTTTTCTCTAGGGGAAATTTTTTTTAGATCTTGGTCTCTTTTTGTTTATTTTTTTTTTTTTAACTTTTCTTTTCCTGAAGAGTTACTTTACAAGTGTTTTGCCTGCCTGTATGCCTGTATTGTGTGTGTGGTGCCTATGCAGGTAGAAGAGGGCCTTGAACTGGAGGTAGAGATGGCGAGGGGATTGTGAGCAGATGTATGGGGTGCTGGGAACTGAACCTGGGACTTGTGCTAGACTAGTTTAGTGTTCTTATTTGTTGATCATCTCTCCAGCTTGTCTCCACACACATCATTTCTATCCCTTTCTTCCCCACCTCCAGCCCTTCCCTTCCAGTCCTCATTCCTTTCACTTTTGTTCTTTTGTTATTTTAGGAAATTTGTCAAGGAACAAAAACAAGTCCAAGAAGAAATTAGTCGAATGTCTTCCAAAGCAATGCTTAAAGTCCAGGAGGACATCAAGGCCCTGAAGCAGCTCCTGTCATTGGCTGCTAGTGGGTTGCAGAGGAACACACTCAATATTGACAAACTGAAGTTAGAAACTGCTCAGGTATGCCAGTCGGCAGCCATTTTTCTGTGTGTGTGTGTGTGTGTGTGTGTGTGTGTGTGTGTGTGTGTGTGTGTGTGTGTGTTCGTGTTCCTGAAGCAGGAATTTACTTAATTATAAAGTTGGATGTTTACACACTATTAAGATGGGAGCATTGGTAAAACTTTAAATTGCTGTTAGTACTTTTTATTTGATGTTAAGTATGACCGCTGTATGTATATATAACAATAAGTAGTTTTTAGTTTTTAGCCTAAATTAGTTTTCATGACAGCCGTTTGGAATAGGTACTGTTATCCTTATTATGTAATTATACAGATCTTACAGATCTCTAAGATCTGTAGAGAACGTTGTTAGAGGCTGAAGAACAGCCCCTGCTGGTTCCACCCTCAACCATGAACTCTCATCCGAGTGCTTCTGGCTGCGCTTACCTTAGAAAGGAGGGAAATACCATGACAGAAAATGTTTTCTAATTTGTCAGTTATATAGATTAAAAACTATGATATGCCTTGTTAGTATTAAGTTTAACTTTATTTGCTAGTCTTGGTTAAACCTACGTAATGAGAATAATAAGACTAATATCTGTCACTTGTGACTACTGAATTTTCTCCATCTGTGGCATCATACATGTAATATAGATAAGTGGTTCTTTTTTTTTTTTTTTTTTTTTTCGGAGTTGGGGACTGATCCCAGGGCCTTGCGCTTCCTAGGTAGGCGCTCTACCACTGAGCTAAATCCCCAGCCCCAGATAAGTGGTTCTTATCTACCTCACAGACGGAGAGTGATAATACAGGAATTACTTGTACTTTATGTGTTGTAATTAGAAAGTCATCCTTTCCTACCATCTTGACTGAGTTACGGGTTAAGTTTCATGTGATGCCTTTTCATTCTAGGCTTATCAATTGCTCCTCAAAATGAAGTGATAGAATTTTCAATAGAACTTCCAAGGGTAGCTTTGTAATATGTCTTTTAAGTCATTTGTTCAAGAATAATTTTAAAAAACTATTAAAATGGCTGTTTTAAACTGTGATGTTTAAACGGAATTGGAAGACTTTTCTGTTGCCAGGGTCCCACTGCCTAATCTTTTCATTAAATATGAGCACAATATTCATCTGTGTTTTTCTTGGACATTTTTTTTTTGTCATTTTCTCAGTTATTTTATCATTGGGTACTTTCTAGAAAAAAAAACCCAAAATGTTAATTATGCTTTAGCTAAGTGAATATTTATGCTTTGATTAAACATGAAATCATGAAACTGAATTTTGTATGTGAAATACATGAATTTGTCCATTCATAAAACATTACCATTAGCCAGTAAAGGAGGTGGCAAACTAAGAGAATCTGTGTTAGTCAAGGTTCTCTAGAGGACCAGAACTTAGAGAATGAATCTATATGTATATATAGAAGGGGGATTTATTAGAAGGGCTTACAGGCTGTTGTCTAGCTTGTCCAACCAGAGTTTCTTCAGTCTGTGCGGCCAGATGTCTCAGCTAATCTTCAGTAAATGCTGTACTCCCAAAGAAATATAGACTTTAATGGCCATGAAGAAATGACTTAACAGTGAGAGCAAGCAGGCCAAGAGAACTAGCTTCCTTCTTCCACATCCTTTATATAGGCTGCCACCAGGTATGGCCCAGATTAAAGGTGGATCTTCCTACCTCAAAGAGTGGGTCTTCCTACTTCTAATGATTTCATTGGGGAAAAAAATGCCTCACAAAGTGAAGGTTTTAGTTAATTCCTGGCATGTAATCAGGTTGACCACTAAGAATCCCAGCAGTATTCGTGAATGCACTGTTATTCTAGAACTGAATGACTCCATTCGTTCAGAATGGAGTCAGAATTGGGATGTATGTAGCAGAATTGGAAAGTCTTGGGATAAAAAGATAGTGGGGCTGAATGAAATAGTAAGAGACTTACATAGGTAGAGCCTGGGGTAGTTAAGCTCAGATGGCAGAGCTTTAAGGAAGTGCCACTTGAAGATTCTTCACAAAGCCTGAAAGTCTATGTCAAGAACTAATCCTCACCCAAAGTTTGAACTGTTGGTTTAAGTAGTGCACTGAGTTCTTTGTGATATTATCACCAATCTTTACTCCAAAAATTTTCTTTGAAGAAAACCTTTCTAGGAAATAAACGGATTCTTTGAAAGTTGACAGACCGACGGTTACAAAGCCTCATAAACAGTCTGTCTGTCTGTCTCTCTGTCTGTCTGTCTGTCTGTCTATCTATCTATCTATCTATCTATCTATCTATCTATCAGTCATGTTTTTGGCAAAGCAACTCTAGGTACTATGTAAGTTAATAAGTTAAGTAGGTTGGTTGTGTTCTTTTGTGTGTGTTTGATTGGAGTGGATGACAGGTATATTAATGCTATGTTGTTGGGTTTTGTTGTCACAGCATTCAATGAACTGTTTTAAAAATCTGTATCTTTTGAGGACTTTTGGCTTTAAGGACCAAAAACTGACTCTGCTAAAAATAACAACAACAACAAAGAATCTTTAAATCAATGAGATAAAATGTGTCCAGGCAGAAAGGACTGAAATTGACAGTTTTATTATGAGTCTAGTGTATGATAATGTTTATGGTAAGTCTAGAAAATAAAAAGGTTTTAAGTATTACAAAGGTTTGTGTTCAGGAAAGAGAAGAGACAGAGGCCAGGAGTATGACCTAGGCATATGTGAAGATCTGCCAGGAGTTTGTTACTGCAGAATCCTGCACTCATATAAGTAGGTAGTGAGAGGTGCTGGGTGGTAGAAACCGAAGGGTGAAAAGGCCATGCATGCCTGGAGAGGTAGGTAGGAGGCTGAGGCAGGAGGATTGTGAGTTGAGGCTAGTCTGGATTACATAATAGGGCATTATCTCAAAAACAAAAAATAAAATTGTTTAAACAACCATTTTGACTTTGACAGCTTGTTAGTTTAACACAGGGAAAAGTTAGTATAGGCAACATAAGTTTATGTGACTTCTTTTTAAAAAGTAAGTTAAAAAATAGAAGTTGAAAAGAGTAGTGGAATGTCAGGAGTATGGAGGGTAAGGTGTTTAAAAAGAGAGCATTAGTCCTGAAGACTCACTGGGTAGGTGTGATGGCGTTGAGGAAGAGTAGAAGGCTTGTAGGCTTCCCACACCGTGCCACACAGTGCCTTAGACAAGGAGGGTCTGGGACCCACTTCCTCACCTGCAAGGAGAGAAGCAGCTGTGGTGTGGGCTTATTCCTGACTGAGGAGACGGCATGAGCAAAGCGTTCAGCAGTGTTAGTGTCAGGCCTCAGCTATCCAGATGTAATCCTTGCTGACATCTGCCTCTGCTTTGTTCTAACTGCTTACTTTTTCTTAAAAACAGTATTTCCTACGTTTGCATAGTGAAGGTTTTAAAACAGTACCATAATCCTTTCATTGTGGTTTAGTTCATTTTATAAAAATTGGAGAATTTTATGCACAGTTCCTCAAAAAAGATCAGTATATTTTTATCATAAAATTTACTGGGGTTGGGGATTTAGCTCAGGAGGCCCTGGGTTCGGTCCCCAGCTCCGAAAAAAAAAAAATTTACTGAGAGCTTAATTTGTCTTCTTTCGAAAGCGGTTTCAGCAGCATGTAAAGCAGCTTGTTCTGTTGTTTGTTAAAGTATGTCCATTCAGTTTGACATCTCAGTTAAGAAATAGTTTATATACTAGCCTCTTACCTGGTGTTTTTGTTTATTTGTTTCCTGTATGTGTTTTTAAAATCTGGTGTGTTAGGAGTTAAAGAATGCGGAAATAGCGTTAAGAACCCAGAAAACACCACCTGGACTCCAACATGAAAATACAGCTCCTGCTGAGTAAGTTACTGGATTTCGTTTTTAAACAGAACAGCAGAGCACACAGAAGTTTTGGTCTGCTACATGGGAAGGCTTACCTTGGAGCTTTATAATGATTTCTCCTAATTCTCCGAAGAGAGTGGTGTATTATCTCACTTAAAGGCTAAGATCTGAATTTCCGACTACCTTTGATAAGATGACAGAGTCCAAGTGTTCACTAGTGTAGCTATTGTGCTCCACTCCAATCCTGTGTTACCTCTTTTTCAATCCATCACTCAAGGTCTTAGTGACCTTCGAGGTGAGGTTTGTGTGTGCGGGCCTGATTCTTGCTCCTCTACTCTCCTCATTTTCCTTTTCCCTACGGAAGCTATGGATTTTATATGTACTATTTATCCAAACCCCTTATTAAATTTATCACATGTATTTTGTTTTCACATTCTGTAAGTCTCTTTTACATTTCCTCCTCCAACACCTTGTATTGTTTGCAAAATAATGACTTCTTAAGGATAACTGCTTATATAACACTACAGTTGACCAAGTTCAGGAAAGAACTGATACTATCTCCTCAGATTAGCATGACATGCTTCCATTCTGACGTTACCTTGCCTTTTTCTACTAACAACATAGTTCATGTTGCCAAAAGGCTTTGCACCTACTCATCTCTCCTGTCCCCTTCACCTCATTTTCCTACCTCTTTCCCTGGCATGTGCCTTACCTCTCACTATACTGCCCTCCCCGCCGTCGATTACACATTTTTATATTATTCTAAAAGCTGTTAAATACTTGATTGTAAAATTTAGTGAAGCTGTACTTTAACTTTTTCAACTTTAGGCTTCTAGAGAACATGAAAAAAATAGTCGTATGAAGAATTTGCATAATCCCTTACTTCACTGTCCCTAATGGTGACATACTGTAGAATAGTGCAATTATCAACAGTGGGAAACTAACATTGATTAAACATTTTTAACTGAAACAACTTAGAATTGTCCCAATCCCCTCCTCCCTCATTAATGCACGTTCCCCTCCTAGGATCTGTTGTGGGGTTAGGGTCATGTTGTGTTCATTTGTAACTCTTCTTAATCTCTTCCTGGCTATAATAGGTGAGTCCTAATTTTCGTTAGATGACCTTGCTACTTCAAAGACTGTAAAGTCACTTTGTGATGTGACCTCCATGATTGGAATAATGATACATCAGTAATATTGAATGCCTGAGAGTTTGCTTCAGTGATATCTGTGAATTATATCCCCATCCTAAATTGAAAGCCCCACTTAAAGGGGGACATTTACTATTTATTTGTATTTTTAAGTATATAGGCAATAATGTTTCAAATATTTGGTGTAACCCTTTATAGCTACTTCAGAGTCTTGGTTCAGCAATTTGAGGTACAGCTTCAGCAGTACAGGCAGCAGATTGAAGAACTAGAAAACCATCTTGCCACTCAAGCAAACAATTCACATATAACTCCTCAAGGTAACAGCCCTCCTCTGGTAATTCTGTGACAGCAGCACTGTGTTATTGATGGGCGGTTAAACTCGTACCGTAGGTGTGCAAATAACTATTAGAGCTTGTCTTATGATGTTCTAAGAAAATCTAAAAACTCTTTGGTAAGTCTTAGTTCCCTGGAAATGCTTCATTGTAAATAACTACTTCGATGACAAGAGGGACAGTCTGGAACTTCCCCTTCCTTTCTAAGTTACTAATGGCAGTGCCCTCTCAGTCTTCTTAGCCTGCTGTCTTCTGTATTGTAAAGGAGCATTGGTAGTTTTTTCCTTCTACATATTAATATTAATTACCAAAACTAGGTCAGAGTAATAGAAAATTGTTACATATTTGTTTCATAATTTTCTCTTACAGATTTATCAATGGCTATGCAGAAAATTTATCAAACATTTGTAGCTTTAGCTGCACAACTTCAGTCCATTCATGAAAATGTCAAGGTAAGCATTCCTTGCCCGTTCACCTGTCTGCATATAGGGCTTTGAGAATAACTGATGTTAACACCTGTTTTCCCTCATCACTATTGTCAGTAATTATAGATGATGTATGTTTGTGAAACCTACATTCAGGTTGTTTCCAGCAGTATAAACTGTACTATAGAAAACAAACATCCCTAGTGACAAATCCTTCTTTATGCTGACTCAATGTAATATGTGTTTTATTAATATTTATTGATCATAAAGCTAAAGAAAACCTGTTTACAATTCCTTTTAAATACAGGAAACTCTTTTTTTTTACTAAATAATGTAATGTTTATTTGAATACTGTAAATAAAATAATTTATTGCTGAATATTTTGATCTTTATGTAATTATGTTAGCTCTAAATTTTTATTTATGTGCAGGTCAGACAGATGGCTCTTTTTTTTTTTTTTTTTTTTTAGTGAAATGTAAAAGTATACCCTTTTTGCAGCTAGTTAAATATAAGTTCTTAGTTATCTTTACTCCAGAAAATGCTTAAATTCAAAGCTGCTTAGTCTGACTCTGAGTAAATTATGGAGACAGTTCATTAATTATGTTCATATTTGTTTGATTCGTTGTAATAGAATTTTTTAAAAGTTAGCTGTTTTAAACTGGGTCATTATAAAATTGTTAGTATACACCAAAAGATTTGAAACTTTAAGAAAATTTCTGAAGACTATCAGAGTTTCTTGAGACTTATCAATCTATGATAAATGCCGCTGTAAGATTTTAAACTAGTCAGATTATTCTTGTTGAGGTATGTCTTCTGCTATTTTTAAATTTAGTTTATTATGAATGTTTCCAAGCAAACAAAATAGTAGAACACGGTATGATGAGTGCCCGGGTTCCTCTGCTTCACTCCAGCCATCCTCAGATCCTGCTGTTTGGTCAAGTTGCCACTCTCAGAACTTTTGTTTCTTTTGTTATTTTAAAATTCCTTTGAGAGTCATGTGTGTAAGTGCTTGCAGGCATGCATATCTGGGTGTCATGTGTGTAGTGCCCATGGAGGCTAGAAGAAGGCATCAGTTCCTCTAGAACCGGAGTTACAGATGCTTGTGAGCTGATAAGTGAGTAGGCCAGCCTTGAGCTCGACTGCATCTCAGACAAGGCTTCAGTTTGTTACTCTGCCTCATCTTTGAGAGCATCTGAGATTTTAGACCTGTAAAACCAGGCCAGGTTAAAGTTAGCAACTTTTTCTGTGATGGTTTGAAAACCAGCCTTTTTGTTAAAGAGGACAGAAAACACACTGAGAGTGCCATAAGTAGATATTTCAATTATCTGTTGTCTCTCATTTGTTTTCTATTTGAGACAGAGTCTTGCTGTAGCCTAAACTGGCCTGGAGCTCCTGTCTCAGCTCCGCTAGTTATTTCTTGTTTTATTTAAATATATTTCTAAGAACCAAAGACGTGACTTTGATCAGATTTGTTATGTGTCTTGGTTAGGGTTTCTGTAGCTGTGACAAAACACTATGACCAAAATTGCCTGGGGAAGGCAAGGGTTTATCTCCTCTTATACAATCTCAGGTCACTCTGTGTTACTGAGGAAAGTTAGGGCAGGGATTGGAAGCAGGAACTAAAGCAGCACTGTTTGCTTCTTGGGCCTTGCTCAGCCAGCTCTGTCAGACAAACCAGGACCCCTGCCCAGGGTTGGCACCACTCTCATCAGTAACTAGTGAAGAAAATCCTTAACAGACTTGCCAGTAGGCCAGTCTTACAGAGCCATGTTCTCAGTTGAGAATCCGTCTTGCCAAATAACTGTAGCTTATGTCAAGTTAACAACTAGCCAGGAAATTAATTTACCATCTTTTTTCATATTCTAAGCAAGCTAAACATACAAGCTCCAGGTTTGTGCTTATCTTTGTGTATCTGACAAGAAATTATCTTGGTTCCCATGGGCATTTATCGATTGAAAGAGACTTCTATTACCTTACCCAGCACACCTCAGTGGCATTATCAAATGGGAAGTTTTAAAATACATCATATATTCAAGGCCAGCCTGGTCTGTAGAGCAAGTTTCGGGACAGCCAGGGCTACACAGAGAAACCCTGTCTGAAAAAACAGGATTTTTCCAGGAAAAAGAAAAAAATCATCATAAATCATGGTTGGTGTGAGGTGTGTGAGTAGTCCCCTCCCCCTTTAAAACATGTTTTGTCAAGTCTTGGGCCGTTACTTCCTGTTGTTGGAAGTTGCACCCTGTGTGGGAATGTATATAGAACACAGGGAAAGGAAGGATGGATTTGAGAACAGTAACAAGACTTGTTTTCCTCACCTTGCTGCTAATGCTCAGTTCTTAGCAGGTCCACCTTGGTCCTTTATAGCAGTAGTGAAGTATTAAAAATGGACAGCCACATAAAACGATGGCAGTGGCTTTCAGTAGTATACTAATGAGATTTGTAAGTGTGTGTTTGGTAGCCACAGGACCCTAGTATTTAAGAAAGGTGAGAAATGTGAAGACTATCTCTTCAAAAATTGGAATAAAATCTGTATGATTAGACTAGATCTGTAATAAACATATTTTATACTTAATATGAAATAGGATTGATGGCCTTAATGGGGCTATATATTGAATTAGGTTATTTGGTAATTTTATTTGACAAAATTGAAGCCCTCCTTATTCCCTCAGCCTTTCTGTTCTTAAAAGTGTGAAATCTTATTTTATCATACAGTACCCAGGCATTTAGAAATTTATTTAACTGGTATATATTTAATACTTCCAATTTGAAGGTTATAAGGAGGTTGGATGCTTAAGGGAAAAGTTTGTGATAAACTGTAGTACCTATTTAAATATTATTCTGCTTGCCTGTGATCTTAGCCCGTGAAACCCGAGTATTTCAGGGGGTGTTGTAAAGGTTATGACAGCTGTAACAAACAGTACTCAGGAGTGATGGGCTTCAGGCTGTGCCTTGTCAGTGTCCATTACCAGCGTCTCATTTGTAGTGTACTCGGAATGTAGAATGTGGCCAGGGTTGTTATCTTTCCAACTCATTTAATAGAAATACGTGTTCCCAACATGGAACTTAGTTTCTTTCTCCCCTCCCTTCCTCCCTTCCATCTTTTTAGGTGCTTAAAGAACAGTATCTCAGCTACAGAAAAATGTTTTTGGGTGATGCTGGGGATGTGTTTGAAGCCAGGAGAACAGAAGCCAAGAAGTGGCAGAATGCACCCAGAGTTACTACTGGACCCACGCCTTTCAGCACCATGCCAAACGCAGCAGCCGTTGCCATGGCTGCAACACTTACACAGCAGCAACAGCCTGCTACAGGTCTGAATGCATTCAAGTTATAGCTTCTTACTGTTCAAATGCAGAGAACATTATGTGCATTTTTATAAGTCTTCCTTTTATGTGAGCACTGACAAAATTTCTATGAATAGCTGTTCCAATCTAAAATGTGATAGACACAATTATAAACATACCTGAGACAAAAGGCAGGGTAGTTTAGCAATAACTATACATCCGATGTTGACCATTGTGAATTTACTTACTGTTATTTGCTGTATTGCTATAGACACCCTTTAGAATATAGTGTTTCACTACTGAATTACACTTAAGAAAACATTAGACTCTCAAGTTGTGATTGTGCTCTCTATTGTTTTAAAGTCAGGTAATCCACGTACCACGTGTTGCATTTTTTAGGTATGATAATTGATGGTGCATTCTCAGTCTCGTACATGATTGCAGAGTACTAGCAATCTGGATGCAGTTACATTTCTATTGAAGATGTGTGTTTAAGGTTAATAGGTCTATTTGGATGTACTTTGACTAGAAAAAATAACAGTTCCTCTAAGAGAGTGGAAATGAGGTGTGAAGAAGATGCATGCTGGGGTTTTTAACTCTAGTGGACTGAGTACTAGCAAGATTGGGAAGGGTCGAGCTTGGCTTGCGCGCCGTGGAGAACTCAGTCCTTGGTTGGATGCCGTTTGCAGTGTTCCGTGCTGTGGTTCTTCAGTGATACATTTGGAATTTTGGAAGTTGATCAGTTGTCTTATTCCTGGTAGTTTTTATCGGGTTTGAAGTTTGACATAGAAAAGTGCAGTCTTAATAGTTTACCTTTCCTCCCTTGATGATTTATAAATTTTTGAGTGAGCCTTATTCTGTAGTGTATGTCTTTCTGACAGTTTCATATAATCTAGTAGTAAACTGCAATATTAAAAAGTAAAAACTAAACAAAATAGATGTTTGGATTGCATTCAGGCCACCTGTACTAGCATGTTCTAGTTACTGTTTTCACATTTGAATGACAGCATTGACCTGCCATCAAGTAAAAAGTTGTTGATGGAATTAGGCCAAATACTCCACATTCCATGGCTGGATCTGTGTGAATGGTGGTTCCCATAAGCACTATCTAGTAGCTCTCTAGCTGGCTAGAGTGTAGACTTGTGTAGACAGACTATGCTTTGGAGTAATGGGGTATCAGTCCCAACAGTATGATTTTCAGTTCTCATTATTTAATAGCTAGTCAGTCACTGTTCATCATCCCTAAGATAAGATAGAGAAATGTGGTTTGGATACATGTCAATAAAATATACTTTATTTTCAAGAGAATAAGTAAAGCTTGAGAAAAGAGACTTGTCCAAATTCTTGGGCTCTAAATTAATTTCTTCTGTAGTAAATTACTAAATATGAAGCAAAATCACCTGTCAAAGGGTTGTGGTTCTCTCCCATCCACCCCCCCTTTTTTTAAATAGAATTTCTCTTTGTATCCCTGGCTGTCTTGGAACTCACAGGTCTGCTTGCCTCTGCCTACAGAGATTAAAGGCATGAGCCACCACACCTAGCTTTTTAAAAAAAACCTTTTTAACATTAGACTTAAGAAGTTTATAGGCACAGACATGAAAAAAGTGTTTATTCTATAAATATGGTATGTCCTGTGAGCTAGGTTTTCAAATAAAAAAGTAGATAATATAGGGAAGGCCTTTGCTCTGTCTTATAAAGAATATTTGCTAAGCTTGCAGGAATTACTGAAAGCTTTGACTCATGGGCTTTAATTTTGCCTGTTAACTTTTTACTTGGCTTCCTCCCACACGCACCAGGAGCAATTCCTCTTATAGTATGTTCTTGTAGTTTTAGAGTATATATAAGACTCTCTAATTAGGTGGCAGAAATTGAAATTTATTAACCTTGGTAATCTTACAGTATTTGTACTTTAGTTGAATCAGGTTGTTAACTATTGATAAGTAACAGTGGTAACAATCTGCATTATGTTTCTTTCCCATTTTGTTTTCCTAAAAGCTTCTTTCTGGATCTGTAGTCACTTTATACCCTCCCATTACAAATGCTGGTTTAGTTCTTAGTTCGGATGCTGGATTGTGAAGTTTTAGGATATCTGTTAGATACATGGGTAATGGTGTTATGAATTGCATCCCATTTAGTTAAGCCCTGTTAGATTTTGTTCTGTACCCAGGGAGATACTCCTATGCAGTACTTTTCGTGAAATTCCCTAAGTCCCAATTTGAAACTATCTAGAGAAACTGGACAAGCTTGTATGTTTTTATACACAGCACTTGCTATATAGATGTGCGTTATTCAAGTGTTTTCTTTGCATATAGATTTTTTATTTAATTGCTATAAATAGTGACACAAAAGGACAATAGCTTTTCTTAGATTGTTGCTTTTTTTTTTAAAGGTAGCTTTCTTTTTTCTGTTGTCTTTCTAGGAGGTGGAAGGATGGACTTAATTAAAGGACTTTTTTGTTTTGTTTTTGGTGGTGGTGGTGGTAATGGTATAAGATTGAGTCCAGGACCTTGTATGTGCTAACAAGTCTACTACTTAACTGCCTCCCTAACCCTCTATTCCTTATTTTTAACAAAATCAAATACACAATTGAGCTTAGGTATATTTAATTTGTGGTTCTTGTTGTGAAGACTGAGTTCCTGAAAACCCAGATTATTCACACAAGTGAATATCAGTGTGTGGATAAGCTCATGAACACTTGTCCGCAGATGTTCCTCTGATCTCCCAAAAACCTTAGTAGATTTATATTAGATTTTTCAATATGATCTTGACTTGGGGTGGATTTTTTTCAATCAGTATACTAAGGTTAAATTTTGTTGTGTTTTCACACTTAAAAGTTGTTGATGTTTACATAAGATTTTTCTCATGTGACTTTAGCTTCCATTTTTTTAAGGAGAGCTGAGGCATTTGTGAAGAATTCCTGCTTTCTAGCTTTAGGCGAAGGTTTGGACATTTAAGGTGTAGTGTTAAATCAGAAATGTTAAATATTTCATTTTAGTTTCTTGTGGCTTCATGATTTTGTTGTTTTAATAACCAAAGGAACATTCCCCATTAAAAGTAGCAAGAATCAGTTTTTCTTATCAGGGGAAGGCATTTTTGTTATTTTAAAAGGTGACTTACAAGTAACAATGGTAATTACATTAGACATTTTTGGTGACTATGAAAATTATAAGAAATTCTAGCACTTTAGTCTTTTTCCTATAAATACAGTTTTACATTAAATAAGGTGAATATTTATTCTAGAAAATATGAATTACAGTGCTAAACCTGATTTTGTTGTATGTGAATTTATTATGGAAACTTTTGTAAAATGTTTCTTTACATGGAAATTTCACTTTAGGCAATCATTGGTCTATATTATTGATTTGATTTTACTTGTAGAACTAAGAGCCCCTCATTGAGTGACTATTCAGATTTCAAAGTGACTCGAATTGTTTACATAGCTTCTACCTGAAGGATTTAGAATCTGTTTTCTGATAGCAAAACTAATATATATGGTGGCCAGAGTATAACTATGTTCATACTTTGGCCTGGGAGATAATTTATCATGAGCTTTTACTATTTAAAATGTTACACATTTGCCTACTATTTTATAAATGATGTTGCCTTCAGAATTTGTGGGAAGGTAGAAAACTCAATATCTCGCATCTTTTGTGCAATGGAAAGTCTTGCGTTTTGATGTCCTAAATATGATTGCAGAAATTGTTCTGTTGCTCTTAAAAAATGGACCTACATATGACAAAAATCCATGCTATCTGGGTAATTCTCCCAAGCGGTAAGGCTGAGGACTGTGGTGTGCATTGTTCTGTAGTGTCTTCCACCAGCAGTGCCTCCTGTTCAAATGTGACAGTCTCCCGATGTTAAAGAAACTGGACATATGCTTTCTCTGTTATTCTTGTTAGACATAAGAAAGTGATATGTTTCTTTTCCTGTTGTAACATTTTACAAAAGAGCTGCTAGTCAGGTCTTTATTCTTAAATTAATCTCAAACTGGATGTAAAAATTTAAAAATATTTTTTAATTTATTTTTTTAATAGTAGTATAAGAACTCTGGCTGCTATTTAGTTGTTATTCTGTTTTCCGGATAGAAGCTATTTAAAAAAGTCCAGTTTCTGTCCCAGGGTAGCAAAATGTACTTCCTCATTTTGTTGTTTTGTGGTTTATAAATTACACTACCTTTTGAATATACAAACCTCATTCTTCATTGGACAATGTGAAGGCTTTGGGTTTTTTGAAGTTAAATTTGAAGGTGCAGTTTGCTTTGGCATTCCCTCAGCTCTAAGATGTATTAACCACTGTGCTTGCAGAGGCCAGGACTAAGATTGTACTATGAAACTTACTGAGTACTTTTCATAAATTATTATCAAAGGAGAGATTTTTAGATTTTTGTATTCTGCTTAGTTTAAAAAAAAAAAAAAAGAGTAGTTTCCACAAGGGGTTAGTGCATTTGATGCTGTTGCTGCCAAACAAACTCAGCCAATTCCCTAACACAGCAGGTGTGGGAAGGATGACACGTGGCTTTGATTTTGAGTGCATTTTCCAGAATACTGGGAAGGAGCTTCTGAAGCCTTGAATGTATTGGGTCTGTCAAGGTGCACGTGTGCCTTTGTAAATGTTCGTTCTCCATCTCATTCGTCAGGTGATGGGTGGTGAAATGTAGCCGAGCTGAAGACTAGAACTCAATAATCACTTTTGTGAACAAGTTGGAATTGTCATGTTACTGTGTAATTGGTTTGCTTTTAAGATGAACAATAAATTAAATAAAATAAAACATTGTCTTGTTTTTTATCTATTTATTATATATACCATTTCTGTACTATAAGAAGTCATACCTAATTTTTTGGGTACTTTATGAAGTAACATGATAGTTTTGCTATGTTAGTGTCAGTCTCTTGATCATTGAAACTTGACTCTAATACTGGGAGCTTATTTTTTTTTTTTTTTAAAAAGAAAGTAAAACCTTAATTATTACACCAAATAGTTGTATCAGAAAACAAGTAAAACTAAAACAATTTTAGAAATATAAAAGCTATAACTTGCGAGGCGTTAAATATTTCAAATTATCAGTACTTTAAACTTTTGAACATTTTTCGTTGTGGTTAAGCCTCTTTTAACTGTGTAGCTATAAGCAGATTAATTTAAAAAATTTCCTTCAGATAAAACCTTTGAGATAGATAAGCTAGGTGAGAAAGACATCTTGAAATCAAAAGTTTTAACAAGTGGAGTTTGTTAAAAAAATAATCAATGTTCAGCTTAAAAATAATCTCATAAAGGAACTTTAATCTTGAAAGAGTAAGGCAAATTTGTTTTTCCCCCGTTTTTTTTTTCATACCAGGGCCACAGCCGTCTCTGGGAGTTAGTTTTGGAACGCCATTCGGCTCAGGTATTGGCACTGGCTTGCAATCAAGTGGCTTAGGTTCTTCAAACCTTGGAGGTACACTTTACATTTTCTCATATTTCATTGAGCTATTGCAGTGGGACTGGTGGTGGCCTGTGACACAGCTCTCAGAGGATCTGCTGCTATTTGGGAAGTTAGGTTCCATCTGGCAAGACAGGATTCTCCAGACAGTCATTGTCTCCTAGCATTTGCGTCAGAGCTGACAAAGTCCTCCTGTCCTCTAAGAAAGTGGACAGAAGAAAGCACTACAGCTAAGTGTGGGCAGGTTCTGTGTGTTCCAGTCAGCGTGCTGAAGTGTAGACTTGAGGATTACCTAGTTTACATCAACTTAGTCTTAATCAAACTTTTAAAGATTAGTGCTAATACAACTTTGGAATCCAGTCTACTACATCATATAGATACTCCTGATTGTTAGCTTTCTTTTTTTTATACCTGATCATTAACTTTTCTTATTTACCTGAGAGTGACCACTTTAAACAGAGTTTTACTGTGAATTAAACAGTTTGACTTTTGTCGTTTTGAGGCGCTCTTGGCATGTTTGACTGTATACAGACATAAGCAATTCAGATTACTCTAATTGTTTCATAAACTAGTAAGGTAAGTCTACAGAGACATTGATTATAAATACTCACAATTCTTTCTGAGTAACTGACAGTTTATTATGTTTTGGCATAGTATTAGAGGGTAATGAAGGTTCCTGTATTTTCACTAAATATTTTAAAGAGAGGCTATTAGCTTCCATGGCTATTTATTGTAAACTGTTCTACACTGAGAACTTTAGAGCTATGAGAGCTAGCACAATCAATCCCTCTTGACTGTGAACCCACTTTCTGTCGTGAGTTTTTATAGGCAGTGATAGTTCACTGCCAACTTAAGTCTTTCCGTAAGCCATTGCAGAATAACATGGACTCTGACCTTGGCTGGAGGTGGTCTTAGCTGGCTGCTTCCCAGCACACATGAAGCCCTGGTTTCATTCCTAACTGCAGATACAGGGAGCGGGGGCATAGACTGGAATTCCAGCACTCAGGAGGCAGGAGGATCAGAAGTTCTGGGTCATCCTCATCTACATGAGGAAAATAACATAAGACTGTAATAATAACAAAAGAATTTGGAGTTTATATAGAAAATATCTGGCAAACTATCTTTGAGTACTTAGAATTTCTTCATGGACTTTGTATGATGAAAAATGTTTTAAGAGGAAATTTACTGTCACAGAATAGATTGAAGTAGTAGACAGTCTTGTAGTAAGGAGCAGAGAGCACACTTATCTCAGAATATTCTAGTATTTACAAGTGCAAGGCATCTTGTTTATGAATTTAGCCAGCCTTTTTACTTTCCTGAAATGAAATAATACTTCAGCTAGGTATATATTTAATATTCCATACTCATTTCAGAGGTGAAAATAATCTATGTGATCTTGATTTTAACAGCCTTGTTCTTTTAAGAATTGTTGCTAGGTCATAAACTAGTTTGGGTAGTTAGAAATTAGTGTTTTATTTAGAATTAATCTGCTCAAGAAGTCTTTTGCAGAGGACTAAGTAGCTGACTGCCTCAGTAAATCTATGTTTGTGAACATTGCGTTTATTTGGCCTGTGGTGGTGGTTGGTTTTCTTGTGAGTACACTGTAATCTGTGTTTTATGTGCACTGTGTATTTCTCTATTACCTTCCACTAGGATTTGGAACTAGCTCTGGTTTCGGATGCGGTACCACAGGGGCCTCCACATTTGGATTTGGAACAACAGATAAACCCTCAGGAAGTCTTAGTGCAGGTTTGTGTGCTTCTGCCTAAATTCCAGGCAGATTAAAAAGTGAAAATCATTATCAACTAAAGATTACACACGTTCTTGTTCTCAGTAACCCCTGAAGATCCCTAATGTACGTTCTACTCTGAGGAAGCATGTATACCTAACTAAAGCGTGTAGCCTTACCGTCAGTGGCTGTATGTACTGAGACTTCTACGTTTGACTTATAAGCAGTTAACTAGAGCTTCATTTGACTTCTAGTGACTGACTTTATGGTTTAACCCCCACCCCACCCCATTAGCCCTGTATTATATTTTGGTGTTTTGTTTTTCATCCAGGAGAACTTTTGGGTTGCGTTTTGTACTGGGGGTGGGAACTAGGGATTTTACCCACATTTAGCAAGTACTACCACTGAGCTCTTTCTCCAACTTCCTTTTTACTTTTCACTTTGAACCATGGTCTCACTGAGTGCCCAGGCTGGCCTTTCACTTGTGCTCCTGCCTCAGCTGGATATTGTAGCTGAAATGTAGGCCTGTACCACCGGGCAGCCCAACATAAGACACTCAGTCCAAACCGTTGTCAGTGCCTCTGATTCTAAGGGCAGGGTAGGTTATAAACAATGACTGACTTGGCTCTTCGTTAATTTTTAAGTAGGTCAAGTCTACTTGTAGTAGAAAACCCCAAATTTTGTCAACCTTTCCATTTACTTTATATTTGTAAATATTGACTTGTCCTGATATGTAATATGTAAGGATAAATAGTGGTATTCAAAAAATGTGTTCAAATTTAGAAAATTTCATTTATTATTCAGTAGTATTTAAAATCAACAGTGGCAGCGGAGTAAGATTTGTAATCAGTAGTTTCAGGACTAGAATGTGAATACTGTGTCAGGTAACCAGGCAGCTAAAACACTCGCTTTTAATTATAAAGACTCTTATGATGTACATTGTTAGCATCCTCTTGAACATGGAGGTGGGTCGAGGTTTTCTTGGAGGCTTGGGATTTAAGGGTAGGCCCAGATGCCTTGAATGTGTTGTCTAAAATGTTTTTGGTGAGTCTGAGTAGGAAGACACTGACATAATATGTATGTAATGATGTACTGTAATTTTATACACATAAATAATTATATACAGAATAATACACAATTGTATATGCACATAAACCATGTTACGATACAGACAAGGAAGTTTTTGGTAGCTTGAATTTCTCTGTATATTCTAGTTATCTGTGCTAGCTTCCTTTTTTAGTCTGTATCACCAGACTTCTATCTCTCAGGACACTCTTTAGCTGAATTATTTTTCTGTAAAGCTCCATGTTAGAAATTCAAGGTTCATAGGCATTTTCTACTCTTACAAATTGTGTATTCTCAGATAGAAATTCCCACTCGTCCCTGTTTTTTATATTTGTTTTGTGATTTAACTTCTCATTTGAATATTTTCTTCCCTGAACATAAGGCTTTGGCAGCTCAAGTACGTCTGGGTTTAACTTCAGCAATCCTGGCATCACGGCATCAGCTGGTTTGACATTTGGGGTGTCCAATCCTGCGTCTGCGGGGTTTGGAACAGGAGGACAACTCCTTCAGTTGAAGAGACCTCCCGCTGGAAACAAAAGAGGAAAGAGATGAACCTATGGGTCGAGGTGTTGGCCGTGCTTAGCTGGCGCCGCTCATTCTATGATTCTATTTTTCTAATGATGTAGTGATTGAGCTGCATCTCGGGAGATTTATAATGTTTTGATATTCCTCACTCTGGAACTTGAACTTTGTTTGTTTACCTTACCAGACATCCTTCTTGTGAACTCAAAATCCAGTTGCAGTTCTGTTGCTATTACTTTTGACTCCATGTAAGAAATGTTGTGATTAAATTACCAAGTGATAGTGGTGGGAAAAACAATTCATCAACCTAAACCTATGATTTTTCCTAGTATTAATAGCAATTTTTTTGTTGCTGGGGTTTAAGCTGTGAATACATGCACATTGGTTTCTTATGCAGATGGTTTGAACTCTCAGGCCTGTGCTAGAAGTAGTTTGTTCCTTGACAAGGCCTTTGGAACTGTGCTGCAGGGCATCTTGTAGATATGTATGTAATTATATAGAGAGAAATGCACACAGTGTGTGCACATAAAATATATTTACACACCTACAACTCTTGCCTCAGACTGTTATCCTTTTCTAGTGTATTTAGTTATTCACTCTTTATGCTTTAGGTCCTCAGCGCTTATAAAAGGAGTAACTTAGGGTACCTGGTCACTTCGTTTGTTGATTAGACAGAAGTGATTCTTGATGAAGTATTTAACCCATTCAAATTCATTGACTCCACTCCTGTTTTTATTTATACCTTGACCCTTAGCTACGAGGAATGCTCTAAGGCGCATCAAACAGATTTTAGAAACCTTTATTACCCTATGTATATATTCTCGTGCTACAACTATGGAATCTTTTGTAAGGAGATTGTCTTTTAGGAGTGTATGTGAACTCCAGACTGATGCTCTGGGGCAAAGAGCTACTAAGCCAAATTGAATCTATGCAGGTGAAGGATGCAATGTTAATTCAGTAAGAACTTGTTTAGCTGTTTCAATACAGAATTCTTATAGGGCTATGGAGAAACCAAATGAAGTGGCTTCTAAGCCTCTTAATGTGCTGAGTCTTAATCTGGACTAGAGAAACTACATTTTAGGAAAACTCTTTGTAGCAACTATGAACTTGCTGGTTTGAAGAGTGAGTGGAGCTCCAGTGAGTGCCACGGAGTTGTGTCAGGTTGTGTCTGTGACCTCTGTCTGTGCTGCCATTCTTGGTGTTTCGTGAGTGAACATCCACTGTGAAGGGAATTGCCTTAGGACCATGTCAGCAAGAAAGTAGTCTTCAGGTGGGATGAACACATGGAATTGCACGGAAATAGTTTATTTTTTACATAGAAAGTTTTGTATATAATGTTCATCAGTGAATATTTTCAGGATCATTTTCACCAAGGCACCTTTTCTTTCTAAAATAGGTGTGGTATACATACATACATATACACATATATATTTTTAGTATAATGTCACTTGTGTTTGACTATAAAAGCATTGTGGTTCTGTTTTATTTATCTGCATATAACAGTGATTGGCATTCCTGAATTCAATATTTGCATCTTGATGCATTAAAATAAGGAGAGTTATTTGTCTTTGAGCACTAAACCTGTTTTTATTTGTATATTTTGTAATTCTGCAGCCCTCGGTCCAGATTATGGGGGAGGATAGGAAAGGGTGTGCTTTGGCATTTGAAGTTACTATCAGAGTTACATATGCCATTACAAAACACTGCTTTGTTAGTTTCTTAAATACGGTGTATTATGCTGCAAATAGCTGAGTATTTATATTTCTCTGGGTTACTTTTTTCTTTATATACATTTTCATATGTTGAACCACTGGAGACTTGTAACATTCATTTGTGGTAGGAGTCAGAGTGTTGTCTTTGTCTCCTTTGTCTTTGCCTTGTCTATTATGGAAATAATAAAATTGTGTTAGTTGCTTTGAATCTTTGTAGGTCTCAAGCAGTTGTACATATTTAATTTTATTATTGCTTCTTTATTCTCTTTAATTGGCTTTTAGTGTTTCCTACACTTGTATGTTATAGTCTTGTTCTCTTTTGTTTTCAGCAAAAGGCTAAAGACAACTGTAGCAAATTCTGGCTGGGCAGATGGCCCAGTTGTTAAAGTGCTTGTTGTGCTGGTAAATGCAAGAAAATTCTGGGTGGGTGTGGTTGCCCTCCTGATTCCAGCCACCAGAGTCAGAGAAGGGATTCTCAGAGCTAGCTGCTTAGGGAGACTAGCCATACCAGCCAGCTCCAGGCTCGACCAAGAGACCCTGCCTCAATGAATACAGGGGGGAGCATTCAAGAATGAGTCCCAACAACAGCCTCCTTCACCCCTCCCCACCTCCCCACACACAGGGAAAGAGGGGAGGATAGTAGGTTCTTTGTCACTTAGTTTTGTCTTGTGAAAATTATGACATTAAGTATCATACTAGGTAGATGGATAATTGAGTAAAAAGCGAAGGTTCCTTCAGCTTAGTCTCAGCCCTGTCCTGCCCAGGTATGTACGCTAGTTGTTTTGGATCTGTCTTGTAAGTGTCCTTTGTCTGTGTCTGAGTGGTGGTTCTGCTTTCTTTTTTCTTCTTTTATTTGCTCATTTTATTGGTTTCTCTTACTTTCTTTTTAAACAAGCAGGTTGACAACACCACCATCACCAAAACCCCAAACACAAGCGTTGTGTGACTTTGATTTTCTCCGCTTTGTGGTATATTATCGATCTCTTGCCATATCAGCTCAGAGAGATTGCCATTTGCACTCTCCTTCCCCACACTCCAGCTGCGGCCCAGGGATCTGTTTAGCTGTTCCCTGTTGATGGTCAGTTGGGTTCAAGTCTATAGGAATTGTGGTGAGTATCCTTGTCCTTGTCCGTGTCATGGTAGAAGGCCCTGAGAAGCTAATTGGAAACCACTCTGGATTGCTGTAGGTGGGGGCATGGGAACAGAGTATCAGAGGCTCTGTTCAGCTCAGTGGCCTTCAGCCTTAGACTGTTTTCTGCTGGGCTAGTGTATGGGTACAGCAAAACTGCTTCCTGGTTCTAGGCTGGGGCTTCTCATCCCTTGGTTTCCTGTACCATTTCTGATGCATTGACCAGGAAGTGCTTTCACCATTTTTGCCTTCCCCACGGGGGATGGGGAAGCATTGGAGGTTCAGGGAATTGGGAGTGGTTCAGGGGACCCCACTCATTAGGATGATTTGGTTTGGGTTCCAGTTAACCCACTCCATTGAGAAGAGAAGAGGAGAACAGTTGTCCATGAGTCTTAGAGCTGTTTAATAACCTGGCTTCAAAACAACAAGGACAAACCCAGCTCTGCAGTGACTGAGCTTTGGGCAAGGGTGGGACTGGAGTGAGTGTAACTCCTGACCCTGGGCAAGGCGTGGGGAATCAAAAGAACCAATTAAGTGACATGCCATGTACTGGGTGGACAGCAGTATAGCCTACACCTTTAGACCATATTACAAAGAATTTCCAGAAGGGATATTCAGGAGGTAGACAGTGACTACCAAACTTTCCCAGAAAACTGGGCCTTTTGTGAAACAGATTGCTGTATTTTTGGGTGAGGCAGACCCATCAGGGGGCCATTGGATCTCGATAGTAAGGTGTTTGAGATTGTTACAGAAGATTAAGAGCACCATGACCAGTTTTGTTACATCAGTTGGTGACAGGATACTGCCTGTATGTGCTGGCTAAAAGTCTGCTTGGAAAAGAACTATAAAATCATGATGGTTGTAGGGTAATGATGTCTTCTAATGTAGACCAATGCCTAAGCCTGAGAAGAAACCTGTTTGAGCTGAGGAACCAGCAGAAGTCGCTACCATATGTACAGTTGTGCCCCCTCACTGCTACCTGTGCCACCAGCACATGGTGGGGAGCTCTGATACTTCTACCCTTGCCACTGCCAGCAGGCCCAGAAGCTGCAGAACCATCACCTGAAACAGTCCCCTAGGAAATGTAAGTCCCTACACCCTGTGGGAAAAAGCAAAGAAAGCCAAATCTCAGCCCCTCGAACACACTCGATGTACCATCCAGTGGAACTCGAAGGCTGCTGTATTTTGAGAGTAAGGACAGGCAGGTCACATGAGGCCAGTGTACCTTCATTTATTGATCCTTTTCTGCCACTGACTTCTTAAATTAGAAAAATTATATCCTCATACAAGAAAAACAAAAACTCTGAGGTCTTAATTGACTTAATCCAATCTATTATCCAAACCCAGGTTGGGTATCAGATTGCTGACCCCTACTGCTGATTCTGGTTATCTCAGAATGGGTAGTGGATCGTGTGCCCCCAGATGACCTCCAAGGCCTGTTTCCTGAGGAAGTCCCATTGGGACCCTAGTGTGTGGTTGGAGAAGCTTGGGAGATAAACTGGAGATTCTTTTCATCAAAAAAGGAGGTAGAAAGGCAGTAAGTATGGGGGAAATCTCATGCTTCAGAGGCTTGTAGAGAGCCTGAGACTATTCTATGAGAGACTCTGAAGCATTCAGTCTACAGTCCATTTGACTTAAAAAGCAGCCAAGAACCAACAAGGGGTTAATGCAGCTCTGGCAAGGCTCAGAAATACCAAATGCAAGCTGCAGAAAGTTGTAGAAGGTTTTTTATGAATGCCAGCCAGTTAGTTGCTAATGATGTCTTAGAACATTCCTGAGACTAGGAACTGAAGTGTGAGGCAGATCAAAGGTTAAAAAGAAAAGTAAATTTGCTGACTGCCGCACTGATAGAATGTCCAGGGCACGCATGAGCAGTGTCCCACCAGGTTGGGGCTGAGGCCACTAGGAAGCCTGATGGGACCACTCTGCTCAGAGGTGAAATTGTCAGAAGCAGTGTGCATATGTCATAGAGAGGGCGTTAGAAACTGAGCGTACACAGAAGGCAGGGGCTGCCTGCTCTGGTACCAGGTAAGGAGAGAGGCTGGACGATTCAGGTGACAGCAGCCTAGACAAAGTTAAGAGACATCAGCAAAGTGAGGCTAGGCTTAGCAGCCATAGGAGACTGAGGAAGAGTAGGCCTATTCCATTGGGCCTGTAAGAGCACATAGTCAAAATAACTGCTCATGCTGGGCAGTTGACCTTACGTGAACACCAGAGCCACCTATTTGATTGTGATGTATTCCCTGGGTCCCCTTTTTCAGAAGGACACTACCAATCATGGGGGCCATAGACAGCTTTTGGGACTTGGGAAGCCATGATGTTATCCATGAGTTTCTGTGCCATCCTGGTTGTACAGTGCCTCTGCTGGGTTGACTGGGAAAGCTGCAAGCTCAGGTCCAGAAAACTAAACTCTGGGAACACCTGAAACAAATTATGACTCCTACTGTCTCCTGGCAAAAGGAATGATGACTTTGGCTTGGCTGAGAAGCCACAACAAAGGCCCAAGCTCACAGTTCTTGGTTTACTGGTTGAGATGAACCCACCAGTGCTCTCAGGAAATACTCCTCCAGTGGTCACAGAATTCAGACAAGGGATGGGCCACTTACCAGAGGCAGTATCCCTCTCTAGGCACAAGTTGGAGCCTTAAAATGTCTAGAAAAACTCTTAAAAAGCAGAATTCTCTAGTCCCATCAGACAGCCTGGGATATACCTCTCTTGCCAGGCAGAAACACAGGACTGATGTTTATAGTCCAGTACAGGACTTAGGGGCAGTAAATCACAGTAACTTGGCATCAGCTGTCCCCAGTCCTCAACACCTGTCAGGGTTTGGTTCTTCTGAAGCTGTTTTCTTTTCATCTAAAGGACCAGCCTCTAGGTTCACACCTCCATCTCGGCTGTCTATTTTTGTCTTTCAGTGGGAAAGTCAATTAGCTAGGACCAGATTGCCCCAGATTTTAAAATCCCTTTACCATTTTTGGCACTGTTCTAGTTGACTAGCATAACTCTACAGTGCTCCAACGTGGCGGGAGCCACCAAAGAAGACTGGAGGAGACACACTCTACCCTGCTATGGAGAACTGGTTATAAACTCTATAGTAAAAAGCCCCAATCTGACTAGGTGTTCTGGTCTTTAATCCTAGCACTTGGGAGGCAGGGGCAGGGGAATAATACTGAGTCTAAGACCTGTGTGGTCTACATAATGAATTCCAGGTCATCCAAGACTACACAGACTCTGTCTCAAAACAACCACCTCCCCACCTCCACAAAACTGCAAGAGAGGGTCAAATATTTCAGGTTCCATTTGTCACAGGGGCAACTCCAATGTCCTGAGAGAATGCAGGCAAGCCTATTGCTGTGTTCAGTTCTGCAGACCCTCATGTCTGGTTTGAGAGTTTCTTGTGGAGACGGGTATCTACTTGGCTTCCAAATTTCTCTGTTCTAGGGGGGAAAAAAACCCAAAACACTGGAAGCAACAGAAATGTGGGGGTGGGGTGGGGGGAGAAAGCCCTCACTGTGGGAAAAAGACCAACAGAAAACTTAGAAATTAGGCAGGTCCTTAATGGCTTCCGACTCCCGGACATAATCTTTTCTTATGAGTCAGATATTTGGGTCTTGGTATTACCACATAGCTTGTCTTTCTAAACAGCTGGGCTCGATGGCTTTAGGCTGGCTGTCCTGCCTGCTTGTACTTGGTACTACAATACTCTTGGTTAACAGAGGTTAACAAACATAAGGATTTAATGGTTGACACCATATACAGTGATAACTTTGATGGGTTACAAAGGCCAGATATCAGGCAATCCTATGTGAAAGCCCACACATTCACCTACATGTGACTGCAAATCTTAACCCCTGCAATGTTATGCCAGGCTTGCCAAATCATGATTACATTGAAGGCATGACATATTTCCTGGCAGGACAGATCTAACAAACCGAAAGACCCTGATCAGTAAGATATGGAAATATCTTACTGATGTTGGTAGTTTTATAGAAAGACCGCTTGCTGTGTACTCCGATGTCCCTCAGTTCTACCACTGAGGCAAATCCTCCACACAAGGGGACCAGCACAAAAAGCAGAACACACCGCTTCAGCAAGAGTGCTGAAACAGGCAGTGGGATGAATGCGAACATATTCACAACTCTTAAGAGGATCTGTACTATGCTGTGTGAACATGGAACCCTACGTAAAGAAGAGGGAGTGATCAATTCAGAAGGGAAAGACGCTTAGTATGGCAAACATCATAGAATTCTTAGATGCTGCATAGCTCCTCAGCAGCCTTGCAGTTTTGGGGACACCATAAAGGAAATGCTAACAACCTTTGGCAGTCAACTGCGGAATTGACAGAAAGGTGAAAACCACCAGCTTCCAAAGGAAGGGCAGAGCTGGCAGTTGCTACAGCCACATTCTCCCCAGGCCACTAGGTAAATGGCTAGGCTTAAGACTGAAAATGGGGACTGCCTCCCCAGCAAGTGGGAGAAATTTCAAAGATGAATACAGCCATCCCTGTGGCCACTGCCTCTGCATTTGTTGAACAGTTCCATCAGGAGCCTCATGTCAGCTGATGGCCCTGGAAAATAATATCGATAGAGTCCTGCTTCCCTGCGTAGCTTGATTAACTGGCAAACAGTGTAACACCTGCGCCAGGAATAACCTGTAGTGGGCTGAGGGCAGTAGAGTGCTGGAGGACCTGTGTGGGACTTCAGTTGTCTTTACTGAGCTGCCCTAAGCTAGGGGCTACAGATGTGCTTTTGTCTTTGTATGCGAATCCTTGGGTTATATATGCCGAGCCTTTCTAGAAAGGGCATTTGAAATAATACGGCTTCTAACAAAAAACATTTCTGGGTTTGGGATTGATGTTGCTTATAGGGTCAGACACTTGGCCCACATTTGTGGCAGAGACAGTATATACAGTTGGTAGCTAAAAGGTTAAAAATCCCCTGAAAGCTACACAAGCCATATCTTCCATGGAGCTCTCCGAAGGTGGGGTCTGTGAACTAGACAGTAAAATTACATGTGAACCATGGCAAAAGGCTCACCAAACAATTGCTTTGTTACAAATCAGATCTAATTGCATTGCCAAACCTTTGCTTTTATCTTTCCCAATCCTCCCACTTTGGGCCTTTGCTACAGGATTCAGACGGCTGCCCCAGCAGACGGGACTACCAAGCAGGGTTTTCTCTTTATGAAATCCTTTACAGGTATCCTCTCCTTGTCAGGGAAATACAAGGGAACTTAAAAGGATTTGGTAATATCACTTTAAAACAGCGGATGTGGGAGCTCTGCTCCACCCTGGTCACCATTCATCAGAAAGCCAGGGAATGGTTTTCTGTAAGTTTAACTACAAACACACTCCTTTATGCAGTGTGCAGAAAAGAATGGAATATCCAGGTTCTGAAGACTTTACAGAGAGGTCAATTCAGTGTTGTTATATCCACTTGCACTGCAGTAAAGCCTGCCAAGATGACTCCCAGGATTCGTCATAACAAAGAGAATCCAGCCTCCAATAACTGGGAATGACCCAGCGACACCATGCAAGCTGACCATCTGCAGAAATCCCATTGTACCATCAAAGGACTTGAAGAGGTCAAGAGACACAGCTAGACCAGAGAACGACAACATTGCTTCAGTCATTCTAGCAGCCAACTGGCCTGTTTATGGTGGGACAAGCAAACTGCCGCTCTCTGTAGTATCTCACGAATGCACTGCCAACTCCCTGCTTTTACCTCTCATGATCCTCCTGCTTTGGGCCTTTGCTACAGAAGCAGATGGAACTAGTGGCTAGAGGTTCCTGTTAGCCTCTTTTGCACAGGATGCATGGCTATTATCTGTTGCTGTTATTTTGGCTCTCTGTCATGGTCTCTGAACCATTCTGTGACTCTTGCATGGGGTCACTTGGACCGTGCTATGTCACACTCATTTTGAATCTCAGAGAAAGGCCTCAAGAATGTGTGAATGTAAAGACCAATGCACCTGTTTTAACCACTATTAGATTCCCTACTCCCCCTTCTTTTGGGAGTGGTTCAAAAGTTCAAAGATGGGACGGAACCCTACTTATAAAAACACAGGCTCCGATTCCTCTGCACCGAAGACAATCTCTTGATGTATGTGGACACATAAGACAAGCTCAGTCGACAAAACAGGCCATCTGACAGCCTCCAATAAGGATGGTACAATCAATAAGATAATTACCATTAAACAGCCCTCATCTCTGCTGGGTCTAAGACAAGTCAGCTATAAGCTTCTTGGGGGTACCTGGTTCCTAAAAGAAATGGAGGACAGCACAGTGATGGCATGGTATGCCTTCAGCTGGGTAATTGCATTGCCTCCAAGTGGGTGTAACCATGTCCTGGTGTGACTTAGGGGCTAGTAATCTGTTGTTGTAAAAATATATAAATAAAATGAGTATGGTGGTCTTTTACCCGCTTGGTCCGACTCCACGGTGTCCCAAGATATCTGCTAGATATCTTGGCGGAAACACAGCCCAGCCGCACATTTTCTTACACTCAAACCCTCACATAAAAGAACACACAACACAATAATCTTAGATCCAATTGGTAAAATATAATTGCCCACTTAAACATACAAAGCCTGGTACTATCCATCCCTTGAGAACATTAATAACAACCTGTAAATACACAGAGCAGAATCTTAACATCACCTGCCATCTTGTCCTGCCACAGCTTCTCCGCCCCTCTCTCCCTCCTGTCTCTTCCTCTCTCCCCTAGTCTCCTCCTCTTCCTTCAAACTTCTCTCCCACCCATTCTTCCTTCTCCTCCAATGACAGGCTGCCTCCTATCCTGTACCTGCCTCACCTGTGACATCATCCTACAGTAATCTTTTTGACTTTACTGTCTTTAACCCAGCAAGCCTGGAATTGAGAAGGGTCCTCTGTATTGAAATGCACATAACCAACTCTGGAACCTTGGAACCCTCTTCCAAGACTGAAGGGTTAGTGTCTTACTCTAAGCCCACACCCATGTTGTATTCTTTCTGCTATGAGGTTGTACTCTATTCTTAATTATGAACAGCCAGAGAGTGGGTATTCAAGGATTGGATATTCTGAGCTAGAAACAAACACCAGATATAAAAATTAGAGACCAGGAAGACAGTGACCGGCCCTCTGAATGTTTAACTCAATATTCTCTGGTCTAGTCACTAGGATAGAAGATAGGCCTCATGGCTAGCATACTATCTCTGTATGTTAAATAGCATCATCAGGCCATAGGCCACAGGCTGCTCTTGAATTTCTGACTAATACAACTTAAAACTGCTCTTTAGTTGCTAGTCAATCAACAAGACAAGGTGTATAGTGTCATTTTCACAATCACTTGGTCTTAGACTATCTTCTTGCCTCTATGGAAGGTTCAACCCAAGCAGACGGAGGCTGTAGAGGACATCACAGGAAGTGTGACAAAACTTGCTCATGTCCCACTCTAAATCTTGAAGGCCTTGGGGCCCCAGAGATTTATTAGGAAGATGGTTTTGGCACCTGGGGGAATTCAAACCCTTATAGATGCTGTGGTTTTTAACCCTGGGTGGTTGCTTGGTTTTGCCCTCTAATTCGCTTGGCTAAAAACATCTCTCTGTGCATAGAAAGCACAACTAAGATAAAAACTGACACTCGTGTTGGGATGCTATGGCAAAAACAAGCCTATAAGCCAGGATGATGCTCCATGATCCCAAAAGAGACTCTAGCAGCAAAGGGAGATGTGGCAGAAGTCCTCAGGAATCAACAGACTTCCTTTCAATATCTCACTATGCCTTTTCTCTCCCATAACCAAATTTCTCCCCCTTCCTTCCTGCACTGTAAATGGCTTGTAAATTCTGCTGCTTGGGTGAAAAATTCTGCTTATGGGAGAGTTGAGAAAACTTCATTAAACAAGTTTGATGTAACCAATCCATGTGTGTGTGTGTGTGTGTGTGTGTGTGTGTGTAATCTGAATTTCTATGGAGTTAAGGGAGGGAATAGAAAGTCTATAAAAGACTGAATGGCCTTCAGCCTTTAGACTTTTGTCTGCTGGACTAGTGTGCGTGTACAAAACTGCTTCCTGGCTCTCAGCTTGGGCTTCTCTTCCCTTGGTTTCCTTTCTTGTGCATATGTTTAATGTTTCTTTGCGATTCATCCCAGAAAGGAGTTGCTAAATGGTACATAAAATGTATTTTAGCATCTGATTGTCTCCCTCGGGTTGCTCTGTACACTCCTGCCAGTGTGTAGCAATATCCATTTCCTCAAATTCTTTGGGGTGCTAGTTCTCAGTTGTAAATCCTTTATTGTCCTCTGCCCTTTTTAAAATACCAGGTCACGTGGCAGTTTTTCCTTGATGGCTAATAGCATCTCTGTCAGTGGGTACTGATTTTTTTTCTTTTTGCTGCTGCTGGGAGATATTGGAAGCCAATGGCATTCAGAACCATGCCTTAGCACTGTGGTCTTTTCTAACCTAGACCTCTCAGCCTTTTCAGCTGAAAATGGACCTACTATGCATGGGTGTGGCTAGTCTTCCATACTTTGAGGGTTCTTTTTCCTCCTCCCTTTATCCCCCCTCCCCGTTTCACCACCTAACATTAGATAAGAGAGAAACAAGGAGAGAGAGGAGAAAGGAAACGGAAGAATCTCTGAATCTAATTTCCATTTCTTTTTTGACCCTGGCTCACTATAACCAACCTCCCTAAATGACCAAGAATTGTTGACCACACCTATTGAGGCCCTAGCATTCACGGAAAAGTTCCCAGAATTCCAAATGTCACACATTGACAGAAACTGTCTTTAGCTGGCAAAACCAATGCTTCCGATAGAGACCAGGGAGGATCATAGTCAGCTGCCGTGGACAGTCCACACCTGGGATGAAAAGAACACATTCTACAATACTTCTGTGTTTTTAATGAAACCAAAATTCCAGAATTGTTCCTACACGCGAGTGGTCATATTAATCCTCTCAAAACAGTTTACCAAGAGCTCGTCCTTTGTTCTTTTTGTTTTTGTGTGAGGTGGCATCTGTTCTAGGTCACTTTAATTTGTACGTTCCTATTTATTGACAGTTTAATTCCTTGGTGAGTTTTAGTTGTTTCCACTGGCATCCTTTTTTCTCATCCCCTCCTCTCCCATGGTAACTCTTTCCCCCAACAAAGCCTCCTCCTAGTTTATTTTATTTCGTGTGGATGGATATTTTGTCCGCATGTTATGTCTGTGCAGCACATGCATGCCTGGTGCAAGAAGAGGTCAGAAGGCGGCCCTGGATCCCCCAGAACTGGAGTTAGCAGGTGGTTATGAGCCACCACACAGGTGCTGGCAACTGAATCTGAGTCCTCTAGAAGGGCACGGTGCATTGGCGTTCATGCCCAGCTGTGGTAGTGGAACCCTATGGTTTACGTGAATGAGGGTAAGCATACCACAGACTGTAGGTCAGGAGGAGAGAGCTAAGTGCCAGGGCTATGGGATTTTAAAGGAGGAAGTGGAAGAAGAGGCAGCCCACCCATGACTGCACAGAGAAAATGCCCCAGTAAGCAAGGTTAGGACTTTGTCTACCCTGGAGAGGGTTAAGGGCCAGCTGTAACGAGCAGATTTTTTAGGAGTTGTTGAAGAGACCTTTACAAAAACATCTATGGGAAACTTGTATGACTCCTACTGAAGACTAGCGTTCCTGCCTGTGCAGAGAACTCCAGCTGGCTCTTTAAATAGCTCAGAAAACGCCATAGCATGAAGAGACAGAATTACTGGCCCAGAATGGCCTGTTACTTTCCTTGCTCAATCTTACGCCTTTCTTTCTTTTCTAACACACTTGTCAATAAAATCAGAATGCCCTAGCTGACTCACCAAGGTTGCCGTGTTACCGTGTGTTTGAACTAGAGAGAAAACCTTGTCTGTGTCTGTGAATTCAGAACACATTTCTTAATCACTTGGTGTTGTCAACCACTAGTGTGAAGTCAGGGGATAACAGTAAAGGTAAGCTGCTATCTGATAATGTGAGCTGTCAGCAGGGACGGGGCCAGGACCTACTCTTAGGTGCTCCATATATCAACTCCTCAGTCCTATGAGGTAAGTACCACCCCTCACAGATAAGGAGCTGTGCAGAGACAAACAGCTAATAGGGACTGAACTAATACACGGCTGGGCCTAGATTCAAATAAGCAAACTTCTAGGCTTTTACATTTAACTCCACACTGTAAGAAACGATTCTTGCTAATTGATAAAGATACAAAGAAAATTCTGCTTGAGAGTCAAAACAGTAGTTTTGTTTAGCAACGAATAGGAGTTTGAGTCATGAAGCATCACGACATTAAAGAGCCAAACGTTTTAATTAAAAGTCCTTGGGGTTACAGGGATAGTTTAGGGTTGAGCACTTGCCCAGTACATGAGGGCCTACGTTCAGGTGCCAGCACTTTACATAGCCATCTAAATTTGAACATTAAAAGGACTCCAAAATGTGAGCGGCGCTCCACTGTCCATGTCCCTGTTCAGCTCTCTTGCGTCTCGTGCCAGTTTGTCTTCCGTATTAACAATTGCATAGCCCCACCTGCTCTCTTCGCTAGTTCCTGCTGGCTTCAGATTACTACTTTTGCTCGCAGCTGGAAGTCATTCTGCACAGGACAGGTGAGATTGGTGTCTAGTCATAGGAACTCTGGTTACTCAGTGTGATTCCCCTTTGCAGGCAACAGCGAGTGCTGTGCTAAAGGATGACGCTAAGACGAAAACACATATTCCAGGTGTCTCCCATGAGGAACCCCTGTAACCTGTCAGCCGATGGATAAGGCCTTGTGCTAGTAATGCTTGGGTTAGTAATGTTCCTGTGTTCCGAAAAACTGAAAAGGCAGAAAAACGCTTCCTCTGTGCCCGGAGAACATGCTCCTGCCCATTTGTTTTGCAGTTTTCCTCTGTAACTGAACATGATATATGGATACCAAGGAGCGCAGCCTACATTTTAGAGCTCTTTTAGAGTTCGAATTTAGATAAACAACACAGTGTGGACTCCGCTAATGCCCTTGGTTTCGTCTCTGCAGGTACAGCTGTGAGAATGAAAATAAACCCCACTGGGCCTTCTAGACCATGCTTATTAGAACTATGTTTCTACTGAGTCTTTAAACACTGCCACTCTGAAATGGATTGTGTGTTTTGTTTCGTTTTTTTTTTCAGTAACTATGAGTGTCTATATAAAAATTTTAATACCATTTAAAACACAATGGAAAATCATCGCTGTATTTTTTACTGAGAAAGTTTGGAGTTAGTGCACACAGTTTAATCATGGCATTTCAGATAGAATTGTTCTGCTGGTCCTTACCCACTCTTCTCTGGCCTTCAACCTCCTCGTGTACTCTCCCATACCCCATGGCCTCCTCGACGCCTTCATATCACATGCACCCTATTACCCACTGCCTCTCACTACCCTAGTATCAACCACATTAGCCCTCTGTGGTCTTTCTAGTTTCATAGCAATATCCTCACCCCTTCCCCACTTCTGTGCATACACATACACATTCTAGGCCAGGATCCACACGTGACACAGAACGTGTGATTTTTGTCTCTGAGTTCGGGTGGCTTCGTTGAATGCTTTCCAGATCATCCATTTTCCTGCCATCTCTATAGAAGCAACACAAACACTTAGTCATTCTTTGACATTTTCTTTAATGAGACTTTCATGCAAGGTACTTTTGATCACTTGGCCCCTAACACAATAACTTAATGTCCTTTAAAAATTTTTTTTTAAAAAATTACCTGACTTTCTTTATAACTGAGCAATGCATGTGCTGTCTGCAGAAATGGGGTCTCACCACCAAGTTCTGATGAACAAGCAAAGCAGCAGTATTCTCCCGTATTGTTCGGTGGCACTTGGACATCTCTGTTCAAGAGCTCAAGGAAGGCATCCTGCATGTGGCACTGGCATTTTTATTTAGCACCCTGTATCTTCTAGGAGGAACAGCATACCCTGTACAGGGTAACTTCAATGTCACACCTTCATGTTATATATGAACTTTACAGAATAGTAGGGTTTCCTGGTTTTCTTTCAAACATCATTTGTGTTATTCTTTCTCAGTGTCCTTTTCTGTCCTACTCTCCCATCCCTCTTCCTACTTAAACCTGGTATTATCCAGCTTCATGGACTTTGCAGGAATTTGTGTAAACACACAAATCTAAAGAGCCACACGGAAGTGAGAACATGCAACTCATGTTTTCTGGGGCCTGAGTCCATCTTGTTTATTTTATACAACAATATTTTTCCCTCAAATTGATGATAAACTGGTTAGCTTAAACTCTTGAAAATAAAAACACTATATTTCCATTTTTAAAATTCAAAGTTATTTTGAAACTTAAAAAGTTTATAAGTTACTTAGAGACCTGGCTTATAAAATTTTTTAAAAGAATTTTATAATACACTTACGGTTTGTTTCCCCTCTGATTCTTTATCAACTTGGCATACTGTAAACATATCACTATCAAACCTTAACCCTTCTTATCTCCAAGATACGTTAATACCATAAGATAAAACAGTCCAATTAAAGTTGCATGATCTTTAAAAATCTCAACACTTTAAATATCCAAGTTTCATTTTAAAAATCCAACTCTTCTTTAAAATTCCAAAGTCTCCAAAGTAAAATAAAAAATAAATTACATATTTTTTTATTCCAAGAGAGAACAACCAAGGCATAGATCTACCACAACTACGAAAAACCAATATCCAGCACTGTCGCTCCAAATCCTGACGCTCAGTGTCTGACAACTGAGACTTGTTATATCTTCTGAGCTCCAAGGGCTTGGGCAGCTTTACTTCTTTGGTGTCATCCATAAAGCGCAGAGCCTGTGTCCCCTAGGGTCAGGCCGACTCCATCCACACCTGCTACCATCCTTGGTGGTCATGGTGTGTATGTGCCGTCCCACGGTCTTGGCAGCACCCATTATGCTGGGGTCTCCTCTGCAGCTGAGGCTGCACCGTCATTAATACCTTCTGGCCTCAGTTGCTCTCCATAACCCCATCATGTCTCTAGAGCTGGTACTGTCTGGCAATCTTCTACATATTATCTGGTTCTGCTTTCAGCTTGAGACATGGTCTTAGTCCCCCTCTGCACCATTGATTCCGTGTAGGATTTGAACTCTGGTCCTCTGGAAGAGCAGTCAGTGACTTTAACTGCTGAACCATCTCTCCAGCCCTGTCTACTATTAACACAGCACCCAGCCTGGAATCCTGCTTTTACTGCTCAGAGTTCAGACAGTTATCTCTTCAGAATGCAAGAGGTCACTGGCACGCATCCTTGTGACTACACGTTATTCCATTCTGTGACTTCTCTCACACACAGGCCCTCACAATCATACCCTGACTTCTCACACACAAGGTCCCTCACTATCTGGCCTCTCCTCTATCTACCAGACCTTCCTTCTGGACCTCTCACTCAAAGCCCTATGCCTTTGACAGTTTCAGTTCTTAATTCCTCAGATCCTACAGCAGACAGTGCACAGCCACCTCACCCTACCGGACTGCATTAGTTACTGTTCTGTTGCTGTAGCCAAGGCAACTTACAGGAAGAAGGTTTTACTTGGCCTATCAGCTCCGGGGGATGAGAGTCCATCCTCTCAGAGGTGTGGCAGCAGATGGGCCAGAGCAGCAAGTTAAGAGCTCCTGTCTTGAACCACAAGCATACAACACAAAGAGTGAACTGGAAATGGTGCGAGTATTTAAACTCTTAAAGCCCACCTCTGAGAACGCACTTTCTTCAATAAGGCCACACCTCCTACACCTCCCCAAACAGTGCCACCAACAGGGGACCAGGTATTCAAATACACGAGACTATGGGGGACGTCTCATTGAAACCACCTCTACCATGTTGTTTTTTCTGTTGTTTGGGCATACACTTATCTCCCATGTTAGGCTATAATCCCAGGGGCCCTATCACATTTTTTGGGTTTGGGTTCATATCATCAATACTTATAGCATAAGATTCAATTCTAGGAATATTTCTTAATTGGTAGTTGATGCAGTGAGAAGAGTTAGTATTGCAGTCTCCTGCTCACCCCCCTCCACACAGACATTCAACTGTGTGGCTAGGGTTGGATCTTATTACCACCGCTGAGCAGTGCTGCCGTTACACATACTCGTACCTCCTCAATAAAATAGGAGGTAGTGCTCGCCTTATATAGTGATTGTGAGCATCTTGGTAAGTTAGCACAAGTAAGCTATGTAACTATGCTGTGTGCAAGGCCAGAATGCAATAAATAATAGATTATTATTATCACAGCGGTCTAAACTATTTCTCTCTTTCTCTCAGGCCAAAAATCGTATGTTTTAACTGGATTTCGCAAACCTAGTGTTACGGAAACTAATGAACTAGGAAGAAAAATCCAGTTCTGAGCAATCAACAAGTGTCTACTTTACAAGGAACACCTGACACTCATTTGGTGACCTGTTACTTACGAAGAGTAATATGAGGCATAGACTGAGTTTGGTCAAGATGTTTAGAATTCAAGAAGAAAAACTTGGCCTCGATGTTCTAGAATAAACTAATAGATCATGTGCTAGATCCTGGGATTGGGAAGTTGGCTACCAATTCAGTTATGGTGGATTATGGGAAAATCACAGGTGAAAGAAGCAATATTGATACAAAATAAAATGGACCAAGTAGAGTGAACTGAATACTTATCATTTTAATTGTGCCACTCTTAACGTCTCACACTTGTCCAATTGAAGCTTATAATTCAGGTGGTTTTTTATTGTATTTCGTAGCCACTCCATCTTCATTAACCTTTGTCCCCCACTTCTTACCATCATCACTCTAACTCCTTCAGCTACATTTTCTCCACTTCTCCATATGTTCCCGTTCTGAATATTTCATACAGATGTGACTGATCCTTTTAACTGGCATGGTGATTTCAAGGATATCACTATGTCACTCCTTTCCTTGATAAGTCTGACCATGTGGCTCCGGCACATCAATATTTAGTCAGCAAACATGTTGGTTCCTCTTTTCAGTGATTGTAGGTCATGTTACTGTGGCATTTGTAGATAGGGGTTTCTGTGTGAACAAATGATTTTGGTTGTCTTGGAGTTTGTACCAAAGTGTAGAAAGTCTGGGTCTTGTGATAACTGTATTTAGTGTCTTAAGGAACTGTTAAACTTTCCATAGTGGCTGCAAATTCTTCATTCTCACCAGCACTGGATGAGTGCCCCAGTTTCTCCCTATATTCTATCCCTGTCATCTGAGAGGGTTTGAAGCAGAATCCCACTGTGTCTTTAGAAAGATTTAATTTCAGTGTTTGTGTATGTGCACGCATGTACACATATGATTTCAGGTGCTCATGAAGGCCAGAAGAGGCTGTCAGATCCCCTGGAGCTGGAGTTACATGTGGTTGTGAATTACTTTACAGGGATGTGGAAACTGAAGGAACGCATGTTCCTTGGAAGGGAAGTATGTGCTCTTGACCACTGAGCCATCTCTCTACCCTCCCTATGGCTCTAATTTGCATACCCCATGATTAGTCACTTTGACTATCTTCCATGTTTATGGACAATCACTCTCTAAGAGTGCACTCTTATGAATCCACCTGTCTCACGTTCCATTGGTCGACAGATATTTGTTGAGCATCTACTTCGTGCTGGACATTGCATAAGTGTTGGAACTGCTAAGTGTACACATCACGCAGAAGTTCCTTGTGGAAGGAACATACATTCTAGTTTGGTACAAACAGGCAAAATGAGTTAAAGACAGAATGTCAGACGACCCCCTCCCTTCCATGAACTCCAGTGGCCTCTGCGTTGTAAATCCTTCCCAAGCTCTCTGCTGATTTTGTTCAGCTTCCTCAGAAGAGTCACTGTGATGGCAGGCTCGGTCTCTGTAGAGGCATTGCTTAAAATGATTTGAAGTCAAAATCACTCCGTAAGCCATGACCCACAGAGCGGATGTTTGATAACAGGCACAGAAACCAGGCTAATTTCATTGTGTGTCACCATTTGAGCTCTTGGGTGTCCAGGGGTGCTGACAGTCAGACTAACGTTCTGAAAGGTGTCTTTCTCTGAGTGGGAGGTCTTAACCACAGCCTTGAAACAGTCACTAAACCCTAAACAGCTTTGCTCCATTTATAAGGCACAGGCATGGAGTTTTTGTCCCACTTCTGACTGCTACAGGATGTCAGAATGGCAAATAATCCTGGCTTCAGTGTAAAAGGCCAGAGTCCCAGAAGCCTCTCACTAGAGAGTCTGCCTGTGTTTCACAGCGCTGGAGCCAGGCAGTCTTTTCTCCAGCCATGAAAGTCCCAGATGGCATCTTCTTCCTATGGAAGGGCGCTTTGTCAACATTGAAAACCTGTTGTGTGAGTGGCTCATTCTTCTCATCTAGAGCTGGGCAACCTAACACAGCTTCCACCCCAGCTCTAGCTATCTGTACTGGTTCCTTCTTACTGCCATGACAAAACACCCAACAGAAACAACTCAAAGAAGGAAGATGCTCTCTGACCCACAGAGGGTTCAGTTCGTGGTCGCGTGGCCTCATGGGCTTGGGCAAAACATCATGCCAGTGGGAGTCCACAGTGGAGGAGAACCGCTCACTCCAGGCTGGCAGGGACAAGACAAAGCAGCTGGGACACTGTTCCGCAGGAGCCCCCATGCCCCCCATGCCACTCCTGCAGTGAACCTTCCTCCAGCTAGGCACCCCTCCTAAAGTTTCTACAACTCCAAAAATAACACTGCCAGCTACTGTCCATGCATTAAAAACATGAGCTCACAGGTACATTTCCACTCATCCCACGCTTCCTCACCTCGCACTGGTTTCAGGGAGATAGCTCTTTCCTTAGCTCCCACAAAATCACCCCAGTAGCTTCACATTCGTCTTCTGCAGCTTGTCATAAACAATTAAAAATAATCTTAACATGTTTTTATTTGGGAGGGATGGCAGGTGCATTCAACAATGCATATACATAAGACAACCATATGTGGGGGGTCTGTTGTGTTATCCGTCTACTGTGTGAGCTCCAGGGATTGAACTTGGGTTGTCAGGCTTGGCCACAAGCTCCGACATCCACTAAACCATCTTGATGGCCGTCTCTACCGTTATTTAATTGAAGAAAACTGGGTCCTTGCTCTGAGTGAAGCTTTGGCTTAAAGGAATTTAGTGGTTGCTTTGATCTTCTATCAAGGCTGCTCCAACATCCCTATCACCTGAGTGCTCACTGGCATGTGACTTTATTTGCATTCACAGCTTGGCTGTTTTCTTTCCAGAGGTCAGCCTGTAGGCTGTTCTTGGCTTTCAACATGCCTCTCTCCCTAAGCCTAACCATTTCTAGCTGTTGACCTAAAGTCAGTCACATGGGACTCTTTCAACCAATGAGCGCAGAGAGATGCAGGGCTCAACTGTAGGGCTGCTAATTGGCCACATCTCAATGCTTGCAGAACTGAGGTGCTGGAGGTGAGTGGAAAATAGTCTTGACACACATTTACTACCCTCGGTGTTGTGGCTCTGCCCCTCTCCCAAACAATTGGAGCCGTTACATAGTAGTAACACTCGATGTTTCAGAGCATCAAAGCATGGCAGCGAGGAGCGTGTTTAAAATGTGGTGAGACCTGCTGTGAGCACTTCCCGCTGGGAGGATGGCACGAACTTGCTCAATTACAGGGTGACTACCAGGCTCCAATGTGCAAAGCTCACATTCAAATACAGTAAAGTCAAACACAGTCGCAGAACAGGTGAACTGACCGGCTGTAACCCAGATAACCCGGAGGTAAACGATAAACGATAAAGAAGCCAAAGAACCAATGTCCTCCTCTGCTGTGTCTGAAGACAGCTACAGTGTACTCAGATACAATCAATCAGTCAGTCAATCAATCAACCAATCTTTGAAAAGCCAAAGAATTGTGGGTATTTGGAGATGGGTCTGGCAGATGGAATTTCAGGTAACAATGGAAAGCGAGTTCAAGGTAACATTAGGATTTTAGTTCTAGCTTTGGGCCATGTGGTGGTGGAAGTCCTTGGGAGATGTTGGCACTGGAGGAGCAGTGAGTAGCTGGCTGAGGGTGTGAGCCAGCCCTTTGTGTGGGCTATGGTGTGGTCTGGAAAAGAGGCCTGCATGTGAGAGCGGCATGAGAGTCCCCAGGCGGGGGGATCTGCAGAAGGAGTCGGTAGCTCAGGAGAGAGGCTCAATCTGGGCCTCTCCAACGTGATCCAGTCAGAGTGGCGGGCAGAGACCCACAGCACTCACAAGATGCTTGGTCAACCAGAGAAGGGTAGGAGGGCATCTCTGGCCCTTGTGACTTGTGATTAGGTGAGTGTCGAGGAGGAAAGGCTGTCTAGAGTCAGGTAACGGGAGGCTATGGGGGAGCCCTGTGGTACCTACTACACCCTGTTCTATCCACTGATTACAAGCAGTAACTGTACAGAACATAGGAGCCAACTTGAAGATTTTGGAAAGTATGTAACAGATTGTAGAAGAGACAGAACCTGGGGCTCCATAGGGACAGCATCCCATTGTTCTGTTTTAAAATTGGGGAGTGTTTGTTTTTTTAATATTTATTTCTTTTCCTCTCAATGCTAGGGACAATTCCCAGTGGCTGATTGTGTGACCATGTGATTCAGGTGACTAAAAAACCTCCAATAGTAGCTTCTGAGTCTTTCTGGTCAGGGGAACCCTGTGTGCTGGAGTGTGTATGTCAAGTAGGGACAGAGACCCGAGGAAGGAAAGTCAAAGAGAAATTTGTAATTCTGCACAAGGACCCCAAGCCGTGTGTGTGCAGGGCAGATGCAAGCCAGGAAGCAAACACGGAGGTGACCCGAGATTAACCAAGACAATGGACCACTGATATACGGACATAAGTATTTTCTAAGGGGTTCAAACAGATCTCCAGGTATGTGGTGTGGCACTGTGGGGGCCCAGGGCACAGCACAGATTTACATGACACATTTCCAGAGAACCAAAGAAATGTCCTCGAGGGGAGATGCCCCATGATGCCAAAGAGACCCACAGAAACAACAGGACAGGAAATCTAACCAGAGAAGGAAAAGCTGTAGAGTGCACTAGAAATAACCTACAAATCACCGCGTGCACAGCAGGAAAGGGAATACGCTACAGGAGCGCATGAACGCGAAGTCCAGTGTGAAGGACCAAATCTGAAGAGCACAGAGAAACAATAGAAAAATATTTAGACTTTTATGAATCTGTGGTAACGCTGTAAAAAAAAAATCCAACATATGTATGGCAAGACCCTCCCACAGGACCATCCAGGTAACTCAATGGGCAAGGCTTTTGCCACCAAGCCTGATGATTTGAGTTTGGTCAGACCGGGGTCCTATATTGTCTTAGTGTTATGTGGCTGGGAAGCTATACCATGACCAAGGCAACTCTGATAAGGGAAAGCATTTAGTTGGGGCTGGCTTACACTGTCATCATGGTGGGAAACATGGCAGCATGCAGATAGATATGGTACTGGAGAAGGAGAGTTCTACATCAGGATCCACAGGTAGCAGGAAGAAGAGTGAGCCACTGGGCCTGGCTGTGGCATTTGAAACCCCCAAAGTCCACTCCCAGCGATATGTTCCTCCAACAAGGCCACACTCCTAATCCCTGTCAAGTATTACCATTCTCCAAGCATTCAAATACATGAGCTTGTGGGGTAATTCCTATTAAAACCACCATACGTGGTGGAAGGAGTTCTGACATGCTGTCTTCTGACCTCCACACATGCACTGTGGTCCACCCACACATACAAGTAATACATGTAAAAAAAATATAAAAGGATCTCAAATAGAGTGGAGATAAATATTGATCCAGGGACAACATTTGAAGGCCAGATGCTTGGTGAAATCAAGTCAAAAATTTATGGACTTAAAGTGATAACCTAACTCTAAGTCCAGCAAATTAAAAGATCCTGTGCCGATATATATATATATATATATATATATATATATATATATATATATATATATATATATATATATGTGGGTGGGTGGGACAGTAACTTTTAAAGTTTCTATAGGAAGCTGGGCACGGTGACGCACACCTTTCCAGCCCTCAAGAAGTAGAGGCAGGAGGACCAGCAATTCAATCAAGGTCATTCTCAAATGCATACTGAGTTTGGGCTGCATGAGACACTGCCTCTAAAGCCAAAAATAAATAAATCCCAACATAGAAAGATGTAAGTGCTATATATGGGAAAGCAATTGAAATAGTCATAGAGTTCTCTTAGTAACCATGCAAGGCAGTAGGACGTCCACCTTCAACAGGAAATCCACACTGTGGATTCAGAATTCTGTCCCCAGCAAAAACACCCTTCCAGAGAAGCACGTTAAAACATTTTCATGTGGGGCTGGAGAGATGGCTCAGAGGTTAAGAGCACTGGCTGCTCTTTTCAGAGGTCCTGAGTTCAATTCCCAGCAACCATATGGTGGCTCACAACCATCTGTAATGAGATCTGGTGCCCTCTTCTGGCCTGCAGGCATACATGCAGGCAGAACACTGTATACATAATAAATAAATAAATAATCATTAAAAAAACATTTTCATGTAAAAGAATGTCACATTTCCAGAACCATAAAGAAATTCCTTCATGCTTAAGGATAGCAAATAGAAAACAGATCTTATTAGCTCTTTAAAACACATATAGCTGGGGGGCTGGAGAGATGGCTCAGCAGTTAGGAGCACTGACTTCTCTTCCAGAGGTCCTGAGTTCAATTCCCAGTAACCACACAGTGGCTCACAGCCATCTGTAATGGGACCCGATGCCCTCTTCTGGTGTGTCTAAAGAGAGCAACAGTGTACTCATATAAATAAAATAAATAAATCTTAAAAAAATACCACACATATGGCTGTTTAGACTCAAAACTATAGTATTGTCTTATAGTACTTAGGATCACTCAACACAAAGGACAGTTAGGGAAGGGCCAAGAAATGTACGATGCTAAAAGTTTCTACAATTTGTGAACACTACATAGACATGAAAGTTTAAGTATATTCTAATTGCTACAACAATTACCACCATCAACAAAAGCCAAGGCTATAATGGCATACAATAGACAAAATGGAATGTAAATATATGTGGTGGTTTGAATAAGAATGGCCCCTCTAGGCTCATGTATTTGAACCCTGGGTCCCCAGTATGGCCTTGTCAGAGGAAGTATGTCTCTGAGAGTTGAAAAGTTTGCACCCTCATAGACCCACGCCATTTCCAGTTGCTCTCTCTGGCTCGTGCCTGCTGTCTGAAGAAGTGAGCTCTTAGCTTCCTGCTCCAACCCTCATGCCACCTTTTGGCTACCATGGACTCATCCTATGGAACTACAAGCCAAAATAAAATCATTTCTCCGTGATCATGTCACCTCGGTCATGGTATTTTCTCATAGCAATAAAGAAGTAACCATTAAGTAATAAAGAGAGCAAACTTGTGAATGAGGTAAATGTCTTGACTCTGATTATTTCTCCTGTAAGTATATCTGCTATCCTGACTGTATTGGTTACATTGTATCACTGTGACCCCCGCCCCCCACCAACAGAAACAAGGACTTCTTTTTGAACATGGTTTTAAAGCACTCAGTCTCTCCTGGCAAGGAAGGCACAGAAGAGCAGTTGTCATCATAGCAGAGGTTCATACAGACACGATGCTGGCATTTGGCTCTCTGCTTCAGAGAGGAAGGAAGGTATCCAATAGTTCTGCAGGTAGGGGAAGAGAGAAGAGGTCCAGTAGCAAATGGGTGCTTTGCCCCTTTTATAGGCTGCAGTCAGGAATCCACTAGCCGAGTGGATATGGCCAGCCATTCTTCAAACTTTGGCATACATGTGACAGTCTTGGACTGAATCAGGTCTCCGTTCTTCCGTGCAGGGATGGATTGGGTTGGGAGGATGACAGATAGACTGTAGAAATATAATAAACAAGGATAATAGGATTACAGATTCTGAGGAGTTCTGATAAACACTGATGAGATCAGTATTCCATTTAGAAAGCTGAACAAGGTAAATATTGAAATGTGAGGGCAGATTTGGTCCAAACACATATGGATGTATGAATGTTAAATATTTAAAAATATTATTGAAACTGTCTTCTCACCTAACCTAATCTCCCAAGAGGATTATCCAATGCCCTACAGTTTAGCTTTATATTTTCTTTGATGTCTTAAAATAGCTTTATCATATATGCATATTTCCCTAAACATTGCATTTTTATTTTTTAGTATTATGAGTATATTGTTTGTTCCTTTACAAGTCACCTATACTCACTCACATTTTCAGCATTTACCCCTGTTGTATTTATGCACGGCTCACAACTTTTTTTTTTCACGACTTTTTTTTTTTTTTTTTTTTTTTTTTTTTTTTTTATTAACTTGAGTATTTCTTATGTACATTTGGCAAACATCCCTTCCCTCCCCCTTCCTTATGGGTGTTCCTCCCCACCCTCCCCCCATTGCCGCCCTCCCCGACAGTCTAGTTCACTGGGGTTCAGTCTTAACAGGACCCAGGGCTTCTCCTTCCACTGGTGCTCTTACTAGGATATTCATTGCTACCTATGAGGTCAGAGTCCAGGGTCAGTCCATGTATAGTCTTTAGGTAGTGGCTTAGTCCCTGGAAGCTCTGGTTGCTTGGCATTGTTGTACATATGGAGTCTCAAGCCCCTTCAAGCTCTTCCAGTTCATTCTCTGATTCCTTCAACGGGGGTCCCGTTCTCAGTTCAGTGGTTTGCTGCTGGCATTCGCCTCTGTATTTGCTGTATTCTGGCTGTGTCTCTCAGGTTCGATCTACATCCGGCTCCTGTCGGTCTGCACTTCTTTGCTTCATCCATCTTGACTAATTGGGTGGCTCTATATGTATGGGCCACATGTTTTCACGACTTTTTTACTTCCCTATAATCATCCATTATGAATGTTTAACTATCCCGTCCCCAGAAA